>NC_044912.1:24689861-24998945 GCF_001633185.2 Quercus lobata | reverse complement strand
GCTATCCTGTCGGTGTAGCCATATAAATGAAAACCTCTATCTAATTCTTTCTGTTCTTCATAAATCTTATTACTCATGAAATTAGACCATTCTTGAGCCAAAGCACCTGGATCATCCAATGATAAGTAAGTATCACCTGTATACCAGTTATATTCAAGGATACCACACCAATCATGGATAAGGACTAAAATGTGTGCTGGCTAAGCTTCCATATAATAGCTAGTGTCCCATACTGGAAGAGTACTCCAGATTTCTATCTTCATATAATTAAGTCCTCCAATCTGTGCTGCTGCTTCTTGGATGACCCTGGGAAATAAACTAATCTGATTTGCAGAAGTAATGGTTAATTTTCTGATAAACCCTGCTTCTAGCATTTCAGATAACCATAAGGGATCACAGATTACTGGATCTTCTGTCTCTGTGTTGATAAGTAATCCCGGATAGGGATCAAATCTGTCTCCTGTTCTTTCATAAACTCTGTCTGAATTTCCAAAACTGTCGTACCATTTAGCCTTATGAGATAACCATACATCACCTATCATGTCTTCTGTTCTGATAAATGCTGTAGAGACTAATAATTTAAAAAGATACATCCATCTGTCATAAGAACTTGTTATAGCTTTATGAGTTAATATATTCTGCTGGATTTCAGGGGGTAAGGTTCTAATAGCAAGTCTCGTTTTTTGCTGAATCCTAGGGTGGAGCTTTGAAAAGCTTATTCCCATAAGATAGCTTTTTAGAGACTGTAGTTCTGTCTTTGTGGAGCTTGAATCTCCATCCTCCTTGCCAGGGAGTTGACAACCGAGAGCTTCAATAAATGCCCCGGTGCTAACAAGATGTAATTCCAAAGCCTGAAGGGTCATTTAGAATAAGGGTTTCTGTCTGAGGGTGAATGCTGCTTGTAAATTATCAAGAAGTAGTTTAATATGAAGAGGAAGGTCTGTAAATTCTCCGTCTTGAAACATAAGATTGCTGTCGATCACTTTTTGCAAGATTACACTTTTATTACCACATGAATATATTGCCTCTGCTAGCAACGTATCCTGAAGGGATATTGTCTCTATCGAGATGCCTTCATGCATATCCGAAATTTTTACTGAGGGCTTTCGGAAACCTCTGGGTTGCACCGCTGGTGCCTTGCCCTTGTCTTTCTGAGAGAATCTTTTACTCATGGTAGTCTGCAATTGGGTTTTTGGAAAAGGATTATATTTGGAACAAATAAAAACTTCTTTCGAAATTCTTCTGTCAATGTCTTTTTGTGAAATTCTTTTGAAATATTTTATAAGGAAAACAATAAAAACATTTATAAAACAAACAAAATTTATAAAACAAACTTTTCTTTGTTCACTTTTGTGCTCTTTCTGAGTGGCAATAATATTAGAGTGGTCATGATGGGGTCTGTCAAAGTAAGTGGGATTCAGAGATTGGTTAAAATCTAATATCATTCTATCCATTCTATCCATACATGTACTACTATATATCTCATCTTGTGAGAATATGTGAAATAAAATCTCTTTGTAAAGTCTTTCATTAATAGGACAATCTATCAAGGGATTATAATTAATTCTGTCTATAAGGGGATTAAATCTGTCATTATTCAAGAGATTACCACAATTAATATTTTCTTTAATCATTAATAAAGAAGAGTCTGTCAAAGATTCTTTTATTAAAATATCTGTCATATGAATATTTAAAAATGCTATAAAGAGTGTACATTTGTCATTTAGTACTTCTATCAGTCTATCAGTATGTCTGTCATTATTATTAAAAGAAGTAATAATTGTACCATCTATATTTTGTGTGGGGGCAATAGTCTCAAATTGCCATCTGTCAGTCCATATACTATTAGTCCATATATTCATATTTCCATCTTTCGTGAATTCTTCTGTAGATTGGACTTTATGTAAGAAAGCAATAGAAGAATAAGAACATATCTCTGTTTCTTTGTCTTGCTTATCTTTCTTTTTGTCATTTTCTGTCAATTGATTAACAAGTAGCATTTCTGTCTTTAAAGATGACAAACTTCTTTCAGTTCTATAGATTTCTCTTTCGTTGATATCTGTTAAAATAGTAACCTTTTTGGAAGAGTGTATTTCTATCAAGACAAGTGGTAAAATCAATTTAAAGAATATATCTTTTTCCCATATATTAGTTTTAATTCCTTCATCTGTCACTAAAAATGGATAAATTAAATTCATAAAAGGAGTTCCTAAAATAATTTTAGAAGGAAAGTCTTTAATTAAAACAAAGGCTGTTTCAAAATATATTCTATCATGGCATATATGAACAATAGGTATTTTATAATTAATTATTAGTTTTTCTCCATTGGCCTGAATTAATCTTTCAGATGATCTTTCATAATACTTTAAGGGTATTAATCTTTTCATATCAGCACCTGAATCTATTAAAGCGATTTCTGTCAAAGAAAACTCTAAAGTAATTTTTGTATGCCATTTTTTGAAAATTACTCTGTCAACTGAACTTAAGAAATTTTGTCTATCAAATTTATTACTATTGTTTGAAACATTAATATCTGTAACTTCTTTATCTGTAGGAGGATCAAAGGGGTCTATCATGGAATTAGAAAATTCTTTTACAATATTATGTTCATTTATGTCTGTCAGATTTTCTTCTTTAATTTCCTTTTTTACCATTTCGTCTTCTGTCAGTAGAGCTATTTTTATCTCTACACCATCTTGTTTTAATTTCATTTTTACCTTTTCTTTCTTGTCTTTTTCTTTCTTTCTACAATCCGTAACATGGTGACCATATTTCCTGCACCTAATGCAAGCAATAGGTATTTCTATAGAGTCTTTTAATTTTAATAAATATTCTTTTTTCTCTTTATGGTGATTTGGTAGATTGTCTATTAGTTTTATTATTATGTCTTTTTGTTTTCTCTTTCTTTTATTAATTTTAAGTGGGTTGGTTGATTTTAACTCTTTCTTTACTTGGTCTATTTCTTTTTGACTAACATTAAATATTTCCGTTAATTCTTTTATAATATCTTTCTCAAATTCTAATTTACTAATTTGTTTAATAATTCTATTATGTTTGTCACATTGTTTTTTAGTATGTCCATATTTTTTGCATTTATGACAAATAGTATTATTAACCTGTCTGTCAGTTTTCTCATTATCTGATAACTCTGTAGTATTTAAAACTTTTATGTCTCTTAATCTGTCTGTTTCTAAAGGTAAACTTAAAAGTTCTATCTTTTTAGCCAATTCTATTAAACTGTGGTTTTCAGTTCTGTCAATTATTTTAAGTCTCTCGTCAATTTCTTCTTTAAAACTATTACTCTTTTTGTCTTTTACTTCCATCTTTACTTTCCCTACACTATCACTATTGCCATAATTATTTTGCCTACTATTGTGGACTTTGACTTTTTCTCTTTCATGTCTCATCTTTTCTTCTATTTCTATCTTCCTACGTAGGGATTCTTCACTACTATTTGTTTTTGGTTTTTGCATGTCTATCTCTACATCTTCACTATTCTGTCTTTCAAATATTTCTTTCATCTCTTTTACCATTCCTTTTCTTATTATTTCTTTCTCATTATCTATCAACTTCTCATGTAGAGATTCTTTCTTGTCTGTCTCTATTAGGCTTCTTTGTTTATCTGTGTCTAGTACTGAACTAGAAATTTCTTTTAGTCTGTCATTTTCTATATTACTTCTATCTCTTATACGTGTTACTCTTTCCGTAATAGGGCCACTTTCTAATCTGTCAGTTGCTTTTAACATTTGTAAATTCTTATCTATATCTTTTGAATTACTATTTATATACCAATTATCTGTCACAGTTTCTGTAAAAGATGATCTATGATGGGGTCCAAATTCTATATCTTTTTCAAAATGTGAATTTAAAGCTTTCATTCTTTCATAGAGGTCCAAAAAGCTATCATTTTTCTTTTCAACTTTAGTATATATAGCAAATCTATCAATATTTTCCAAGGATTCCAATTTTCTATTAATTCTGTCCAAAAAACTATTATTGTGGTTATTAGTCTGTCGGTTGATTATCTCTATTATTACTCTCATTATTTTGGTGTTAACCCATTATATTAATATATCTATTTCACTATCATAATCAGTTTCATTAATCCATATCACTTTAGACCAATTATCATCTATATATTCATGCTATAACCTTCATCATACTATATCATCATGTCCTGTTTCAATTAGTGTGTGCCTAGCCTAGTGTGAACAAGCAAACAGATGATGAGCTATAAATGTATTTATTTCTTTCCTATAGCAATTAATAATTACTGTGGTTTGGCGGAACTATTCTACCACGTGGTATCCTTGCTATCGGGACCACCTCCTCGGGAAACTCCATTGCGGGACCACCCAAACAACGCCTGTCCGTCGGCTACAACAAAGGGGCTGACCAACGCGAAACTATGGTTTGCCAACGAGTCTCTAGGCTGACCAACGCTAACAAGGAGCAAGTAGTGGCTGTGTAGTAATATAAGTTCCTAGTAACTTCTTAATTGCAAAGAAATAAAACTCATACACCTACCATCCATGGCTCTGATACCATTGACTACCCAGGAGTGAGCACAGCAGTAATATAGAAGCATAAACAATGATAAAATAGTTGATAAAGAAGAGAATAGCAAAATAGATATAGTCAAAAATAGATTAAAACAGGGTATGGAATATAAAACTGAAACAAATAAAATCTTACTTGAAAATACTTCTGTCTTTGATTAAACTTGAAAACAAACTGTCTTTCTTACAAGCTTTGAAAATAAGAGCTGTCTGAAGAGTTACAAGATTACAAAGTAAAATCTGTAAAGGGTTACAAGGTTGTCTGTCTGGAGGAAGGTTACAAGATTACAAAAAGAAAGTAAAGTACAAAATTCTATCTAAGGGAGAGTACAAAGTCTTTCGGGGAAAGGGAAAAGGAAAGCTAAAAGTCTTTCTGAGGATTGGACCTTGGAATTGAAAAGGAAACTTAGACCTTAGAACTGGACCTAAAATCTGGACCTTAATTCTGGACCTGTCTTCTGTCTTCGAAGTCTGTCTATTTATAGATAAAGTGAACCTTGGTAAGTCTTCAAAAGTAACCTGAGTTAGGTGAAGTGAACTCAAGTTAATCTGTCGGCAGAATCTTGAACAGTAAAAGTCTATCTTGAACAGTGATAGTCTGTCTGCATGTGAATAATATTCTGTCAAAATATCTTTGAAAATATCTTTCTGGATCTGTCTGTATCTGTCTGGACTGTAATGGATCTGTCTGGAAGCTATTCATGCATGTCGATGAGTAGTGATCTGTCGCTGGTGAATAGTGATCTGTCGTCGCTGTCTGTCGGAAGAGTATTCTGTCTGTCTGTGCCTTCTGTCTGTCTGTCTGTCAATCTGTATCCGCGTAGTTATCATAATCTAGCGGATCAGAGTTATCCTCATACTGCTCATGCTCGTGGAGCACTCCATAATCATTACATAGGGCACAGTATAAAATAGGAATGAAAACAGGAACATGATCTTTGGCTGTCATCAATCTGGGATCTTTAACAATCCTTCTTTTCCCAATGAGCCTTCCTGCTGAAGGTCTTGGGCCATACACAGCTATCCTGTCGGTGTAGCCATATAAATGAAAACCTCTATCTAATTCTTTCTGTTCTTCATAAATCTTATTACTCATGAAATTGGACCATTCTTGAGCCAGAGCACCTGGATCATCAAGTGGTAAGTAAGTATCTCCTGTATACCAGTTATATTCAAGGATACCACACCAATCATGAATAAGGACTAAAATGTGTGCTGGCTGAGCTTCCATATAATAGCTAGTGTCCCAAACTGGAAGAGTACTCCAGATTTCTATCTTCATATAATTAAGTCCTCCAATCTGTGCTGCTGCTTCTTGGATGACTCTGGGAAATAAACTAATCTGATTTGCAGAAGTAATGGTTAATTTTCTGATAAACCCTGCTTCTAGCATTTCAGATAACCATAAGGGATCACAGATTACTGGATCTTCTGTCTCTGTGTTGATAAGTAATCCCGGGTAGGGATCAAATCTGTCTCCTGTTCTTTCATAAACTCTGTCTGAATTTCCAAAACTGTCATACCATTTAGCCTTATGAGATAACCACATATCACCTGTCATGTCTTCTGTTTTGATAAATGCTGTAGAGACTAATACTTTAAAAAGATGCATCCATCTGTCATAAGAACTTGTTATAGCTTTATGAATTAAAATATGCTGTTGGATTTCAGGGGGTAAGGTTCTAATAGCAAGTCTCGTTTTTTGCTGAATCTTAGGGTGGAGCTTTGAAAAGCTTGTTCCCATAAGATAGCTTTTTAGAGACTGTAGTTCTGTCTTTGTGGAGCTTGAATCTCCATCCTCCTTGCCAGGGAGTTGACAACCGAGTGCTTCAATAAATGCCCCGATGCTAACAAGATGTAATTCCAAAGCCTGAAGGGTCATTTGGAATAAGGGTTTCTGTCTGAGAGTGAATGCTGCCTGTAAATTATCAAGAAGTAGTTTAATATGAAAAGGAAGGTCTGTAAATTCTCCGTCTTGAAACATAAAATCACTGTCGGGCACTTTTTGCAGAATTACACTTTTATCACCACATGAATACATTGCCTCTGTTAGCAGTGTATCCTGAAGGGATATTGTCTCTTTCGAGACGCCTTCATGCATTTCCGAAATTTTTACTGAAGGTTTTCGGGTACCTTTGGGTTGCACCACTGGTGCCTTGCCCTTGTCTTTTTGAGAGAATCTTTTACTCATGGTAGTCTGCAATTGGGTTTTAGGAAAAGGATTATATTTGGAACAAATATTTTCTGTCAAAACTTCTTTTGAAATTCTTTTGCCTCTGTCTTTCTGTGAAATTCTTTTGAAATATTTTACAAGAAAAGTAATAAAAGCATTTATAAGACAAACAACATTTATAAAACAAACTTTTCTTTGTACACTTTTGTGCTCTTTCTGAGTAGCAATAATATTAGAGTGGTCATGATGGGGTCTGTCAAAGTAAGTGGGATTCAGAGATTGGTTAAAATCTAATATAATTCTATCCATTCTATCTATACATGTACTACTATATATCTCATCTTGTGAGAATATGTGAAATAAAATTTCTTCGTAAAGTCTTTCATTAATAGGGCAATCTATCAGGGGATTAATTCTGTCTGTTAGGAAATTGAATCTGTCATTATTCAAGAAATTACCACAATTAATATTTTCTTTAATGATTAATAAAGAAGATTCTGTCAAAGATTCTTTTATTAAAATATCTGTTATATTTAAAAATGCTATAGAGAGTGTACATTTGTCATTTAGTACTTCTATCAGTCTATCAGTATGTCTGTCATTATTATTAAAAGAAATAATAATTTTACCATCTATATTCTGTGTGGGGGCAATAGTCTCAAATTGCCATCTGTCAGTCCATATACTATTAGTCCATGCATATTGATTACAAAAGACTATATTCATATCTTCGTCTTTTATGCATTCTTCTGTAGATTGGACTTTTTGTAAGAAGGGAGAATAAAAACATATCTCTGTCTCTTTGTCTTGTTTATCTTTCTTTTTGTCATTTTCTATCAATTGATTAACAAATAACATTTCTGCCAAACTTCTTTCAGTTCTATAGATTCCTCTATCGTTGATATTTGTTAAAATAGTAACCTTTTTGGAAGAGTGTATTTCTGTCAAGACAAGTGGTACAGTGAATTTAAAGAATATATCTTTTCCTAACACATTAGTTTTAATTCCTTTATCTGTCATTAAAAAGGGATAAATAAAATTCATAAAAGGAGTTCCTAAAATAATTTTAGAAGGAAAGTCTTTAATTAAAACAAAGGCTATATCAAAATATATTCTGTCATGGCATATATGATTATGAGGTATACAAGTCATATCAACACCTAAATCTGTCAAAGCAATTTCTGTCAAAGAAAACTGTTTAGTAGTATCTGTATGCCATCTTTGGGGAATTACTCTGTCAATTAAACTTAAGAAATTCTGTCTATCAAATTTACTACTATTGTTTGAAACATTAATATCTATAACTTTTTTATCTGTAGGAGGATCAAAGGGGTCTATTATGGAATTGTAAAATTCTTTTACAATATTATGTTCATTTATGTCCGTCAGATTTTCTTCTTTAATTTCTTTAATTTCCTTTTTTATCATTTCTTCTTCTGTCAGTAGAGCTATTGGTTTTATCTCTACACCATCTTGTTTTAATTTTATTTTTACCTTTTCTTTCTTGTCTTTTTCTTTCTTGGCTTTTTCTTCCTTTCTACAATCTGTAACATGGTGACCATATTTCCTGCACCTAATGCAAGCAATAGGTATTTCTATAGTGTCTTTCAATTTTAATAAATATTCTTTCTTGTCTTTATGGTGATTTGGTAGATTTTCTATCAGTTTTATTATTATGTCTTTTTGTTTTCTTTTTCTCTTATTAATTTTAAGTGGGTTGGTTGATTTTAACTCTTGTTTAACTTGATCTATTTCTATCTTCCTACGTAGGGATTCTTTACTACTATTTGTTTTTGGTTTTTGCATGTCCTTTACATCTTTCCTATTTTGTTTTTCATGCAATTCTTTCAAACTATCATCATTATTTCTAAAACTATCATCTATCACTATTTCTTTTTCTAGCTTTCTACGTATAACACCTTCATCTATAACAGCTTCATCTTTATGTCTTTCAATTCTTCTTCTATCATTTGTCTTTATCACTTTCTCTACATCTTCACTATTCTGTCTTTCAAATATTTCTTTCATCTCTTTTACCATTCCTTTTTTTATTATTTCTTTCTCATTATCTATCAACTTGTCTGTCTCTATTAGGCTTCTTTGTCTATCTGTGTCTAGTACTGAACTAGAAATTTCTTTTAGTCTGTCATTTTCTATATTACTTCTATCTCTTATACGTGTTACTCTTTCCGTAATAGGGCCACTTTCTAATCTGTCAGTTGCTTTTAACATTTGTAAATTCTTATCAACTTCTTTTGAATTACTATTTATATACCAATTATCTGTCATAGTTTCTGTAAAAGATGATCTATGATGGGGTCCAAATTCTACTTCTTTTTTAAAATGTGAATTTAAAGCTTTCATTCTTTCATAGAGGTCCAAAAAGCTATCATTTTTCTTTTCAACTTTAGTATATATAGCAAATCTGTCAATATTTTCCAAGGACTCCAATTTTCTATTAATTCTGTCTAAAAAACTATTATTGTGGTTATTAGTCTGTCGGTTGATTTTATCTCCTGTTAAATTACTCCAATTATTTGTGTTACCATTATAATAATTATCCATTTCACTGTCAGAATCAGTTTCATAATCCATATCACTATTTGACCAATTATCATCTATATCTGTCATGCTATAGCCTTCATCATAAACTATATCATCATAGTCCATGTTTCAATTAGTGTGTGCCTAGCCTAAGTGTGAACAAGCAAACAGATGATGAGCTGATAAATGTATTTATTCTCTTTCTAAGCAATTAATAATTACTGGCGGAACTATTACTAACCACTGGTATCCTTGCTATCGGGACCACCTCCTCGGGAAACTCCATTGTGGGACCACCCAAACAACGCTTGTCTGTCGGCTACAACAAAGGGGCTGACCAACGCGAAACTATGGTTTGCCAACGAGTCTCTAGGCTGACCAACGCTAACAAGGAGCAAGTAGTGGCTATGTAGTAATATAAGTTCCTAGTAACTTCTTAATTGCAAAGAAATAAAACTCATACACCTACCATCCATGGCTCTGATACCATTGACTACCCAGGAGAGAGCACAGCAGTAATATAGAAGCATAAACAATGATAAAATAGTTGATAAGGAAGAGAATAGCAAAATAGATATAGTCAAAATAGATTAAACAGAGTATGGAATATGAAAACTGAAACAAATAAAATCTTACTTGAAAATACTTCTGTCTTTGATTAAAACTGAAAACTTCTGTCTTTCTTACAAGCTTTGAAAATAAACACTATCTGAAGAGTTACAAGATTACAAAGTAAAATCTGTAAAGGGTTACAAGATTGTCTGTCTGAAGGAAAGGTAAGGTTACAAGATTATCTGTCTGAAGGGAAGGTTACAAGATTACAAAAAGAAAGTAAAGTACAAAAGTCTTTCGGAGAGGGAAAGGGAAGTCTATTACAAAGTCTATCTAAAGCTTGGACCTTGGAATGGAAACTTGGACTTAAAATTTGGACCTAAATTCTGGACCTGTCTTCTGTCTTCGAAGTCTGTCCTTTTATAGATAAAGTGAACCATGATAAGTCTTTAAAAGTAACTTGAGTTAAGTGAAGTGAACTCAAGTTAATCTGTCGGTAGAATCTTGAACAGTAAAAGTCTATCTTGAACAGTAATAGTCTATTTGTCGATAGAATCTTGAACAGTAAAAGTCTATCTGGCAGTCTGTCCAGGTACGCATGCTGGTGAATAGTATCTTTTCTATCTGTGAAGAATCTGCATACGAATAATATTCTGCTAAAATATCTTACTGGTTCTGTCTGCATTCTGTTATTTTATCTTTTGATCTTTTGTCTTCTTTTTGTATCTATCAGTCTCTTGTCTTCTTTTTGTCTCCTTCTGTCACATGAGTCCTGTAGTTTGGAGAGGAGGAGGAGGATTCCATCTGTCTGTATCTGTTGGAAACTAATCTGGCGCAAGGGGCGCAGTGTCTATCTTGTCTGTTATTTTGTCTAACCACTTGAATACACTGTCATTTGTATTCTGAAGGGATATTATCTCTATTGAGACGCCTTCATGCTTTAATTGAAATCTGTATTAAAGATTTCTATTTTTGGCAGAATTTGGTCTGAGATTTTAGCCTTAGAATGGCTATCTTGCTTGCCAGGCAATTGACCGTTAATTTTAAAATTAACTAATTAAAGGTTATTATGAAATGGTAAAATATATGATGAGAAAGGACAAGAATAAACTAAAAGTCATGAACGAACCTATAGTACAAGACAAAGATCCTGGCAAAGGGATAGGAGAAATGATGGAAAGATACGTAGGAACAAAAGAAAGACTAGAATAGTCAACAAAAGTAGGAAATTTTATATATATATATATATATATATATACATATATATATACATACTTAAGTATATATATACTTAAGTACTACTGCTACTGGGTAGAATAGTATTATCTACCATTGTAGGAATCTCATCATCATCTATTACTAAGTCTGTCATTGTAGGAATCTCATCATCACTTTTATCTTTTGAGATGGAAATTTCTTTCAATAAGTGTATATCTTTGGGGAATGGGGGTAGGAGGAACTTAAAGAAAACTTCTGTCTTTAAAATATTAGTACATATTCCATTATCTGTCGTGAAGAAAGGGTAGATTAAAGCCAAAAAAGGATTTCCTAATATAACTTTAGAGGACAACTTATCTGTTAAGAAGAAAGGTGTTCTGAACTTGATTCCATTATTATATATGTATGCCTTAGTTAGTTTATTACTTATTTTAAGTCTATCACCATTAGCCTGAGTTAATCTGTCTGTCGTTGATTCATAATACTTAGAGGGTATTAATCCTTCTTGTATGCAATTCATATCAGCACCTGAATCAACAAGGGCAATAACAGTTAATGAAAATTCTTTATGGACTACCAAAGTTATCTCTGTGTACCACTTCTGAAATATCATTCTGTCAATTATATTTAAAAATTCATCTTTATCATCTTCTTTATGAGAACTTTCACCAGTACAATTATGCCTGTCAAGAAGAGAGGAGTCTGTCAGAGGTTCATTACAATATTTAATTCTATCTTTTATGCTGATTACTTGTGCAGTTATCTGTTCAACCATGCCTTTTAATATGAAATTTTCTGATTTTAATTTTTTCAATTCATTTTTTAGGTTATTAATATCTATTTGTAGGTCTGTCACAGTTATAGGTTTATTGGGTTTAAATCTATCAGTAATTTCTGTAAAATTATAAGTTGACTTATAATCTTTTAGATCTATTTCAAATCTATCAGTTTCAGTTAAGGATTCTTTTAATTTAGATAAATAATCTTTTTTAGATTGTAGGTCTGGAAGTTTGTCTATCAAATCCATTATTATGTCTTCTTGTTTTGTTAAGACACATATTTTTAATTTTCTTTTACAATAACAATTATCAATATTATTACAGTTACATAATTGAACATTTCCATCATGTGAAGAAACATCTATAGAGGAGGATGAAGTACTGTTACTATTATCTATCTGGTGAATTTCATTATCTGTTTCATCACTATCTGTCAGTTCTGTTATACGCATTAATTTATCCTTTAATTTTTTTGATATATCAAGTTTATTTATCTGTCTTTGAAAGTTACAGTATCTGCTAGTGTGTCCCTTTTTCCCACATTTGAAACAAGTAATGTCACTTTCCCTACGTCTATCATATTTCTTTCTTTTGGACTCTTCTTTCTTGTCTTTAGACTTACTTTTATAATATCTTCTATTATTGTTCTTATATCTATCATATCTATCACTTCTGTCATCTTTCTTTTCTTTTCTTCTTTTTCTAGAGGGAGCAATTAATGGATCAAAACCGTATTGCTCACAAAAAGTTCCTAGCTCTTTTTTAGCAAATCTTTTTTCTTTTTCTATCTGGTTTTTTAACCTTAAGTCATTACATAGCCATAAACCTGTTTTATTAATTGAAGATATTATGTCTCCATATGTTAGGCTAGGATAGTCTATAGTTCCGTCATTATTAACTATATCAAGTCTAACTTTCTGAGCAAAGAAATAGGGTAAACCAGCAATGAATTTTTCTTTCCAGTAGGACTGTTGGCAATCATTCCTACTTAAAACTTTTGAAATAAAAACATCTTTATACCATCTAAAATCTGAAAGTTGTGGACATCTTAAATTAATTAAAACATCTGAAGCTCTTTCTTTATATTGATTGGGATCACCAACAAAATGTTTAGTTATAGTAAAAATTAAAGTATTAACTGCATCTTGTGAAGGCTGTCTGTCTGTCATTATAACACTTCCATCTGTTTCTCTTTTAACAGCTGTCAATATTCCATTTCTGTCATCATTATTTAAATAATGATCCCACCAGCCTTTCAACTGGCCAGTAAAACCAGTGACTATTAAATGAGCTATCTGATGATCTTGTTTTCCATGATTTTTATAAACATTAGTGAGCAAAGTCATCTCATGTAAAAGGTTTATTATTTCATATTCTGACATTCCATCAATATTCCATTCATAAATTAAATCTGGCGAATAAGATGAATTAACATAAGTATGTCTTTCTTCAAATTGTAAATCAGGGGGAGTAGGTTTAGGATACCAATTCTTTCTGGGGTATAAGTCATCAATTCTTCCTTTTTTACGATCTTGTGATGAAGATGCTAAAATTAATTTATTAATTCGTAATTTATCTGTAAATTGTGATTCCAAATTATTTATATCTGTCAAATCTGTCAATTGATTGTCTTCTGATTCTTCATCCTCTGAAGAGTCAGTTCTTCCTTTTTTATTTAATGTTATAATATTCTTATTTTTTAATGGCTCCATATTCTTTGATGATTCTAATTTCATTAAGTCTAATTTTTTATTTATTTCATTAAGTAAATTATCAGTTTTCTCTGTCATGGGTTTCTTTAAAGGTGCTCTAAGGTGAGGAGGTATCTCATGAGGGATAAATAAAGGGGTATTAGACGTGTTTTCTTTTTTTATGGAAGTAGAAGGGGGTATAAGTCTGTCTTCTATCTCTTGTAGCTTTTGACCAATAGTTTTTAGATAAGTATTGGTGTAATTGTTCTGTTGAATTATACTATCTAGATTCTTATTATCATCACTTAGACTGGGTCTTTTAATAGGTGTAGCCAAAACTTGGACTCCACTATTTTGACTTAATATAATTGATTCAAATGGTGGATAAGTCTGATACACTTTCTCATGATTTTCTGTCTTTGTCCATGATAATATTTTCTCTATTACACTTATCTTTTTGTTATGATAGTCTAAAAAGTCAAAGAAACTAAAGTGTGTCTGTAAGTCTGTCATCATTTCAAAATACTTAGTTCTTAAATTGTTTCTTTCATGTTCATTATATTCTTCAAAAAACTGATTCTTTCTGTCATTATTTTCAGGTTTTAAATAATCATATTTTAGTAGTTCTTTATCTAAAACAAATTCTTTAGATAAAACATTAATTTGTCTATCATCTATAAATCCTAATATATCTGTGTGGGTAGGAGAATCAGGTTGAGGTTGGGGCTGATAAAGAGGTTGGTGAACATTAGGGGTAGGTTGTGTGGTATCTGTCGGATAATAAGCTGGCTCTGTCTGAATAGGGGTTTTCCTAGTATTTATAGGGGGAAGGTGTATAACTGGAGGAAGATTTTGGGGAGGTAAAGGTTTGGAATCAGAGAAAGGTGTCCTAGAGGAAAAGGAGCTTCTAGGGGTAAACATCATTGGGGTCTTTTTGCCTGTAGAACTACTAGGTCTTATGAGACTATCAGTATGTCTGTCATTATTATTAAAAGAAATAATAACTGTACCATCTGTATTTTGGGCTATAAAGTCTAGTTCAGTGTTTTCTATTTTTGGTGTGGGGGCAATAGCTTCAAGTTGCCATCTTTCAGGAAGGGTTATATCTTTCCACTGTATTTGTTGAGGTACCCGCAATCTAGTATTCCGGGTTGAGGCTTGCATAAGGAGAGTCTGTCCTTTAGGGGAAGGATCAACTATGGATTGAGGGTCTAAAGTGGTTTTCATCAGTTTATAATAAATCCTATAAATAATAGCTAAGGGTTTTGAGCCTTCTTTCATGTAATAACCATTTGTTTTTACATTTAAAGTTAAAGCATCCATAATATTTCTGTCAGATAAGCTTAAAGCAAAGTTAGGATAACAATTAAAATATACTGGTCCTTTATGTAAGCTTGTTTCCATCATTCCAAGAAGTGAGTCATCAAATCTTAAATGTCTGTCATCTCTTAAGCAAAGTAAAACACTTGCATTTAAAGCTTCTCTTGTTAATGGTTTAACAGCTTCTCTTGTTAATGGTTTAACAGCTACTTGAACCAAACCAACATGTAAAAATGCATATTTCTGTCTGTGTCTGTCAATTGAATCTATTGAGAATAACTGAATTGTTTCATATTCATTAAATAAAGAGTAAGTTCTTTCAACAGTTTTTATGGTATAATCTGTCAAGAAAGATAATTTAGAAAAAGTAGTCTGTCTGTAGATTTTATCAGTTCTTTCAGTTGGTATATTCCATTTATTCCATTCTAATAAATTTTTGTCTATATCTCTCATGCTAAATTCTTCAGAATTAACTATCTTATCACTTTCCATGTTCAGATTAGTGTGTGCCTGCCCTAAGTGTGTCTTAGCAATAGATAATGAGCGACCAAACATATTCATTTTATCTCTAAACAATTAATAATTACTGGCGGAACTATTACTAACCACTGGTATCCTTGCTATCGGGACCACCTCCTCGGGAAACTCCATTGCGGGACCACCCAAACAACGCCTGTCCGTCGGCTACAACAAAGGGGCTGACCAACGCGAAACTATGGTTTGCCAACGAGTCTCTAGGCTGACCAACGCTAAAAGGAGCAAGTAGTGGCTATGTAGTAATATAAGTTCCTAGTAACTTCTTAATTGCAAAGAAATAAAACTCATACACCTACCATCCATGGCTCTGATACCATTGACTACCCAGGAGAGAGCACAGCAGTAATATAGAAGCATAAACAATGATAAAATAGTTGATAAAGAAGATAATAGCAAAATAGATATAGTCAAAAATAGATTAAAACAGGGTATGGAATATAAAACTGAAACAAATAAAATCTTACTTGAAAATACTTCTGTCTTTGATTAAACTTGAAAACAAACTGTCTTTCTTACAAGCTTTGAAAATAAGAGCTGTCTGAAGAGTTACAAGATTACAAAGTAAAATCTGTAAAGGGTTACAAGGTTGTCTGTTTGGAGGAAGGTTACAAGATTACAAAAAGAAAGTAAAGTACAAAAGTCTTTCTAAGGGAGAATACAAAGTCTTTCGGGGAAAGGGAGAGCTATAAAGTCTTTCTGAGGATTGGACCTTGGAAATGAACCTGTAAGTTTGGACCTAAGTTTTGGACCTTAATTCTGGACCTGTCTTCTGTCTTCGAAGTCTGTCTATTTATAGATAAAGTGAACCATGGTAAATCTTCAAAAGTAACCTGAGTTAGGTGAAGTGAACTCAAGTTAATCTGTCGGCAGAATCTTGAACAGTAAAAGTCTATCTTGAACAGTAATAGTCTGTCTGCATGTGAATAATATTCTGTCAAAATATCTTTGAAAATATCTTTCTGGATCTGTCTGCATCTGTCTAGACTGTAATGGATCTATCTGGAAGCTATTCATGCATGTCGATGAATAGTGATCTGTCGCTGGTGAATAGTGATCTGTCGCCGCTGTCTGTCGGAAGAGTATTCTGTCTGTCTGTGCCTTCTGTCTATCTGTCTATCAATCTGTATCCGCGTAGTTATCATAATCTAGCGGATCAGTGTTATCCTCATACTGCTCATGCTCGTGGAGCACTCTATAATCATTACATAGGGCACAGTATGAAATAGGAACGAAAACAGGAACATGATCCTTGGCTGTCATCAATCTGGGGTCTTTAACAATCCTTCTTTTCCCAATGATCCTTCCTGCTGAAGGTTTTGGGCCATACACAGCTATTCTGTCGGTGTAGCCATATAAATGGAAACCTCTGTCTAATTCTTTCTGTACTTCATAAATCTTATTACTCATGAAATTATACCATTCTTGAGCCAGAGCACCTGGATCATCAAATGATAAATAAGTATCTCCTGTGTACCAGTTATATTCAGGGATACCACACCAATCATGGATAAGGACTAAAATATGTGCTGGCTGAACTTCCATATAATAGCTACTGTCCCAAACTGGAAGAGTACTCCAGATTTCCATCTTCATATAATTAAGTCCTTCAATCTGTGCTGCTGCTTCTTGGATGACTCTGGGAAATAAACTAATCTGATTTGCAGAAGTAATGGTTAATTTGCTAATAAACCCTGCTTCTAGCATTTCAGATAACCATAAAGGATCACAGATTACTGGATCTTCTGTCTTTGTGTTGATAAGTAATCCCGGGTAGGGATCAAATCTGTCTCCTGTTCTTTCATAAACTCTATCTGAATTTCCAAAACTGTCATACCATTTAGCCTTATGAGATAACCATATATCACCTGTCATGTCTTCTGTTCTAATAAATGCTGTAGAGACTAATACTTTAAAAAGATACATCCATCTGTCATAAGAACTTGTTATAGCTTTATGAGTTAATATATTCTGTTGGATTTCAGGGGGTAAGGTTCTAATAGCAAGTCTCGTTATTTGCTGAATCTTAGGGTGGAGCTTTGAAAAGCTTGTTCCCATAAGATAGCTTTTTAGAGACTGTAGTTCTGTCTTTGTGGAGCTTGAATCTCCATCCTCCTTGCCAGGGAGTTGACAACCGAGTGCTTCAATAAATGCCCCGGTGCTAACAAGATGTAATTCCAAAGCCTGAAGGGTCATTTGGAATAAGGGTTTCTGTCTGAGGGTGAATGCTGCCTGTAAATTATCAAGAAGTAGTTTAATATGAAAAGGAAGGTCTGTAAATTCTCCGTCTTGAAACATAAAATCACTGTCGGGCACTTTTTGCAGAATTACACTTTTATCACCACATGAATACATTGCCTCTGTTAGCAGTGTATCCTGAAGGGATATTGTCTCTTTCGAGACGCCTTCATGCATTTCCGAAATTTTTACTGAAGGTTTTCGGGTACCTTTGGGTTGCACCACTGGTGCCTTGCCCTTGTCTTTTTGAGAGAATCTTTTACTCATGGTAGTCTGCAATTGGGTTTTAGGAAAAGGATTATATTTGGAACAAATATTTTCTGTCAAAACTTCTTTTGAAATTCTTTTGCCTCTGTCTTTCTGTGAAATTCTTTTGAAATATTTTACAAGAAAAGTAATAAAAGCATTTATAAGACAAACAACATTTATAAAACAAACTTTTCTTTGTACACTTTTGTGCTCTTTCTGAGTAGCAATAATATTAGAGTGGTCATGATGGGGTCTGTCAAAGTAAGTGGGATTCAGAGATTGGTTAAAATCTAATATAATTCTATCCATTCTATCTATACATGTACTACTATATATCTCATCTTGTGAGAATATGTGAAATAAAATTTCTTCGTAAAGTCTTTCATTAATAGGGCAATCTATCAGGGGATTAATTCTGTCTGTTAGGAAATTGAATCTGTCATTATTCAAGAAATTACCACAATTAATATTTTCTTTAATGATTAATAAAGAAGATTCTGTCAAAGATTCTTTTATTAAAATATCTGTTATATTTAAAAATGCTATAGAGAGTGTACATTTGTCATTTAGTACTTCTATCAGTCTATCAGTATGTCTGTCATTATTATTAAAAGAAATAATAATTTTACCATCTATATTCTGTGTGGGGGCAATAGTCTCAAATTGCCATCTGTCAGTCCATATACTATTAGTCCATGCATATTGATTACAAAAGACTATATTCATATCTTCGTCTTTTATGCATTCTTCTGTAGATTGGACTTTTTGTAAGAAGGGAGAATAAAAACATATCTCTGTCTCTTTGTCTTGTTTATCTTTCTTTTTGTCATTTTCTATCAATTGATTAACAAATAACATTTCTGCCAAACTTCTTTCAGTTCTATAGATTCCTCTATCGTTGATATTTGTTAAAATAGTAACCTTTTTGGAAGAGTGTATTTCTGTCAAGACAAGTGGTACAGTGAATTTAAAGAATATATCTTTTCCTAACACATTAGTTTTAATTCCTTTATCTGTCATTAAAAAGGGATAAATAAAATTCATAAAAGGAGTTCCTAAAATAATTTTAGAAGGAAAGTCTTTAATTAAAACAAAGGCTATATCAAAATATATTCTGTCATGGCATATATGATTATGAGGTATACAAGTCATATCAACACCTAAATCTGTCAAAGCAATTTCTGTCAAAGAAAACTGTTTAGTAGTATCTGTATGCCATCTTTGGGGAATTACTCTGTCAATTAAACTTAAGAAATTCTGTCTATCAAATTTACTACTATTGTTTGAAACATTAATATCTATAACTTTTTTATCTGTAGGAGGATCAAAGGGGTCTATTATGGAATTGTAAAATTCTTTTACAATATTATGTTCATTTATGTCCGTCAGATTTTCTTCTTTAATTTCTTTAATTTCCTTTTTTATCATTTCTTCTTCTGTCAGTAGAGCTATTGGTTTTATCTCTACACCATCTTGTTTTAATTTTATTTTTACCTTTTCTTTCTTGTCTTTTTCTTTCTTGGCTTTTTCTTCCTTTCTACAATCCGTAACATGGTGACCATATTTCCTGCACCTAATGCAAGCAATAGGTATTTCTATAGTGTTTTTCAATTTTAATAAATATTCTTTCTTGTCTTTATGGTGATTTGGTAGATTTTCTATTAGTTTTATTATTATGTCTTTTTGTTTTCTTTTTCTCTTATTAATTTTAAGTGGGTTGGTTGATTTTAACTCTTTCTTAACTTGATCTATTTCTTTTTGACTAACATTAAATATTTCCATTATTTCATTTATTATATCTTTCTCAAATTCTAATTTACTAATTTGTTTAATAATTCTATTATGTCTGTCACATTGTTTTTTAGTATGTCCATATTTTTTGCATTTATGACAAATAGTATTATTAACATGTCTGTCAGTTTTCTCATTATCTGATAATTCTGTAGTATTTAAAACTGTTATGTCTCTTAATCTGTCTGTTTCTAAAGGTAAACTTAAAAGTTCTATCTTTTTAGCCAATTCTATTAAACTGTGGTTTTCAGTTCTGTCAATTATTTTAAGTCTCTCATCAATTTCTTCTTTAAAGCTATTACTCTTTTTGTCTTTTACTTCCATCTTTACTTTCCCTACACTATCACTAATAATTATTTTGCCTACTATTGTTGACTTTTTCTTTTTGTCTTTCATGTCTCATCTTTTCCTCTATTTCTATCTTCCTACGTAGTGTTTCCTTACTACTATTTTCTTTTGGCATGTCTTTCTGTACATCTTTACTATTTTGTCTTTCATGTAATTCTTTCAAACTATCATCATAACTTCTAAAACTATCATCTTTTAAACTATCATCTTTTCTTTCTTTCATTGTCATGTTTCTTTGTTTTACTATGTCTATCACTTTCTCTACATCTTCACTATTCTGTCTTTCAAACATTTCTTTCATCTCTTTTACCATTCCTTTTTTTATTATTTCTTTCTCATTATCTATCAACTTCTTATGTAGAGATTCTTTCTGGTCTGTCTCTATTAGGATCTTTTGTCTATCTGTGTCTAGTACCGAACTAGAAATTTCTTTTAGTCTGTCATTTTCTATAGTACTTCTATCTTTTGTAAGATCTTTTATTTTATCTTCTACACGTGTTACTCTTTCCTTAATTGGGTCAGTTTTTTCATCAACTAATCTATCAGTTGCTTTTAGTGTCTGTAAATTCTTATCGACAACTTCTTTTAAGCTATTATTTAAATACCAATTATCTGTCATAGTTTCTGTAAAAGATGATCTTTGATGGGGTCCAAATTCTACTTCTTTTTTAAAATGTGAATTTAAAGCTTTCATTCTTTCATAGAGGTCCAAAAAGCTATCATTTTTCTTTTCAACTTTAGTAAATATAGCAAATCTATCAATATTTTCCAAGGATTCCAATTTTCTATTAATTCTGTCTAAAAAACTATTATTGTGGTTATTAGTCTGTCGGTTGATTTTATCTTCTATTAAATTACTCCAATTATTTGTGTTACCATTATAATTATAATTATCCATATCACTGTCAGAGTCAGAATCTGTTTCATATTCCATATCACTATTTGACCAATTATCATCTATATCTTTCATGCTATAACCTTCATCATAAACTATATCATCATAGTCCATGTTTCAATTAGTGTGTGCCTAGCCTAAGTGTGAACAAGCAAACAGATGATGAGCTGATAAATGTATTTATTCTCTTTCTAAGCAATTAATAATTACTGGCGGAACTATTACTAACCACTGGTATCCTTGCTATCGGGACCACCTCCTCGGGAAACTCCATTGTGGGACCACCCAAACAACGCTTGTCTGTCGGCTACAACAAAGGGGCTGACCAACGCGAAACTATGGTTTGCCAACGAGTCTCTAGGCTGACCAACGCTAACAAGGAGCAAGTAGTGGCTATGTAGTAATATAAGTTCCTAGTAACTTCTTAATTGCAAAGAAATAAAACTCATATAAAAATTAGGACATTATCTCTATCTCACTTTTAAATATTATTTCACTAAACCTAAAATAAAAAGTCTCATCTCACTTCTAAACATTATTTCACTAAACCAAAAATAAAAAATAAAAAAGAATCTCATTGCACGCACAAAACACATGTGATAAACCCTTTTTTTTGTCTAGTGTCATAATTTTCTTTTCTAAAAAAAAATTGAATAAATTTGTTTTGAATATATGAATTAGTAGAATAGTATATTATTTTGTAAGCATTTTAAATAGAATTAAAAATATATTTTTATTGAATTATCCTCAAGTTTGTATCCCTTAAGCTTAAAATATAAACATATTTCTAAACTACATAAAAATTCAATCAAAATAATCTTATAGACAATATAGATTAAAGAATTTGAGTCGTGAGTAAATAAATAAATAAATTTATATGAGTCATAAAATGCGTCGCGAATGGGATAAAGAACGTGTCAGGGTTAGCTAAAAAGAAGGATGAGAGTATTGTGGCATTATCTCCATGTTCTAACTTAACTAACTTACCTCTCAAAAAAAAAAAAAAAAAAAAAAAAATCAGTGGGAGATGTGTTTTGTTTTACATTACTTCTCTAGTTCTCTTTCTTTTTTTATCACGTGCACCATTTAGAGTTAGAGTAGGTATTTCTTTGTCTTTTTTCTAATCTAGGGGTCTAATCTAGGAGACTGGAGGACAAAGAAATCAGCCATAGTAATACGGTTGTTTGTATATAGTATATTTTGTTAAAATTAAATAATTATTACTGAAAGTACTATAAATAAAAGTAAAAGTTAATTAAAATAGTATAGTAAAGTTCATGAATAGTGTAAAAAAGTGCAGTGAGATTATGAATAGTAGCAAAAATAAGCTGAATAATAAAATCATTTTAATTTTTAATTCTAACCCAAACGCATAAGTGTGCATTTAGTTTCAAATTGAAAAATCAGCTTATTTTACTATTTAGTTTATTTTTGCTCATATTCATGACCTCACTGCACTTTTTGATACTATTCATGAGTCATACGGTACTATTTCAGTTAATTTTTACCTTTATTTAGCTATTTTTTACCTTTATTTACAGTACTTTTAGCAAAAAAGTTTTCAATTTCAGCAAAATAAATGGATCCCAAACAGACCCTAAGAGGAATTTTTGGCAAAGTCATGGAAAAATTGCCCCCTCGGCCCCCTCGGCCCCCTTGGCTCCGCCAATTATTAAAGTACACTTTTAGCCTTTAATATAATTTGTGGTTGTTTTCATTTTGGGATTTTATGTTTCAAAAAAATGACTTTACTCAAAAAAATAAATAAATATTTTGACCATTCATATTTAATTCACTTTTGTGTTTGGTCCTTTATAAAAATGAAATTTTGAAACATAAAAGGTCAATATAAAAATAATATTAAAACAAATGGCCAAAATTTTAAAGGTGACTAGTATACTTTAGTCTAATAAGATCGACAAGGCGTCAGGGCCAAGGACAATGCTAACTATCAACTAACCAGTGTGGGGTGTGGCTCGATGGTAAAAGTTCTCAAATCGTTTCACTTAATGAATAGTATGAGCGATAACTCTAACAAGATCCTGATGGTACACATGATATTACTTATTGTCGTCACATAGCGTTGAGTAGATGAGTCCACACCGAAAACATCCCTTTTTATTCGAAGAAAAAAAAAAAAAAAAAAAAAAAAAAAAAAAAAAAAAAAAAAAAAAAAAAAAAAAAAAAAAAAACCCAACTAACTACCAACTAGAGAAACGTGGTGAGGAAGAGTAGTGTGATAAAAAATGACCCATGGGAGGTAGGGACGCATAAAACCATTATGAGATCAATGGTCCCCTTGCCCCATTAATTTTTTTTAATGAGAAATCTTATGTCCATAATATTTTCACAACAAATTCTAAGTGGAAAATTGTTATTAACTGTTATGAGTAAGCAAAAAGTAATTTAAATTGTAGATTCAAATTAGATCAAATAATAACTTACTATCTAAGATTTGTTGTGAAAGTGTTGTGAAAACGTTGTAGACATAACACTTTTTTTTAATAGCATGTATATTATTTTAAGATAAATTTCCTTTTAAGAGTCCGTTTAGGAATGACTTATTCAGCTGAAATTGAAAATTTTTTTGCTGAAAGTATTGTAGATAAATCTAAAAAGTAGCTGAAATAGCACAGTAGGACCATGAATAGTATCAAAAAGTGTAATGAGACCTATAAATAGTAGCAAAAATAATATAAATAGTAAACAAAACTGGCTTTTTAAGCCAATGCCAAACACACACTAAATCTTAAAAGTTTGGAATATGTTTCATTTAAATTTTAAACTTTTAAAGTATTTTACGTAAGTATTAAAGTTTTTAAAAAGATTCCATTTAAATCTAATATTGTATAACATTTACAAATGTTGTCATTACTAATGGACTATTATTTGAACACTATTGACATATTAAAATATCACTATTGAATTACATGTTCTATATGTTTATAACATGCATGTCAATTTTCATGCCAATCAGATATTATTTATTATTCAATCCATAAACTCATATTTCAAACATTATTTTAAACTATAGAAACTTGAATTTAAACAATTGATTGATGACATGACTATTAATCTTTTATCACCTTGAAATTTCACAAGTATGAAGAATATAAGAAAATATTATAATTTAGTAGTGGATTTGTCAAAATTCGCATCCAATTAAAAAATATTGAGTTATGTAATATTGCTTAGGTATAATTCTAAATAATGTTACACAATCTAATAGTTTTTTATTAAATTCATATTTGAAAATTCCACCGTTGGATTTCATGTTTTGTTATGTTTTAATATGCACGCCAATTTTCATGCTAATCGAATGTTATTTACCATTTGATTTATAAACTCATTTTTTATGCATTATTTTAAACTATAAAAACTTGAATTTAAACAATTAATTGATGACATGACTACTGATTTTTGATCACCTTGAAACTTTGCAAGCATGGAGAATATACGAAAATAATGTAATCCAACGGTGAAATTCACATCCAACTAAAATATATTTAGTAGTATAATATTACTTAAAGTTTACATCAAGTCTAACTTAAACTCAACCCTATATGTGTGTGTGTGTGTGAAAACTAACAACAACAACAAAAATGCTAATAATCATCGGAGAAACTTGGGAAGGAAGAGTAGTTGTAAGATCAAGAGGGCAAAGGAGGAACCATTATAAGATCAATGGTCCCCCAGTCCCAAGAATTTTTTTAATAGCATGTATATTAGATCATTTTATGATAAATTACTCTTTAAACCTTAGTTTTTGGTATGTTTTAGTTAAACATTAAAAAATACATTTAAATTATCTCACAGTTTCAAATTGTTTTATTTAAACATCAAAGTTTTTCATTCAAACCATCTAATCATGTGATGTTTACAGGTATTAACAAAAAAAAAAAAAAAGGTGATAGAAGGTTTATATATAATAATCTCATCACATGTGCTTTCACGCGTGCGCTGAGGTTTTTATTTTTATTTTTTAGGTTTACACATTTTACTCATGGCAGTTTTATTTTAAGAAGAAGTTGTATTAGTACTTGACTACTAATATGAGAGAGAAATGTGGAGGTGGGAAAAAAAAATAGTTTAGTGATAAAAAAAAAAATGGTACATTTGTGGGGAAAAAAAAAAGCTATTTTATTTTTCATTTGTTTTCAAAAAGAAGAAGTTGTACTAGCACTTGACAACTATCACGAGAGAGAAATGTGGAGGAGGAAGAAAAGACTTCATTTTTTTTTTTCTTTTTTTTATAATTTAGCTAAAAATTAGGAGTTTTTAAATTACTAATTTTACATATCTAACCCTAAGATTTAAGCCTTATAAATGGAAAAATTTGAGGGTATTTTAGGAATCTAAATTGAGGATCTCAAACATGGAAAACCTTTTTTTTTTTTTTTTTTTTGAAAGGAGGAAACCCCTTAAATAATAGTATAGATGAAACATTTTTAGAAACTTTGAAATTTAAATAAAACATTTTGAAAGTTTAAGGTTTGAATGAAATATACCAAAAACTTTAAGGTTTGAAAAGTAATTTACCCATTATTGTATAGCATACAAAATAAAATTTTAAATTTAAACTTCTAAAAATAATATTTGACTCTCTCTCAAAGTTAGCCCAAAGAGACCCTAGAAATAGAAATGACCAACTAGCTTAAACCTATGAGTCCCATCCCAAATATTTTTTTAGTTAATAAGTATGTAAATTTATGTGGCGCTATGATGAACAACTCGTCCGCTAAAAAAAAAGGCTCTTTCTCTCTAGAATTTTTTTTTTTTTTTTTTTAAAGAAAAAATTTGGATCAATCCTATTTGGGATTTTGTTTTCTAGACTACAAAAAACATTAACACCCTCTTACGATTTACTAATTTAAGTTATAGGAATGCAATTTTTTTTTTTTTTTTTTTGAAAAGGCCATAAAGAAATTGTAAACTAATTATTTCTCTATGTTTAGGTGTTGATATAATTAAGAGAATAGTATATATATATAAACAGATAGTGGCTGTCCCGACAGCACTAGGAATTTTTTTCAAGGGGGCCAAGATAAATATAATAAAGTTCTTAAGTGAAAAAAGAAAAGAAAAATTAGTTCATAAATTGACTTTGATTTAAAAGTTGTGCCCTACGCTCGTTCATGGCATTAAAAACATTTATAATTAATTCTAAACTAAATTACTTAGCCATCAGTTTATGGGAACAATATTATTTATTTAGGTTCAAATCTTTGAGCAATTCAAGGTGTTTCAGCACTTAAAGTTTCAATGTTTGATACAAATAATTGAGTATTAACCTTTAAGTTTATAACACTTTTTCTTTTAAAATATTGAAAATTTGAATATTGAATTTTATAATCTTCAATTTCTTGAATTGATAGAATAACAAGTATATAATAATAACTCAACTGGTAAAGTCTCTGATGGTTGTATAAGAAATCTGAGATTCAATCCCCACCTACACCAAAAACTGATTGGTGTCTTGGTCTAATAATAAAGAGTTATTATCAGAAACGGACGTTATAGGTTGAAACTTTCCCTAAAAAAAAAAATCTATAATAATAATTTAATTTAATTGGTCAAGGCACTAATATCAATCAAACAAACGTTCATCAAATAAAAAAAATAAAAAATCAAACAAAAATCAAACAAACAATTAAAAAAATCACTATTATCAAAGTATAATAAATTACTATAATATTGTCTAGAAAGTCTACTAATAATTGTTTAGTTAGAAAGCACAAACTCAACAAAACAATAAAATAAATAAAACCTAGTCTAGTCTAGTGATAACTTTAATTTCAAAGCACACAATTTATCAACTGCTCTTGTACTCTACTTCAGTGAAACGTCAAAACTACCTACTCTTCTATAGTTCTATCCCAAAAACTTGAAAGTATCTCAAACTTAAAGTTGCAGAAGCTATAAAAATAAATGAATAAATAACTTAAAATTGCAGTTGCAGAGCATAGAGAAAGAGAGAGAGGGGCGTATGGCTCACCAGTCACCACTCAAACTCGACTGGCCAGGAGACTCAGGACTTAGATGGCCTCAAAGACTCAAAGGGACCACTAATCGGAGTCCCACTTGAACTATTGCACACGCGTATGGAATTTTTTATATATAATAAATTCATATTTATTTTGGGAGTAAAGGGTTGTGACTTGTGAAGTTGATGGTGTGATTTGTATGTATTTATTTAGATTTTTGAATCATAATTTAATTGAGACTGATATCCTAATTAAGAAGGGATTTAGTTTTTATTTTTTTAGTTATTGTAAATTTCTTATGAGCCAAAGAATGGGCTGTGTTTTTTAGGATTGGAATGGCCACCTATGTCGAAGATATAGGTTGCTGCGGTTGTAAAACTTCTTCTCTATTCGTAATATATTTTGATATCGTAATATATAACATATAGGTTGCTGTGGTTTTCAGGACTCAAAAGAAACACTCACCTGGAGAATTCCTTGGATGAGATGCCCCAAACTGCTCCCCGTGGCCCCATCATTGATTGCTTGGATGGCATTTAGGGAGTCAGCTGGTTCAAAAAAAAAAAAAAAAAACCTAATTAATTGTTAACAATAAGTCAATAACGTTAATGTTAACGTTTCTAGAGAGAGAAAATATCAAAAGTCTCACCAGTCAATACTCCATCGCTCTTCAATCATCCAAAACACTTTTCAAACCTTTGCATCACTATAGGGAGCAATTTGACCTCAAATTTTGGATCTTTCACTAACCGTGTAAAAGAGAAAGAATGATTTGGTACTGCAGCAGAATTTTAAGAAGAAAATGAATATGAGTTAAGATAGTGAGGTGGCAGGAATGGATGATGCGGCCATGGGTGAGATGGTTTCTTTTTTTTTTCTTCTCAAAAGGGAAAAGTTCAAATCCGGCCAGTAACATAATGATAAACTAAGACCTAAAGTAACCCAATTTTAGAGGTATTATGTAGTAAGATAGCAAACTCTTGGTTACTAGAAAGCAACACACAGTTTCTCTTTGCGTGGAGTTAAGGAGTGGAGGCTGGAGGCAGAGGTGCAACAGTTAGAAAGAAAGAACACATTGAGTTCTCTATTTTCTTTCAAGAAGTCATCTTCTCTGTGGAAACGTTAACATCAACGTGAGGGCCAAAATGGGTAATTAGCCATAATTTTCTAACTACGTAGTTAGTAATTCTGGTTCTTAAATTATATTTTTTACTAGCATCTTAAATCTAAGAAACTCGATTTAGGGTCTATAAATCGAGTTTTTGAGACTCGATTTTCATGGGTTGTTCACGTCTGATGTGGCACATTTTCCAGGTGGCATTTACATGGAAATCGAGTCTCTAAAACTTGATTTCTAACCCAAAAATAATATTATTAATGACCCAAAATGCAGAAACAGCAAAAACCGCGAAAAGAAAGAAAAAAGAAAGAGAAAGAAGAAGAAGAAGAAGAAATGGAGATACAGCTCAAGTCGACCCAGGCCGCCGCGCGACCTCTATTTCTGTTTCTGGGTTTTTTTTTTTTTTTTTTCTCCTTTGATGAACGCATATTCTTCTCTGGTTTTTTTTTTTTTTTTTTTTTTTTCCTTCTCTGATGAACACATATTTTTAGATGAACACATATTTTCTGTTGTTGTGGTTTTCTTTTCCTGTTGTCCTTATGGTTTTTTTTGTTTTCTTTGTAAATGTAAATCGAGTCTTAGAAACTTGATTTCCATGTAGATGCCACGAGAAAAAAGTGTCACATCAAACGTGAACCACCCATGAAAATCGAGTCCCAAAAACTCGATTTATAGACCCTAAATCGAGTCTCTTAAACTCGAAATGCTAGTAAAAAATATAGTTTGGGAACCAGAACTACTAACTACATAGTCAGGATTTTATGGCCATTTGGCCATTTTGGCCCAACGTGAGTGAGTTTTTTTAAAATATTTTTTTAATGGATTTGTTAGTGGAATTCTAACTTATCATAATTTGGACCTTTAGGCCTGTTTGGTTAGTTATTTCTAACTAACATTTTCACATTTTAAATAATCTTACAGACTTTTCAACACATTTTTTCATCCACATGTATATCAAAAACACTCAAACAACATTACTTAAACTAACTTACCAAATAGGCTAAATACAAAAAAAAAAAATTAGGATTTAAGAAACTCTACATAATAGAGTATCCTAAGAACTTTAGAAAATCACAATCCAACTAGCATAGCAATTAACTGTCAATGTCAGTCCTTAAGAGCAAATTGTACCAATAATTAATAAACATTACAATCCATGATCAAGTTTGCTGGAGTGGTCCTTAAAAGATGGATTTGGATAGGGTGCACCAAGCGCAACTACCCACTTTTCTCTCACAAAAAGTTTTACCACACCCAATTTTTAACTATTTTTTACTTTATTTTTATTAAATGGTTGAGATTGAAAGCTATTTTTTTAACTCCCAATCTCAATCATCTAAAACTATTGTATCAGGGGCAATACCCTAGATCTTAATTCTTAAACCCTTGTTTGATAGGAAGGAAAAAGACAAACCCTAATAAATAAGCTATCGTTAGAAAGGACCAAAAGTTTAAGAGAAGGGAAAAAGACAAACCTTAATAAATAAGATGTCGTTAGAAATGACCAAAAGTTTAATGGCTTAGGTGAGCAATGGAATAGTTGAAATACTGACCAGCTGCCAAGGTTGTGAAGCTATGGCTATGATTCGCAATTTGATCAAAACCAAGTTTGTTATGTCAAAATAGTGTTCTGAACTCTCACATAAGGGGTGGGCCTCAAGCATGGGCCCTTCCATAGAGCCCACACTACAAGAAAAATGCCTATTAGCGACCAAGAATTTTTTACAGACCCAAAAAGCCCTCTCAAAAAATCTTATTTGTGATGACAAAATAAAGCCCTCGCAAATATTTGGTAAAATGTGAAATATTTGTGACAAACAAAAAAAGCTGTTGCAATTATGTGTTATAGCCGTCACAAATACTAATATTTTGAAGGGAAATCTTCCCTCCATATTATTTGCGAGGGACGATTAAAAATCTCACGCAAAAAGTGTATTATTTGTGATGGTTAAAAAAAACCGTCAATAATACTAAATTATTTGTGAGGGCTAGGATTGACTTTCACAAATAATCATTAAAATGTCAAAAATTTTGGAGGAAAATGTTCCCACCAAATTATTTTTGAGGGACAATAAAAATCCCTTGCAAAAAATTTATTTTTTGTGTGGGTTAAAAATATGCCCTTGCTAATACTAAATTATTTGCAAGGGCCACGATTGATCTTCACAAAAAATCATTAAAATATTAATTTTTTTGGGAGATAAAAGTTATTCTAAAATTCAAAGAAAAATAAAAAGAAACACATAAACATATATCACTTTGTATTCTTTAGATGAACCTTTTGTTTACAGTCTAAAAAAAAGAACCTTTTGTTTACAGTCTAAAAAAAAAAACCTTTTATATACATCCTATATAAGAAAGGTATGTCCTTATTTTCTAAACAATTGTACTCATAAAAAAATGATAGCACTTTAAACTTAAAAATGGTAGCCTAAAATTCAAGAATTTTAGCCTTTTGTACTCTCTCCCTCTCTCTCTCTCTCTCTCAAAAGTGAATAAAAATTTCTTCCCATTAAAATAATGCATAAAAGATGAGTTCATAGATTAAATGGTACATTACATCCGATTGACATGAAAATTGGCATGCATGTTAAAAACATATAGAACATGTAATCCTATGGTTGAATTTTCAAAATATGAATTCAATAATAAGTTATTGGGTGATGTAACATTTTTTAGAGTTACAACATGTGTAACTTGAATCCAACTAAATATTTTTTAATTCGATGTGAATTTTGACAGATCTACCGTTAGATTACATTATCTTCACATATTTTTCATGCTTATAAAATTTCAAGCTAATCAAATATTAATTATCATGTCATCAATCAATTGTTTAAATTCAAATTTTTGTAGTTTAAAATAATGCATTAAAGATGAGTTTATAGATCATATGGTAAATTACATCCGATTGGCATAAAAATTCGCATGCATGTTAAGAACATATAGAGCATGTAATCCAATGGTCGGATTTTCAAAATATGAATTCAATAATAAGTTATTGGGTAGTGTAACATTTTTTAGAATTACGTCAGGTGTAACTTGAATCCAACTCTATATTTCTTAATTCGATGTGAATTTTGACAAATCTACCGTTATATTACATTATCTTCGTATATTTTTCATGCTTACAAAATTTTAAGGTGATCAAAGATCAAAAGTCATGTCATCAATCAATTATCTAGATTCAAGTTTTAATAGTTTAAAATAATGCATAAAAGATGAATTTATAAATCAAATGGTAAATTACATCCGATTGGCATGAAAATTGGCATCCATGTTAAGACCATATAGAACACGTAATTCAACGGTTGGATTTTCAAAATATGAATTTAATTATAAGTTATTGGGTGGTGTAACATTTTTTAGAGTTATGTCAGGTGTAACTTGAACCCAACCCTATATTTCTTAATTCGATGTGAATTTTGATAAATCTACTGTTAAATTACATTATCTTCATATATTATTCATGGTTACAAAATTTCAAGGTTATCAGAAATTAATAGGTATGTCATTAATCAATTGTTTAAATTCAAGTTTTTGTAATTTAAAATAACGCATAAAAGATGAGTTTATTGAACAAATGGTAAATTACATCCGATTGACATGAAAATTGGCATGCATATTAATAGAAAATGTAATCCAATGGTTGGATTTTCAAAATATAAATTCAATAATAAGTTATTGGGTGGTGTAACATTTTTTAGAATTACGTCAGGTATAACTTGAACCCAACCCTATATTTTTTAATTCGATGTGAATTTTGACAAATCTATTGTTAGATTATATTATCTTCGTATATTTTTCATGCTTACAAAATTTCAAGGTGATCAAATATCAATAGTGATGTCATCAATCAATTGTCTAGATTTAAGTTTTAGTAGTTTAAAATAATGCATAAAAGATGAGTTTATAGATCAGATGGTAAATTACATCCGATTGGCATGAAAATTGACATGCATGTTAAAACCATATAGAACATGTAATCCAACAGTTGAATTTTCAAAATATAAATTCAGTAATAAGTTATTGGGTGGTGTAACATTTTTTAGAGTTATGTCAGGTGTAGCTTGAACCCAACCCTATATTTCTTAATTCAATGTGAATTTTGACAAATCTACTGTTAGATTACATTATCTTCATATATTTTTCATACTTACAAAATTTCAAGGTGATCAAATATTAATAGTGATGTCATCAATCAATTGTCTACATTCAAGTTTTAGTAGTTTAAAATAATGCATAAAAGATGAGTTTATAGATTAAATGGTAAATTACATCCAATTAGCATGAAAATTGGCATGCATGTTAAGACCATATAGAACATGTAATCCAATAGTTGAATTTTTAAAATATGAATTTAGTAATAAGTTATTGGGTGGTGTAACATTTTTTAGAGTTACGTCAAGTGTAACTTAAACCCAACCCTATATTTCTTAATTCAATGTGAATTTTGACAAATCTACTGTTAGATTACATTATCTTCATATATTTTTCATGCTTACAAAATTTCAAGGTGATCAAAGATTAATAGTCTTATCATCAATCAATTGTCTAGATTCAAGTTTTAGTGGTTTAAAATAATGCATAAAATATGAGTTTATAGATCAGATGGTAAATTACATCCGATTGACATGAAGATTGGCATGCATGTTAAAATCATATAGAATATATAATCCAACGGTTGGATTTGCAAAATATGAATTCAATAATAAGTTATTGGAAGGTGTAACATTTTTTTAGAGTTATATCAAGTGTAACTTGAACCCAACCCTATATTTCTTAATTTGATGTAAATTTTGACAAATCTACCGTTAGATTACATTATCTTCATATATTTCTTATGCTTACAAAATTTCAAGGTAATAAAAAATTAATAGTCATGTCATCAATCAATTGTTTAAATTCAAGTTTTAGTAGTTTAAAATAATACATAAAAGATAACTTTTTAGATCAAATGGTAAATTACATCCGATTGTTACAAAAATTGACATGCACGTTAAGATCATAGAGAGCATTTAATCCAATGATTGAATTTTCAAAATATGGATTTAATAATAAGTTATTGGGTGGTGTAACATTTTTTTGAGTTACATCAGGTGTAATTTGAACTCAACCCTATATTTCTTAATTTGATGTGAATTTTGACAAATCTACCGTTAGATTTCGTTATCTTCATATATTTTTCATGCTTACAAAATTTAAAGATAATCGAAGATTAATAACCACTTCAACAATCAATTGTCTAAATTCAAATTTTTGTAGTTTAAAATATTGCATAAAAGATGAGTTTAAAGAGCAAATGGTAAATTACATCCGATTTGTATAAAAATTGGCATGCATGTTAAGAACATATAAAATATGTGGCCTAACAGTTGGATTTTCAAAATATAAGTTCAATAATAAGTTATTAGGTGGTGTAACATTTTTTAGAGTTACATTAGGTGTAACACACAGTAACACTAATGATATTATATGTGACATGATAGTATTTTGGGAGTTGAACTCTTATTGAGGCAATTTCAAAATATTTTTGCATGGTGAACAAAATGAAAAAATTTGGATCATTATGTAAACAAATTTTTTGCACAGGTTTTGGAATATGCTTTTGTGTGTTGGCTGGATGTAGAAAAATATTATTTGGCATTTTTACTTTTTTTTTTTTTTAATTTGACTTTTCTTTTGCTTCTGTTTTATGTTTGACTTGGTTGGCACAGGTTTCTTGAACAGGTTGATATATTAATATTGGGCTTGAAAGCCCAATTTTTCTATTATTAAAAAAATAGTTTTTTTTTTTTAATATTTCAAACTGACCAAACCGACTAAACCACACCACTATAGATCGGAAAATCGACCCTAGGCAATGTGCATCAGTTACAATTATGAAAAAACTGATCTCTATCGATTCGGTAATAAATTTGGAAAAATACCATCCTTACTGAACCACGCACACCCCTAGATTTTGCAAGATTGGGCCCTTAAAAGCCAAATTTGAATTTGATGCACCAGGTGCAATTATCCACTTTTCTCTCACAAATGTTTTTACTACACCCACTTTTCAACTATTTTTTATTTTATTTTATTTTATTTAATAGTTGAGATTGAAAGTTTTTTTCTTAATTCAATCTCAGCCATCTAAAGTTATTGAATTAGGGGCAATACCCTAAATCTAAATCCTTAAGCCCTCATTTGAGAAGACGAAAAAAGACAAACCCTAATAAATAAGTTGTTGTTAGAAAGGACCAAAACTTGAATGGCTTAGGTGAGCCGTGTAATAGTTGAAATGCTGACCAGCTAACAAGGTTGTGCTGCTAAGGCTATGACTTGCAATCTAATTAAAACCAAATTTATTTTATATTTTTTTTAATATATATATATATATATATATATATTGTCAAAAAAGTGCTCCAAATTCTCACATAAGGAGTGGGCTTCACACGTGGGTCCCCCCATGGAGCCAGGGACGGAGCCAGAATTTTGAGTTAGGGGAGGCAGTTTTACTGTTGGCTGTGTGCAGTGATTTCAACTTCTGATTCTGCTACTTAGTTGCTGAGAATTTTTTTTTTTTTTTGGCTTGTATATTTTGCTTTAGATTTTAGATCTATGAATTTTTTTTTTGGTCACTAAAATGAGGAAAATGCTAGAGCTGTAAGTTTTTTTTTTTTATAAATTACTTATGTAATAAGTGGTTACTGTTAAGTAAAAAAATTATGTTAGTTGTGTGCTCATATGCGAACCAATAAGAATTTGCTAAAAAAAAGGTTTGTAAAAATGTTATAAAAAAGTTTGCGAGTATAACATTACTCTTAAAAGAAGCAATGATATTGTTAAAGGGAAATAAAATGTAATATTATAGAATAAAATTGCTAAAATTAATACACATATATATAATAATATATATATATATATTTTTTTTTTAAATTAGGGGGGGCCATTGCCCCCCCGGTCCAAGGGTAGTTCCGCCCCTGCATGGAACGCACCCTCTATATGAGAGCTCAGAACACTACTCTAGGACTATTAAGTATTTTTCGTTCAAGTCAGGGTCTTCTTGCAAAAATAAATTATATATATACACAAACACACTAAACTAACTTATTTTGACTATCCTAAAAAAATGTTGAACACTTTGACTTGATAATCATAAAAATTTGGGTTCAACAAAAATAAGAGTAATGTTATGTTCACAACATTTTCACAAATAAGTTCACAACAAATCGTATATGGTAAGCTGACATCACTTTTTTGCTCACTAATAATAGCATGTTACATAAGATTTGTTGTGAAAATTTTGTAGACATAACATTACTCCAAAAATAAGTCTAGCCCCTAAAGGACCCAAACATAATCCTTAACCCCTTAAACAGAAAATAAAGGCTTAAATAATAACAATTATTAACCCCAAAAAAGAAAAAAAAGAAAAAAAAAGACTAGGCCAAACAACAAGTGAACAAATTAATTAAAAAAAATTCATATTCAAAAACAAAAAAATGAAAATGAAAATAAAAATACATAATCATTCAAATTTGTAACTCGTTCAATCCATTACATAAAAATAATCGCTAATTTCATTTTTTCTAAAAAAATGGATTACAAGAGAACACTACAAAAAACACGGGCTATAGTTTTTAGCCACGTTTACAAAAAATGCGGCTATAGGTTAAATATATAGCCGTGTTTTTAAGTGTTTCTAGCCGCATTTTTTTTGGATAGGGCCTATTGCCGCGTTCAAAAAAACGTGGCTATAGGTCCATCTAAGTAGTATATACTGTGGTCATTACTTCTCCTAGATGAAGCTGGCAACTATGCTATCTTTAGCTTTGTAGTTGCATCAATTTTTCTCTCTTTAGTAACTTGGCTCAATTGTAACAAGTATTCTCTCTCTCTCTCTCTCTCTCTCTCTCTCTCTCTCTCTCTCTCTCATATTATTTTTGAAAAAAAGAAAAAATTTGGATCATTCCTATTAGGGAATTTGTTTTCTTGACTACAAAATACATGAACACCCTCTGATGATTTACTAATTTAAGTTATAGGAATGCAATTTAAAAAAAAAAAAAAAGGCAATAAAGAAATTGTAAACTAATTATTTTTGTATGTTTGGGTGTTGATATAACTAAGAGAATAACAAATATATTATATTTTGAAAATCACCTTATATATATATATATATATATATGTGTATGTATGTTTTGTTGAGTATAAAATAATACTGATATAGTTGACTTTTTTTTTTATATAGATTTTCGACCTACCATATCTGTTTTTTGTGCATACAAGAATTGATCCTCAAATCTCAAATTTAACCATTAAAAATTTTACTAATTGATAAGGTCGAATTGAATGCACTAATATATGTCCACTTGTATGGACAAAATAAACGAGAAAAACTTGCTCCTAGTACCTCTAATAAATGTACTGGAGATGGTGACAACTTTAGCCACATGCAACGGAATGACGTGGGATGTGTGCTGCAGCCGTTGATTTAAATTGTACCTTGGATCTTGACTTTATAGATCCAAGTCCTAGGAGATATATATATATATATATATATATTAATCATTTGTAACTAATTGGATGGTGAGAAGAAATTTTGTTTTTTTAGTGGTTTGTATATATATATTCTGGACACATACTAGGCCTTTTTTTTTTTTACTGGCCTCTTCCATAATTGCTTCACATCTATCAATTCTCAACCTCATCATCTATTCAAAGTGAAAACGCCTTGCTTGCCGCCTTCATTGTGGTTGAATTATGATTATAAATAAAACTCAATAAATATAAGAATTTGAAATGCAATAACTATTAGGTTAAAATGTTATTTTCGTCTCTAAAATTTATCAATATGTTTTAATCTCTAAACTTTAAATCATTCTTTTTTTTTTTTTTTTTTTCTCTAAACTACTAAAATTTCGTTTTTCATCTCTAAATTGTTGAAAATATTTCACCTTTTGTACTTAAACCATTTTTTTTTTTTAAAGTGAAAACATCATTTTGGTCCCTACATTTTAGAGTCACAGTCAATTTGGTCCCTACATTCTTGTAGCTGTCAATTTGGTCCCTGTTATTTTTAACTTGTAGGTAAATTTGGTTCTTACTGTTAACTCACTAACGAAAAATGTTTATGTGGCTAACGAATTGCACAGTTGGCATATTTAGAGCATTCTTATCAAGCCTTGCATATGCTATAAATGCTATTTTTTAGCATCTTGAACCCAAAAATCCACTCCATCAAACCTACTAAATGTTATAAAATTTGCAATACTGCTACAGTGCACTCTCACTTTTGAGAGCGCATTGTAGCAGTATTGTATAATATTTTATTAATTTATTTATTCTCTCTCTCCAGCTCTCTATCTCCCACATCTCTCTCTTTCTCTAGTTCTCTCTCCGTCTCCCACATCTCTCTCATTTCCTCACTCCCTTAAAACAAGATCGTACGTTTGAGATCGGCTTGGTGGCGAGGAGAACGGCGTGATGGCGTGAGATCGGCATGGAGGAGATCGATGTGGAGATCGGCATGTTGTGTGTTTTCTTGTGGTTGTTGTGGTCGGTGTCTTGTGGTTCTTGTGGCGGTTTTTGTGGTTCTTGTGCTGGTGGTTTCTTGTTGTGACCAAAGCTATGGCTGTAATGTTTGGTGGGTATCGATGATACTTGGCGACGGTTTTGGCTGGGGCTGAGATCGGGGTGGGGGGTTTCGGTTGGGGTTGAGAACGAGGTGGGTGGGTGGTGGTAGAGGTGGGTTGTTGTGGCTGAGGTGTGGGTCTTGGGTTTGATGGGTTTCTCTATCCTCTGCCTCCCTTTCTTCCTCTCACGGTGAGGCTTTTCTCTCTCAAGTTTAGATTAGTTTTTGTTGTTGTTGTTGTTTTTTTTTTTTTTGGCTGTGGGGTTGATTTTTGGATGGATACTGATTGTGGTGGTAGTGGGTTGGCCATGGATCTGGGTTTGCTGTGGAATGTTGATGGTTTATGGTGGTGGTAGCTGACAATGGCTAGCCATTGAGAAGAAAGTGGTGGAAAGAGAGAGAAAGTGGTAAAATAAAGATAATATTATTTAAATGAAATTGTAAAAAAAATAGAATGTTTGATGTTTAATGGATTGTAAAATGGTTTTGAAGTAGTAAATGCTAAAATATTTAGCATTCTTGATAAGAATGCTCTTATGTTGCTATTAAAATAATAATAAAAAATATTTTTTAATATTTAAAAATTCCACAACAACATTAAATTAAAAAAAATAAAACAAAAAAAATTATTTTCTCAATTTTGAAGATTAAAAACAAAATGTTAATTTCTCAAGACTTTTTTTTTTTTTTTTTTTTTTTGTGGCAACTAATTACAAAAACACAAATCAAATTTAACAAAAAATAAATCCATTTTTGGATTGGAAAATTTGGATAATCTTGGCAACGTGAAGAAGAAGAATCTGGGTTTTCCTCTAAATCTGGGTTCTCAACTCATTTTGAAGGCAATGGCCACCACTAGTCCATCACCACCATCAACTTCCGGCAACGTTAATGGCGAGAGACTATTATTACCAACTTCATAGCCACATTCCGATCGGACTCGCCGATTTTGTCTTCGTACATATAGACAATGCTCCTCGATGACATTAATAGCAAGAAGACGACAAGCAGACAGAGGCGGTGGCGATGGTTTAGGAGCAAGCGGATCTAACAACAATGGCAATGGCATTATGGCGAAGCACAACACAACCAACTTATGGCCCCCTAAGGACCCCACCATGCAACAAGTGTTTCTCACGTTTGTAGAAATTCACAACAATCAAGCCCATATGACAATTCACACTCCACCATGTTCTCTTTCTTCAACAACACCTAAACCAAGAAGAAGTGCTTTATTTGGGATTTCAAAATGAAGCCAAAACCCAGATTCAGATGAGCAAAATGCAAAACCCAAATTTGGGATTTTTTTCTCTTTCAAACTTTACCTCTCTTTTTTTAGATGTTTACGTGGAATTTTTAAAAATCAAATATTATTTATTTTAATAGCCACATAAGCTGTTTAGTGTGCTAACTGTACAATCCGTTAACCAGGTAAACATTTTCTGTTAATGTGTTAACAATAAGAACTAAATTGAATGTAAATTAAAGATAATAGGGATTAAATTGATTACTACTAAAATGTAATAACCAAATTGGCTATAACCCAAAAATGTAAGGACTAAAATAATATTTTTGCTCATTTTCGCATCTAAACTACTAAAGAAAATATCCTTAAACTTTTGGTAAGTATAATATAATATTGAGTATGTTTGATAGAGTTGATTTTTTATTTTGTTTTATAAAATTTTGACCTATGACATCCATTTCTGATAATTGTGTTCTTCATCACCAAATTTTAACACATCAATTGGTTTTTGGTGTAGACTGGAATTGAATCTCAAATTTCTTATTCAACCATTAAAGACTTTAACCAATTGATATAATCAAATTGAATGCATTAGTATATGTCCACTTGTGTCGACGAAATAAAAAAGAGCAAAATTTAGACATGGTACCTCTCATATATGTACTGAATTCATTGCAATGATGACAAATCTAGCCACCATGGACTTGCATGCACCCTTGGACAATGGAAATATCAGATGTCGGTTTGGACAGTAGCAAATGGCATCCAGCAGATGAGATGATTTAAATTGTATCTTTGATCTTGAATTTATAGGTCCAAGTCCTTGGATATATATATATATATATATATATTTTTCATATCCTAATTAATTAGATATGATTTGTTGGGTTTTAAGGAGAAATGAGTGACAACTTAGGATAGCATTGCAATTAACTGTCAATGTCAGTGAGTACTTAAGAGCAAATTGTATCAATACATACCCTAACTCCGTGATGAAAAGTTTGTAGGACAGGGTCCTTAAAAGAAAAAGAAGTACCCTAATAAATAATATATCCTCACAAAAGGACCAAAAAGCTTAATGGACAGACCAGCTACCAAGGTTGTGATGCCAAGACTATGATGGGCAATCTGATCAAAACCAAAATTGTCATGTCTTCTGTTTTTTTTTTTTTTTTTTTTTTTTTTAATAAACATAGGTGTTAAAAATTAGATACAAACAAACAAAATTGTAATGCTTTCTGTTTTCTCTTACTTTCTTACTAACCTAAAAAAAAAGATACAAACCACTAAAACAAACAAAATTTCTTCTCACCAACCAATTGGATACAAATGATTATATATATTTTACTTTTTTAGATTTCTCCCCAACCAAGGAAGATGACTCCATAGCCATGTTAAGGTGAAACTTGATTTTACGTGCTACCTAAGTCCAAACTTGATTTTTCCATAAACATTTTTTATGATTGTTATGGGAGAGAGGCATTGAGTAACAGTAATCACCTTTATGTTGTAGGAAGAACATGGAATGAAGGGGAGAGAGGTGTAGAGGAAATAGTAAGAAATTTATAGGGAAAAGAAGAAGAAAAAGAAGATTTAGAAAAGGGAGATGAGAATTTGGAGAAAGAGTAACAGTAAGGTGAAGAATTATATAGAAGAAAATGAGTTAAAAAATGGTGAAGAATTGTTGGAAGAATTATGAGGGGAAGAAAAAACCAAGAAATTAAAATTGATTACTAAACCTCCATTATTATATATTTTATAGATATTATTATTTATATGTAGTATTAAAAAAAATGTTAGGAAAAAAAAGTGATGTGGCTAAAGACATGGCACAATAGGAGTTTTGCAAAATTTAATGCAACCTTCTATTATTATAAAGAAAATTAAAAAATATGTTAGGAAAAATAAGTAACGTGACTAAAGATTCCAAATCTTCTGATTGACTATAAAAGTGACTGTTTATCACTTTCATATAAACTTATCTTTTTTTTTTCCACCATTTATAGTCATGTCAAGACAAAAATTATGTCCACAAGTAAAGATTTCTGTTTGGAAGGATAGAAATAGCCAAATAGGTAGGTGCATGGCGAACTGGGAGATAGATACATTGAATCAAATTGTTCACTCAGCTGATATTTTACTAAAGCACATGGCATAATCCAGTTGATATTTTACTAAAGCACACAAATTGTACACACTGTATGAACGAGATTCAACAACTAGCTTTCATGTACAGTACTACAGTGGATCACATGTGAATGGTGCTATTTTTTCACTAGAACGTCAGGTGTGGGGTTAGTCATGTGCAATATATAAGGATAATCGGGGATGAGCGGAGTACTTTTTTAAGGATGTGGCTTTTAATCATGTGCTCAGATATATAGGATAACCAGGCTGCTCTGCCCACGTGTTGGCCAAAGAAGCACAAAATGGAGAACTTGTGAAGACTTTTATAGGTTATAGGGAGTGAGACAGCTCCAATGTCATACGTAACTGTTTCTTAATTTCTTTAGAGCCCACTGTACTGTCTCTTTCATCTATTAATGATAGTAATTCCAGCTATCCATAAAATAAACCCTACCAATAGCGAACTAGCTTTTATATCATGAATTTTTTAAAGAACTAGGCATTACTAGTGCAGTAAGGAAGAAGTAATTAACTTTTAACCCGTAAAACTCACTCATCAATGGAAACAACAATACATTCTTAACAAATATATTCCAAATGAAAAGGAAGAAAGGAAAAAGAAAACATGAACTACAATTGGATAACATAGGAATTAAAGTAAGAAGACAGTGTGAGCCACTGGCTTTATTGATGGGTTCTACTTTCCTTATGACTCCGACTATTACAATTGTCAAACTAAAACTTAAAAGTTACATCCTTATATATCAATAATTAATCACATGAATTTTTCTTTAATGGAATGGATTGAACAAGTAATGACAATATACAGTCCTTAATTTTATGATTCCCAACACCATGTCCATCTCCATGGTGGTACATGAAGTAGGTCATCCTTGGAGCGTTGAATGTCATTTCTATAAATGTTTGAGACAAGAGAGAACTTGTAGCTGGGCATTCATTCATCTTTTTCCATGTTGCACTAATCATACACCTTATGTACTCACGGGCGTCTTCTTCACTTGCACCAGTTTCATTCATGTAACACTGAATCGATTTAGGAACATCACCTCTTTTTAACTCATCCTGAGATTCCATATATCTATGTTAGTGTAAAGTATTTTAGAGCATGCAGGTTGAAACTCCTAGGATAGGGTAGTTTGTGGACAAGGTTCCTAATAAAATTAATGGAGAATCCATTTCACAAAAGAATATGTCCAAGCCTATAAGTATTTGTGTACATACTACCATGTTATCTACTTATTTGAAATTTAATTCACATTTAGATTTGTAACGTTGAATATGAATCATACCGGAGATGTTCCAAGATCATTCTCAAGTCGTGAAATCAATGATGACCAACGGATGATGTTAGGGTACTCATTCAAGTAATCCAAGGTTTCCCTTGTTAGTGGATTTGTGACACAAATATAAGCCTGTACCATTTGATTTGGTCCTGCTATTGAAATCAATGCATTCTCAATGTATTCCTGAAGGCTCGGTGTATATCCGCTGCTGTGCCACTTTGCCTCCAACAAATAAGATCTACATAAATCTGCCCACTAAAAAAATTATAGAGAAACAATGACTTAGAGTTAGTATAACACTTATATGTGTTTAAGAAGAAAATGTTGAGGATTTATATTGATGAATTTAGAAATGAAGTCCATACCACTTTTTTAAGGTATGGGACGATGTTGATTCCTTGTTCCTTAAGGGTGTCAAAAGCCATTTCATTAACTGAATTGTATAGAGCAAAGAAACTTGTCTTCATATAATCTGGGAGCCCATCCATTGCATTGACATCCCATCTGAAATTACAAAGATCGCCGTTATATCTATATGTCACACAAAGATATCTTTAATGCATTTGAGGTGTAGCATTATTAATATTAGAAACAGAGAAAGTCTGTAGACACAAGAAAATTTGACAAAAAAATTTTCACTCGACTGATGTAACTGATTGTTAGTGGTAGGTAAAAAGTAATGTTAGTGATAGGTCCAAATAAAAATCAATAAAAACTTATTAACTCAACTGTAATAAAAAATGTTGTGAAATTTTTTGTGTCTATAGTATTGTTCATTACAAACCTCTCAATAGCATCTGTGAAGCGCTCAAGTTCATCCAAAGTGCCATATACATCATAAATATCATCTATTGTTGTTATCAGGGCATTGCACTTTGTTGACATTCTCCTACAATTTCCAAATTGCGGCTGAAATATAAATCCCACTGACCATAAGAAACACTCCAGCAGCCTATCCCTCACAAAGCTCAAATTCCCTGCAAGGCCTGTGCTCTTCCACCATCTTTGTATGAATCAAAGAAGAATATATGAGTGTTATAATTACAAAAATTAATGCTTCTTTCAAATTTAGTAAATCAAACAAAAGCTTAAAAGGCTATTACTTATTTAATATCTATTTTCTCATGTTGCCATGAGATTTATTTTTACCTTGATAATTGTTTTAGTTCTTCTTGGTAGACTGCTTGTACCATGTTAAAATCCAATTCTGCAAGCTCAAGCAAGATAGGGTTCATGTCTTCTCTGCTTCTATATATGTCAATGAACCACCTTTGTTCCAACCTAAGCACCCTCCGATGCAATGGAAGCTCCAAAGAATGGCTCACCAAAGTAGAAAGATTTGTATCTTTATTCTGCATAACATATTCTTCTAGATGTTTGGTTGAGAAATCTCTTGCTTCTTCCAAGATATTTTCATTTTCTATCGAAAGGAATGATGCTTCATACAAGGATAGCATACTCTTTGTATCCTCACAAAGAAATGCTTTGAAACTCCCTCTCTGGTCAGTGAAACTATTGAATACTTCTGTAATGACCAACACGACAATGTTAACTATAAATGAAGTGTGAGGGATTAAAGCTCAAATAGAATTTTTTAGGTATTATATTCTAGGTTCTTTAATTAAATTTAACTATATGGCTGCATTAATCAACAATGTTATTTTTTTCAATGACATTAAATTCAACCATGTGTTTTATTGAACAAAATGACTACATGGTTGAATTTAACCTAAGTTATTACAACTCCTAATTAAGAAACTAAACTTCATTTTTATCTTACGTATAAATATCATCTTGTGATTTTTTTTTTTTATAAAAAAATTCCTTTAATACCTGGAGACACAATATATCCATGTTGTCTTAGGAGTCTAAATTTAAGAGCTGTGGCATATAAATTCTTCATCTTCCACATATCCGTATCACTACCATGGTCAATATTATCGTAAAGTCCTTCTAATATTCTCTTTATTTCTCCCTCAAAGTGATAAGATATTCCCAATTTCTGCAAGATATCTATCAGCTCAAGTTGCTCTAAAGGATCCACTACTTTGTGAAGCATCATCCTCACTTGTTCCTTTAACATATTATTTTGTCTAGTGCACGATTCCCCCTACATCACAATTTTAACATTAATAGGGTATAATCAGTTTCCATTATTAACAATTACTATCACTAGTAAAATTAACAAATGAAAACAGGAACACAAGCGTACCGTATATTCATTTCTCAATGACTGAATGTAGTCATAGTGCCAATCGGTAGGTTTGTAATTTGCTGATCGCCTCAAAATAGTGGAACTGTTTGATATTTTGCTGGCTGGCATGCATTGGACAACGATGCCACTTCTGGATTTTACAAGTGAGATAGGACCTTTAGATGGGATAGGTGGTAGTCTATTGAAATTGCAGATAGGGAGTGAAGCAAGTAGGTTAAGAGCCATTGACTAAGGTCTTTGGTGAAGCTACTACGTTTTTTAGTGGAATGGGTTACTTGGGAACATATTACTTCACATGGACACCTTTATATAGCCCTTGCGCCTTGACTAGGGTTATAAATGAGCTGTTGGGTTTGGTCAAGAATGAAATTCATTTAGTTACCAAACGAGCTATGTTTAATATAATTTTTTTTTAATTTTAAAAATATTTTTTCAATATGAAATTTTATAATATTATAATTATTAATAGACATTTATTTGACCATGTTTGTATATGGAATTATATATTCTAGCATTAGATATTTATTATTATTGTTTTTTATATGGAATTCTAGTTTACATGGTGAGCACTTTTAGTCCCTGATATTTCAAATAAGTTATTTTAACACTTAAAGTTTCTCAAAAGAAAAAGTCCTTAAATTTTTTAAATCTGCCCACTCCCCCTTCTTTTTATTAACAAAAATTTTAAATTGTCAATAAATTATACATTTTTTAGAAGGCTAAATAAATTTTACTTAATTGGTCCCTTGTTTGTTTTTTATGTTTTGAGAGGAGAGAGATATAAAAGGGTAGCAAAAATATAAATTTATCCCTACTTTTAATAGAGGTGAGTAATGGGAGACAAATAAAGCTTACTTTAGGTGGGTAAAATGCCAATTTTTAAACCGCGGGTAAGTAAAGTGTTTTTCGGGCAAACCACAAGCGGGCAAAGTGTAATTTTCCCATTTAAAAAATATGCAAGCTAATACCATGTATCTTTTGAACTATGTGATTATAATTGTTTTTAATTGTACTCATGCATATACACGAAGTTGCACACTAGTTGTGATAAAAGTTGTAGACTTTTTTATGTTTTTAGCATTTTTTTAGTTTTTTTTTTTTTTAAATAAATAAACGTGTTGAATTGAGCAACATGGCCTCGTGGAATTTAAACCTTAATAGAAACTAATTCGCCAAGGAAAATGTTAACACCTAATTAGTGTTGTGGTCAAGTCAACTGACCCCATGAGTTCAATTCTACCATGTAATTCAAGGATTCTATGTTTTGGGAATTGCTTATTGATTTGTATAATATGTAGAAAAAAAAATCAAGGGCTAATTTATTTTCAAAAACTAAAAGTAAATTATTTGAAATAAAATTGAGACAAAAAAAGCTATGTAGAACCCGCAAATAGTACATGAAATATACAAAAAAAAATTAGCTTATATCTAATGCCAAATTAGCTTATATCTAATGCCAAACGAACACTTAAGCTTATGGGGACAACATTAAAAGAAAATAATAAAAAATTTGATCCTTATATTCATTGAACCATGTTGAATTAGATCAACACTTTATTTTTTCAAATTCTCTTTGTAAAAAAGTATGGTCAACTAGTTGATAAGGTCCACATTGTAGATATGTTCTTCAAACTTGATCTATATCTTTAGGACAATAATAAAAAATTTTCTTCTTAAAGAAGAATCCAAAGGAAGATTTGCAAATTCTATCTCAATACAAGTTTGTTTAGAATTTTCTGGACTCATTATTACATTTAGGATTCTCCACAATCTCAATTAACTACAAATATACATTTTATATATTAAAACAAATAAACAAAATTAGCCCATCTATAGTTACTAACAATTAAAGTAAGAGATTAATTAAAAGGCCAAAAGCTTAGACATATAATTTGATTACTCAAAATATTGAAATAACTTGAGAAAATAATTTAATCTAAAAGTGTTAAAGGTATAGATATACTTGAAAATTTATTGCCTTGCTTCCTTTTTGATCCTTTTTTCTTTTCTTTTTTTCTATTTTCTTCTAAGTATTAAACTTTTGGATTTATGGCAAAATTCGTACTTCGAAACCGTGAAAAAGTAAGATATAGAAGAGAAAAAAAATTATAATGGATGCGGTAAGGTTTTGCTGAAACTTAAAATTGAAAACTGAAAATACTGTAGCAAAATAATTTTTAAATGTGTGAATAGTGCTGTGGGACCCATTTTTAATGAAAAAGTTGATAAAAAGTGTAATTTGTGGGTCCGTGAACAATGTGCACTGTTCACTGCAGAAAGTCAACAATTGCGGTTACTGTTCATTGAACAGTAACCGCAATACTCCAAATGAAAACGCGTGAAAAAAAAAAAAAAAAAAAACAGAAACGCAACGCAAACGCAAAAAGCTGGATCCAAACCCAGCCTGAGTCACACGGGCTGAGTTTCGGAGAGGAAATAAAAATTAAAAAAAATGTTTTTTTTGAGAAGCACGTGAACATGGGACATAAACCTGCCAGTGGGTTCTGTGTACTGTGCATTGGACCACTACTTCTTTGGACGTCCAAATTTTGCGATGAGATGTGTCACACTAATGGGTCCCATACATTATTTACAAGACCCACAAACTTCTTTTTTTAGCAATTTTTTCATTAAAAATGAGTCTCATGGTACTATTCACATATTTAAAAATTATTTTGTTACAGTATTTTCAGTTTTCAACAAAATAAGCAGTATCCAAACGGACCCAAAACCTATGTTTGGATAGAGCTGAAAAGTGTTTTCAGCTGCGTTGTGCGTTTTTCAGTGGATCCCGTGTATTGTTCACAGGACCCGCAAATACTTTATTCAGTAAAAACAACTTTAAAACTAGGTCCCATGGTGCTATTCACACATTTAAAAATTATTTTGTTATAGTGTTTTCAGTTTTCAATAATAAACAGTATCCAAACAGACCTTAAGTAAAAATTTTAAAATAAAATTTTTTTAAAAAAAGTGGTGTGAACAGGTAAAAAAAAAGGAAGACAAGTTTATCCGTACAAGAGATGTATTTTTGTTTTATATATATCCAGACCTCTTCTAGTATCAAACTATTCCCTTTAGTATGTGCAGATCTTTCATCTCACACACACATAAAGTTATTACAAAGAGAAATCTCATATATAATTTTAATCATGTATAATTTTAAGAAATATTACACCCTTCAATTACCTGTTATTAAATTTATATTTTAGTACAGTAGTACCTTCCATATATATACTGGAGTCTGGATCTATTCTGTTTAACCATAGGGTTGTGTCAACGGCACCTTAACAACAGCTTCATCTTCTTCTTTTTTACTTTTTTTTGTACAGTTTTTTTTTTTTGTCCTCTTTTGTAACTTTTTGCAGCTTTATACTATTTTTTACACATTTTTACAACTTTTGTGGCTTTTTAAATGAAAAGTACATCCTTAAGAAGCATCACACCCCAACATTTGCCTTAACCATATGCAACGAAAGGAAGGATCCCTTTCTATCAAAAAAAAGAAAAAAAGAAACAAAGGAAGGATCCAAATATCCAATCCAATACATGTGAATCATGTGATGTGCCTGTGCCACACTGACCAGTTGTTTTTTTTCACATGGCAATATTAGACCGTCGAGTCTTTTGGGTTAATATTGTAAAATTCAAAGTTAATTTGCGTTATACGAACTGTTCAAAGATAATTGGGAAAATGAGGAGAGAGACTGAATTTCGGCAATGGCATTGCCGAAATTCAGCCAAAAAGCAGGAGAGAGAATAAGGAAAAGGAAAAAGTAGGAGAGAGAATAGGGAGAGAGAAAATGTTGAATTTCGGCAATGGAATTGACGAAATTCCACTGCCCAGTTTTCCTACCGAATGCTATGTGTCCGAGTGTGCCCGAGTGTAGAGTGCTCTTAAAAAAAAAAAAAAAAAAAATCGCGGCAATGTCATTGCCGAAATAGGGGAATAAATTTTTTTTTTTTTTAGCAATTGTGATAATGGCATTGCCAAAAATGGAAAAAAAAAATGGTTTCGAAATCTCTGGAAGAGTAAAAAATAGGTTTCATGTCCACAATATTTTCACAATAAATCACATATAATTAGTTATTATTAGTTAAAAAAATTGTGACAACTAATTGTGGCAATGTCATTGCCGAAATAGGGAAAAAAAATTTGTGGCAATACCATTGCCGAAATAGGGAGAAAAATAAAAGTGATAAACTATTTGAGGCAATTGCATTGCCGAAATAGGGAGAAAAAAAATTGGAAATACCATTGCCGAAATAGGGGAATAAATTTTTTTTTAGCAATTGTGACAATGGGATTGTCGAAAATGTGAGAAAAAAAAGAGAAAAGGATTATGGCAATGGGATTTCCGAAATAGGAAAACAAATTTCGACAATTCCATTGACGAAAATGTGGGAAAAAAAAAAAAGATTTGTGGGAATCAAAATTTTTCCCCTATTTCGGCAAAATGTGAAAAAAAAAAAAAATTACGGGATTATTTGCAAATTGTTAAAAAAAAAAAAAAAAAAAAGAGAAAGGGCATGGTATTGCCGTAATCCCTCTCTTTTTTTTTTTTTTTTTTTTTTTTAACAATTACGGCAATGTATTGCCGTAATTGTTAAAAAAAAAAAAAAAGAAAAAAAAAAAAGAAGAGAAATGGATTACGGCAATACCATTGCCGTAATCCATTTCTCTTATTTTTATTTTTATTTTTTTTAACAATTACGGCAATGGTATTGCCGAAATAGGGGGGAAATTGTTTTCCCCCTATTTCGGCAATCCCGTTGCCGTAATTTTTTTCTCCTTTTTTTTTTTTTTTGTTTTTTTTTTTTTCACATTTTACCGAAATAGGGGAAAAATTTTGATTCCCACAAATCATTTTTTTTCCCACATTTTCGTCAATGGAATTGTCGAAATTTGTTTTCCTATTTCGGAAATCCCATTGCCATAATCCTTTTCTCTTTTTTTTCTCACATTTTCGGCAATCCCATTGTCACAATTGCTAAAAAAAATTTTATTCCCCTATTTCGGCAATGGTATTTCCAATTTTTTTTTCTCCCTATTTCGGCAATGCAATTGCCTCAAGTAGTTTATCACTTTTATTTTTCTCCCTATTTCGGCAATGGTATTACCACAAATTTTTTTTCCCTATTTCGGCAATGACATTGCCACAATTAGTTGTCACAATTTTTTTTAACTAATAATAACTAATTATATGTGATTTATTGTGAAAATATTGTGGACATGAAACCTGTTTTTTACTCTTTTAGAGATTTCGAAACCATTTTTTTTTTCCATTTTTGGCAATGCCATTATCACAATTGCTAAAAAAAAAATTTTATTCCCCTATTTCGGCAATGACATTGCCGCGATTGCCTTTTTTTTTTTTTTTTAAGAGCACTCTACACTCGGGCACACTCGGACACACAGCATTCGGTAGGAAAACTGGGCAGTGGAATTTCGTCAATCCCATTGCCGAAATTCAACATTTTCTCTCTCCCTATTCTCTCTCCTACTTTTTCCTTTTCCTTATTCTCTCTCCTGCTTTGTATTCTCTCTCCTGCTTTTTGGCTGAATTTCGGCAATGTCATTGCCGAAATTCAGTCTCTCTCCTCATTTTCCTAATTATCTTTGAACAGTTCGTATAACGCAAATTAACTTTAAATTTTACAATATTAACCCAAAAGACTCATTAGACGTCGGTTTGGACAGTTGGCAGATCCAGCAGATGATTTAAGATGTAACTTGGATCTTTATAGGTCCAAGTCCTTAGGTTTTTTATTTTGGATTGTGTTAACGGTCACGGGTGCCCATTAAACACACCTATTTTTTATTTTTTCTTTAAAGATGGAAATAATTCTTCAATGATTTATTAGTTGAATTATAGTTTAATTAGTTGGGTTCAGTTAATAAATGCACTTTTTTCAACAACAAAAAATAATAATAATAATTGATGCATTTAAACATTCATTAATCATATATTTTAATTATTTTATAATAAAAAATTGAAAATTTGAAAAATAAATAAAATCTATTACTTTTTTAATTTTCTATAAAAAATTTCATAACTATTTATTAATAGTTTGCAGAAGAGGGTCCTTTTCTGCGGAATGCAGGACAGGGTCCTTAAAAGAAGAGAAGCACCCTAATAAATTATATGTCCTTGAAAAGGGCCAATAAGCTTAATGAAAAAACCTGCTGCCAAGGCTGTGACGTCAAGGCTGTGACGCCGAATATGATCAAACCAAAATTGTCGTGTCTTCCGATTTTTCTAGCCACGAAAAAGTTCTTAATTTTTGCGCCCACTTGATGAGTTGTGCCACCACTTGGTAATATTAAAAATTAAAATTTTCCGTCACAAAAAAAAAAAAATAATAATAATAAAATTTGAAAAAAGTTCAATTAGGTTTTAATTGAATCTCAATTTTGAGCTACGTGTCTCATTTAATTTTAAATTTTTGTATCAAACGAGTTATTGAGTGTAAAAATAAAAAAAATTCAAATCTAATTAGATTTTAAATTCAATTTTAATTGGAATCCAATTGTATGCCACATGCCTATTTAATTTTTTTAACTTTTGTGGCGAGTGAATTATTAAGTGCAAAAATCGAAGAGTTTAAATCTAATTAAATTCCAAAAAATGAGAAATTATTATATATTTTAGAAATGTATGATTTAAGAAGGGAAAATTATGCTTTACCCACCTGTAGTTTGCCCGAAGAACACTTTGCCTACCTATAGTTTAAAAATTGGCACTTTACCCACTTGAGATAAGTTTTTTTTGTCTCCCATTACCTACCTCTGTTAAAAGCATGGGTAAATTTATATTTGTGCTACTCTTTTATGTCTCTCTCCTCTTAAAACATTAAAAAAAAAAATTAAGGGAAAAGAAAATCTAAAAGCTAGGTTTTATAAAAATTAAAACCTAGCTTGTAGATCTTAAACATGATATTGACCCGTCACAACAATGCTCCGGACTTGCAATTTGATTAAAACAAAAGTTTGTTATGTTAAAACAGTGTTTTGGACTCTCACATAAGGGGTGGGCCTCACAGGTTGGTCCCCCCATGAAGCCCACCCCCTATGTGAGAGCTCGAAGCATTACTCTAGGGCTATGTAAGTATTTTTCGTTCAAGTCAGGGTCTTCCTACAAAAATAAATTATATATATATATATATATATATATACACAAACACACTAAACTAACCTATTTTGACCATCCTTAAAAAATATTTAACACTTTGACTTGATAATCACAAGAATTTGGGTTCAACAAAATGCTATGTCCACAACATTTTCACAAATAAGTTCGCAACAAATCCTATGTGGTAAGCTGACATCATTTTTTTATTTACTAATAATAGCATGTCACATAAGATTTGTTGTGAAAATGTTGTAAATATAGTATTACTCCAAAAATAATTCTAGTCTTTAAAGGACCTAAACATAATCCTTAACCCCTTAAACAAAAAATAAAGGCTTAAATAATAAGCTGACATCATTTTTTTATTTACTAATAATAGCATGTCACATAAGATTTGTTATGAAAATGTTGTAAATATAGTATTACTCCAAAAATAATTCTAGCCTTTAAAGGACCTAAACATAATCCTTAACCCCTTAAACAAAAAATAAAGGCTTAAATAATAACAATTATTAACCCAAAAAAAAAAAAAAAAAAAAGACTAGGCCAAACAGCAAGTGAACAAATTAATTCAACAAAAATCCTATTCAAAAAAAAAAAATATATATATATATATATATATAATTATTCAAATTTGTAACTCGTTCAATCTGTTACATAAAAATAATCGTTAATTTCATTTTTCCTAAAAAAAAAAATGGATAACAAGAGAAATATCGTGGTCATGAGTTCTCCTTGATAAAGCCGGCAACTATGCTATTTTTCATTTTGTAGTCGCAACAATTTTTCTCTCTTTAATAACTCGGGTCAATTGTAACAAGTATTATTTGTTTCTCTCTCTCTCTCTCTCTCTCTCTCTCTCTCTCTCTCTCTCTCTCTCTCTCTCTCTCTCTCTCTCTCTCTCTCCATTTTTTTCATCTCTATTATCATTTCATACTCTCTCACTTCTCAATTTCCGTTTTATCTCTTATCAATCCTTTTTTTCCTTTTTCTCTTTGTTAGTAGAAGGAAATTGTAATGGTTTATTTATTTGCATTTTTTTGTGACGTTAATATATTTAAGTAATTTCTTTATTAATTTTTTTTATAATTTAGGTGTTTTAGTGACCATTCTAAAAAACATTTTTAGAGCCATCACTGATTATAAAAAATATTAAATTAGTATAAATTTTTTTATAATTATTTTAAAACAATAAAATCATTTTTTGAAAAAATAAATTTAAATAAGAACGGATATAAATTTAATTTTTAGAAAAAGAAACTGAATAGTTTTTTATCCTCAGTTTCTCTTACTTATCAACCAATAAAATAAAATAAAGTAAAATACACACCACCAAGACAAAAAACAAAATTTTCTTATCACCAACCAAATAGAACAAATGATTAAAAAAGCTAAAATAAAATTTTCTTTCACTTGCTTTGATTTTCTCCCTTACCAGTTACCACGGAAGTTCATGGCCATGGTAAAGGTGAAACTGGATTTTATGTGATACTTGAGGGTTTCAAACTTTTTTCTAATTGTCATAGAAAATTTATAGGGTGGTCAAACAAACTCAGCTAGAAAAAAGGCTTTACTGACAACACAGAAATTCAGAAAATGAAAATCCCGCTCAAACTCACAAGTCACAACCATACTCTCAAATAATCCAAGTTATTTGGGCTATTGTCTATAGACTTAAAAGGCACATAAAATCAAGGTTCACCTTTTCCATGGCCATGAATAGTAGCAAATGGCATCCAGCAGATGAGAAGATTTAAATTGTATCTTTGATCTTGACTTTATAGCTAGGTCCAAGTCCTTGGATATATATTTTTTTTGTCTTTTTTGTTTTTCATATCCTAATTAACTAATTAGATATGATTTGTTGGGTTTTAAGGAAAAATGAGTGACAACCTAGGATAGCATTGCAATTAACTGTCAATGTCAGTGAGTCCTTAAAAGCAAATTATATCAATACACACCCTGACTCCTTGATGAATAGTTTGCAGGACAGGGTCCTATAAAGAAAAGAAGTACCCTAATAAACAATAGGGTCCGGTTAATGGACAGAGAAGTATCCTTACAAAAGGACCAAAATGCTTAATGGACAGACCAGCTACCAAGGTTGTGACACGGAGGCTATGAGGCGCAATCTGATGAAAACCAAAATTTTCATGTTTTCTGTTTTGTTTTTTTTTTTTAATAAACATACATGTTGAAAAATAGATACAAACAAAAAAAATTGTAATGCTTTATGTTTTCTCTTTCTTTCTTACTAATCTAAAAGAAAATACAAACCACTAAAACAAACAAAATTTCTTCTCACCAACCAACTGGGTACAAATGATTATATATATTTTACTTTCTTAGATTTCTCCCCAACCAAGGAAGATGACTGTCAATGTCAGTGAGTCCTTAAAAGCAAATTATATCAATACACACCCTGACTCCTTGATGAATAGTTTGCAGGACAGGGTCCTATAAAGAAAAGAAGTACCCTAATAAATAATAGGGTCCGGTTAATGGACAGAGAAGTATCCTTACAAAAGGACCAAAATGCTTAATGGACAGACCAGCTACCAAGGTTGTGACACGGAGGCTATGAGGCGCAATCTGATGAAAACCAAAATTGTCACGTTTTCTGTTTTGTTTTTTTGTTTTGTTTTTTTTTTTTAATAAACATACGTGTTGAAAAATAGATACAAACAAAAAAAATTGTAATGCTTTATGTTTTCTCTTTCTTTCTTACTAATCTAAAAGAAAATACAAACCACTAAAACAAACAAAATTTCTTCTCACCAACCAACTGGATACAAATGATTATATATTTTTTACTTTCTTAGATTTCTCCCCAACCAAGGAAGATGACTCCATGGCCATGTTAAGGTGAAACTTGATTTTATGTGCCACCTAAGTCCAAACTTGATTTTTCCATAACATTTTTTATGGTTGTTATGGGAGAGAGGCATTGAGTAAGAGTAATCACCTTGTTGTAGGAAGAACATGGAATGAATGGGAGAGAGGTGTAGAGGAAATAGTAAGAAATTTATAGGGAAAAGAAGAAGAAAAAGAAGATTTAAAAAAGGGAGATGAAAATTTGGAGAAAGACTAATAGTAAGGTGGAGAATTATAGAGAAGAAGATGAGTTAAAAAAAATGGTGAACAATGGTTGGAAGAATCAGGAGAGGAAGAAAAACCAAGAAATATTATTATATATTTTCTAGATATTATTATTTCTTTATATGTAGTATTAAAAAAATATTAGGAAAAAAAAAGTGATGTAGCTAAAGACGTGGCACAATAGGATTTTTGCAAAATTTAATGCAACCTTCTATTGTTATAAAGAAAATTAAAAAACGTTGGGAAAATAAGTAAGGTTACTAAAGAATCAAAATCTTCTGATTAACTGTAAATGATTATTTATTACTTTCAAATAAACTAATATTTTTTTATCTACTATTCACAGTTATGTCAATGCAAAAATTATGTCCACAAGTAAAGATTCCTGTTTCGAATGATATTAATAGCCAAATAGGTAGGTTCATGACAAACCAGGAGATAGATACATCGAATCAAATTGTGCACTCAGACTCAGTGACATTTTACTAAAGCACATGGCATGATCAGAGGACCGGTACAAATTGTACACACTGTATTAAAGAGTTTCAACAACTAGCTAGCTTTCATGTACGGTACTACAGTGGATCACAACCAATGAAAGTCACCACCACCTCTGGACTGATATAAAGTTAATGTGAATGGAATGGTGCTATTTTTTCACTAGAACGTCAGGTGTGGGGTTAGTCATTTGCAATATATTAGGATAATCGGGGATGAGCCGAGTACTTTTTCAAGGATGTGGCTTTTAATCATGTGCTCAGATATATAGGATAAGATAACCAGGCTCCTCTGCCCACATGTTGGCCAAATAAGCACAAAATGGCAATGGGTTGAAGTGATAATCAATGGTAATGATATTTTTTATAGTGTATCGTATATATAGTTTGAACCCGTCCCTATATATATAGTCAACAAGAGAAACTTGGGGAAAAGGGTAGTTATAAGATAATTAAAGAAAGTGGTAGAGCCAAGATTTTAACTCAGAGGGGCAACATTAAAAGACAATAATAAAAAATGGGTTTTGCTAACGAGTGCTCTTAGGACACTCATTAATAATCCACTTTAAGAAAGTTTTAATATCACTTTTATAGGAAATGAAAAAAGCTGTCAAAATATTAATTACTTTTTTTTCATTTTCCATAAAAACTTTCTTTATATGGATTATTAACCAGTGCCCTAAGAACACTCATTAGCATTTCCTAATTTGATTCTTATATTCATTGAGCCATGTTGAAATAGATCAACACTTTATTTTTTTCAAATTTACTTTGTGGAAAAGTATAGTCAACTACTTGACAAAGTCCATATTGTAGATATGTTCTTAAAACCTGATTTTTTTCTTTAGGACAATGATTAAAAAAATTCTTCTTAAAGAAGGATTCAAAGGAAGATTTGCAAAATCTACCTCAATACAAGTTCGTTTAGAATTCCCCATACTCATTATTACATTTAGAATTCTCTACAATCTCAATTAACTACAAATATATATTTCATATATTAAAATGAAGAAACAAAATTAGCCCATCCATAATTACTAACAATCAAAGTAAGAGATTAATCAAAAGACCAAAAGTTTAGACATCTAATTTGATTGCTTAAAATAACTTGAGAAAATAATTCAATCAAAAAGTGTTGAGGGTATAAATATACTTAGGAAATCACAGCTTTGCTTCCTTTTCGATCTTTCTTTTCTATATTCTTCTAAGTATTAAAATTTTGGATTTATAGCAAAAATTCATACTTTGAAACTGTGAAAAAGTAAGTTATAGAAGAGAAAAAAAATATAATGGATGCCGTAAGGCTTTAGTGCCGCACAAGCATGTACATTTTTGAACTGGATAAAATATGAGCCTGACGGGCCTATTGTAATGGGACTGACAGATAGGAACTGTTGGGCCAGTGTAAAGATGATCCAACACTCTTCGAAAGCCCATCGCCGAAGGGCACAGTAAGGGCCCATGATCTAAGATCTCTATCGCTCATTGCCTAGAAACGCCCTAGAATTCCAGTATGGAAATCCGAGCACAAGGGTGATTCTAGAAGACACGCACACTGAAAATAGATCTCCTCTATAAGGAAAACCTTGCTCACCACACTCAGAAAGACTTGAAGTAGAGTCCCATATGGAAAAGACTTGGACACCAAGAAGGAAAAAACCGACTCTCTACTACTATAAAAGCCCTAATACCCTCGCAAATCAAGGTACGCATAATTTACCCTCTCTAGCTCTCTAGAGTTGTGAGAATAATTCTAACTTGACCTTCGGAGAGTGTTTGGCCGGCGCCACACCGGTGCTCTCTAAGGTTTCCTTTTGATTGTTTTTTGTTGCGCAGGATCGCTTTGAGTCGCGAGTACTGTGTGACCTATTGATGATATTTTTGACATCATCAGTTGGCGCTGTCTGTGGGGAACGTCGCACATTATCGCTTCCTAGACAAAAGAGTTACATGGTACTCACTCGCTCAATAGCGACCACTAACAACGTTCAAGAATAAGAAGCCCCTACGACTGCTCTTGAGAGACAGGTCAGGATGCTCGCCACAGCTTTGGAGCGCCTAACCAAACAAAACCACGATCTAGAAGAGCAGCTGAACCAGAAAAATGCGGCGACCAATAACCAAAGAGCGGATCAAGAAGGGACCAGCGCTGAAAGAAGGAATCACGAAGGACCACAGGAGAGCAACGCCCTAAGCAGACCAATGCGACAGGACACTAGCATTCCTTCTCTGGCAAATACGGCTCCACCACCCATCATCGCGGAGATGCAGGCGATGAAGGAACAGATGGAAGTGATGATGAACGCTCTCAAGGGACGAGTGTCCAGTGATCTTGACGACCTTGTCAACCGGACTGACTCGCCCTTTACTACAACCGTCAACTCCTTCCCCCTGCCAAGCAAGTTCCGCATGCCAAATATGGATAGTTATGACGGGGTTAAAGACCCTCTAGATCACCTAGAGACCTTCAAGACCCTGATGCACCTTCAGGGAGTGGCAGACGCGATTATGTGCAGGGCCTTTCCTACAACCCTAAAGGGCGCAGCGAGGATTTGGTTCAGCCGACTAGCACCCAACTCCATCAGCACCTTCAAGGAGCTAAGCGCTCAGTTTACTACGCACTTCATTGGAGGACATCGGTATAAGAAGTCCACAGCTTGCCTAATGAATATCAAGCAGCGAGAGGAGGAGACATTAAAGGCCTACATATCACGCTTCAATAAAGAGGCGCTCTCGATCGACGAAGCCAACGACAAGATACTGGTAGCAGCATTCACGAATGGGCTGAAGGGGGGTAAGTTTTTGTTCTCCCTATACAAAAACGACCCAAAGACCATGTCAGAAGTGCTTTACAGGGCCACCAAATATATGAACGCTGAAGACGCGCTATTAGCCCGAGAAGATAGGCCCAAGAAAAGAGACCGACAAGAAGACCCCCAACAGGACCAGGGGCGGAAGAAAGGCAGGATGGGAGACCGAAGGGAGGAGAGACGCCCTAAACCCATGGGCGGAAGGTTCACAAGTTTCACCCCGTTAACCACCCCAATGGACCAAGTCCTAATGCAGATTAAGGACGAGGAGGCCCTGACGTTTCCAGGAAAGCTGAAGAGTGATCCCAACAAACGATCCAGGGATAAATATTGCTGCTTCCACCGTGACCATGGTCACGACACAGCTGATTGCTACGACTTGAAGCAGCAAATTGAAGCCCTTATCCAACAAGGAAAGCTGCAAAAGTTCGTCAGTAAGGAGAGAACGGATCCACCCCCACAAGAACAACACCCTCGGCGAGAGAACGAGCGACCAAGACCTCCCATAGGGGACATAAGGATGATAGTTGGAAGAACAGTTGCAGCCGGGTCTTCAAAAAAGGCCCGCAAAACGTACCTCCAGATGGTGCAGAGCGTCCAGTTGACGGGCACCGTGCCAAAGATAGCAAGGAAAGAATGCCCCATTATCGGGTTCTCAAAGGAAGATGCATGACGCCTTCACCACCCACACGATGATGCCCTCATTGTCAGCATGCGAGTAGGAGACTACAACATGCACCGGGTATTGATCGACAACGGCAACTCAATCGATATCTTGTATTATCCGGCGTTCCAACAAATGAGGATTGACAAGGAACGATTGATACCGACGAACGCCCCGCTCGTTGGTTTCGGAGGGAGCCGGGTATTCCCTTTGGGCGCAGTCACGTTATCAGTAACGGTAGGCGATTACCCCCAGCAAATCACCAGGAACGTAACCTACCTGGTGGTCGACTGCTCGTCCGCTTACAATGCTATCGTCGGACGACCCACGCTCAACTCATGGAAGGTGGTGACATCGACTTACCACCTGATGATCAAGTTTCCTACGGATTATGGAGTAGGAGAGCTCCGCGGAAGCCAAATGGCCACACGGGAATGATGGAAGACCAAATCCAGGCCTTGAACATAGAAGAGCACCAAACGGTGGCAGAACCAACAGAGAAGCTAGAGGAGATAACTCTCGACAGCTCCAATCCGGACCGAACAACCAAAATCGGAACACTCGCCAAACTCGCAATCCATCAAGAGCTCATAACTTTCTTGAGGAGCAATCAAGATGTGTTCGTCTGGAGTCATGACGACATGCCAGGAATCGATCCCTCGGTCATGGTACATAAATTGAATGTATTGCCCTCTTTTCCACCCGTCCGACAGAAGAAGAGAGTGTTCGCCCCGAAACGAGACCAAGCAATAGCGGAAGAAGTCCGCAAACTACAAGAGGCAAGCTTCATTAGGGAAGTCTACTATCCCGATTGGCTGGTGAATGTAGTAATGGTGAAAAAAGCGAACGGCAAGTGGCGGATGTGCGTGGACTTCATCGATCTTAACAAAGCGTGTCCCAAAGATAGCTATCCCCTACCAAGGGTCGACGTCCTAGTAGACTCGACGGCTCAACACCAGTTACTAAGCTTCATGGACGCTTTCTCAGGTTATAACCAGATCCGCATGCACGAGGCTGATAAGGAGAAGACTTCGTTCGTGACCAGTCAAGGACTCTTCTGCTACAAAGTAATGCCATTCGGCCTAAAAAATGCGGGGGCAACATACCAAAGACTGATGAATAAGATGTTCGCGCAGCAAATCACGAGGAATGTCCAGGTCTACGTTGATGACATGTTAGTGAAGAGACGGAAGGAGGAAGACCACCTGGAAGATCTTAGGGAAACATTCGGTACGCTTCAATCTTATAACATGAAGCTCAATTCGGGAAAATGCGTATTTGGCGTAACAGCAGGAAAATTCCTAGGATTCATGGTATCCCAAAGAGGGATTGAGGCTAACCCGGACAAGATCCGAGCCATAATAGAGATGGCCCCCCCCGCAAAATGTGAAGGAAGTACAAAGCCTTAACGGCAAGATTGCAGCATTAAATAGATTCGTGTCGAGAGCCACGGACAAGTGTTTACCCTTCTTTCGTACGTTAAAGAAGTCGTTCGAGTGGACGGACGAGTGTCAGCGAGCATTCGAAGAGTTGAAAGCATATCTATCTTCACCACCCCTACTGCGTCCCTCGCAACCAGGTGAAGAACTCTTCCTCTACTTGGCTGTCTCCCCTGTCACAATCAGCGCGGCCTTAATTAGAGAAAAGGATAGGGTACAGAAGCCAGTATACTACGCCAGCCGGGCGCTCCGCAATGCCGAAGAAAGATACCCACCTATGGAGAAACTCGCTTTTGCATTAGTCACGGCGGCTCGCAAGCTCAAGCCCAACTTTCAAGCCCATACCGTGAATGTAATGACTGACAAGCCCTTGCGAAGGGCATTAAGTAATCCTGAAGCTGCAGGACGACTAACGCTGTGGGCAATAGAATTGAGCGAGTTTGATATCAAGTACCGTCCACGTGCAGTCATTAAAGGACAGGTCGTAGCCGACTTCATAGCAGAATTTACTCGTGACGAAGACAAGGGGGCAGAAAGGTCCCCTCAGTGGAGCATATATATCGACGGATCATCCAATCGATGAGCGGGGGGGGGGGGGGCGACATTGTATTGCTGTCACCTGAAGGAGACAAGATTGAATGTATGGTTCGTCTCGACTTCCCCACAACCAATAATGAAGCGGAATACGAAGCCGTGGCGGCAGGCCTCGACCTAGCCAAAGCCGCTGAAGCCGAGAGCATAGCCGTTTACTGCGACTCTCAGGTCGTGACCAATCAAGTAAATGGAGATTATGAATGCAAGGGGGAAAGGATGAAGAGATATCTTGATCAAGTAAGGGCAAAAATCGACGGGCTAAAAGCCAAGGTCATCCAAATCCCCAAGGGAGAAAATGAGCTCGCCGATCGGCTAGCCAAAACCGCCTCAGCAGAACATATGATAACACCGGGTAATGTACTTTCTTTTGTTCAACTTTCTCCACTAATAGACCCCGGCAACATGCAAGAGATACGCTCCGAAAGTAACTGGACTACATAGATAATTTCATACTTGAAGGACGGGTTACTGCCAGATGAGAAGGAAGCAGCAAGAAAGCTAAAGGTCCAAGCGGCAAGGTTCGTCTTGATAAAAGACATCCTGTACAAGAGAGGTTTCTCCCGTCCATATCTAAGATGCCTGGGTGCCGAAGAGGCAGACTACATAATGAGGGAAGAACACGAAGTGATATGCGGGAACCATTCTGGATCGAGGTCGTTGGTGCACAAACTGATACGAGCTGGGTATTACTGGCCAACCATGCAAAAGGACGCCGAGTCTTATGTCAAAAGCTACAACAAATGCCAGAGATTCAGCAATGTTATTGGACAGCCAGCCGAGGAGCTAACCCCTATGACGGCTCCATGGCCATTCGCTCAGTGGGGACTAGATATCATGGGACCTTTCCCAACGGCGGTAAGGCAGCTGAAGTTCTTAGTAATGGGTATTGACTACTTCACAAAATGGGTAGAAGCGGAAGCCTTGGCCACCATTACAGAGAAGAACATTAGAAGTTTTGTCTGGAGGTGCATCGTGTGCAGGTTTGGTATTCCTAGAGTCCTTGTCTCAGATAACTGGAGGCAATTCGACAACGGTTACTTTCGGGATTTCTGCTCACAGCTAGGAATAAAAAACCATTACTCATTACCCGCTCATCCTCAGGCTAATGGCCAGGTTGAAGTCACGAACCGATCCCTGCTTAAGATTATCAAGACTCGGCTCGAGGGAGCAAAGAGCATAAGGCCCGAAGAATTGCCGAGCATACTATGGGCATACAGGACAACGGCGAGGACCCCAACAAGAGAGACGCCATTCCGACTAACGTACGGGAGCGAGGCGGTCATCCCGACAGAAGTTGGGCTCACTTGTTACAGGGTTCACAACCATGACAAGAGCAGAAATGACGAAACTATGAGGCTATAGCTGGACCTGATAGATAAGGTTAGGTCGGCGGCGGAGCAAAGGATCGCTAGATACTAGGATCGCATGGCAAGATAGTACAACTCTCGGGTCCGACACAGAGACTTCCAAATAGGAGACCTCGTACTCAGGAAGGTCATGGGTGCAATTAGAGACCTTACACAGGAAAAGCTCGGCCCCAATTGGGAAGGACCTTATCGAGTTACGTCATGGAAAAGGAAAGGAACCTACCACCTGGAGACAACAGACGGAGAGAAGCTGCTGCATCCATGGAATGCCGAGCACTTAAGAAAGTACTTCCAGTAATAGTAACACGGAGAACGGCAACCAGTTTTTTTTCTTAAGTTTTTTAATTATTAGTTTTTCTTCAGCTGTTTTTTGCTACAATCTAGTCGTGCCTTTTTAAGCCCAAGGGGGCAGGCACCTTTTTTCTTACGCATTTCTATTAAGAATAATAATCAGATACAATTTTGATTTTTCTACATGATGCGTTATTATAATCGCCCACAATGGACGGATACAAAATAAAGTCCACAAGATGGACGGATCATCTTAAATGGATGACAACTTGAAGTCCAAAAATGGACGGATCATCCTAAATGGATGACAACTTGCAGTCCAAAAACGGACGGATCATCCTAAAAGGATGACCACTTGAAGTCCAAAATGGACGGATATTAATTAAAGTCCACAAGGTGGACGGATCATCCTACATGGATGGTAAACTAATGCCCACAAAACGGACAGATCATCCTAAATGGATGACAACTTGAAGTCCAAAAACGGACGGATCATCCTAAAATGATGACCACTTGAAGTACAAAATGGACGGATATTAATTAAAGTCCACAAGGTGGACGGATCATCCTACATGGATGACCACTTGATGTCCACAAGATGGACAGATATAAAATAAAGTCCATAAAATGGACGGATCATCCCAGAAAGGTGACCACTTGAAGTCCTAAATAGACGGACATAAAAGATGTCCACAAAATGGACGAACCATACCACGAGGATGACGATTTGAAGTCCAAAATGGACGAATCCAAAATGAGTCCACAAGGTGGACGGAACATTCTACAAAGGTGACGAGCCCAGACCAAAGTGGACGGATAGAAAGGTTTCCAAAATAAATACTTAGGATAAAAAATATACATATACATGCCGGATCCAATAAGTAATTAATAGCTAGACGGATGTAAATAGGTCAAACAATGACAGAATTCAAGAGCAAAATTAGAAAATTCAAAAAATTAAAACATTTAACATATAAAATGAAGAGAATGGATGCATTTAAGGAAAAATAGGCCATTAAAAGGCAATGTTTACATATCATCAACAACGGATGAGAATTGTTCCCAAAAGTACATGAAAAAAAAAAAAAAAAAATCCAGCTACTGAGCTTTGTCCGCATTGTCAACGAACTGAGGAACCGCTTCCATGTCAGGCTTAGGTTGTTCAACTTTCGTTGGTGCTGACTCCCCGTCACCAATGGCATCGTCATCAGCAAAGAGGTCGTCTATATCCTTTGATGCAGCAGGCACGACGGATGTCTGAGCTGGGTCTTTAACTTTGAACTTCGAAATGTCCAAGTCCGGATAAGCTTGCTTGACCTGACGGAGGGCATCCATGAAGCCTTTATGGAAAGAATCACCTAGCTTAGTAATTAGGGCGTCGGAGTCACGGTATTCACGAACCGCAACATCCTTAGCTTGACGGACTTCATTTTTCAGGTCTACTATCTCCCTGTCCTTGCTCTCTAGAGCCTTCTTCGCCTCTTCCGTCGCCTGTTCAAGGCTTTTCCTTGCCTTCTCTGAAAGTTCAAGCTTCTTCTCCATCTTGGGTTTCCAGTTACGCAACTGAAGAAGTTCTTCCTCCGTCTGCTCCGCTTTCGCCCGTACACGATCCAAGGCTGTCTCATGGCTGAGGCACCATCCCGTCAGCCCCTTCATCATGACCATTGCCTAAAAAATAATAACAATGATAGTTATGAAACAAACAATGGGCAAAAAGGATGTAATTTGCACTTGAATAGTAGACGGGCTGTCTTACCTGTGTAATTGTAAAAAGGCCCGTCTCACCCATGGCCTCCGTCGAGTGATTGCCTAGGTCTTCATAATCCTCCGCCGATATGATGGAGGAAATCTGTTCTAAGGCGTGCTTGGAATCCTCTCGAAGAAGGACGGGCGGCTTCTCTTGATCCTTCGACGGGCCCTTCATTAGGCCCTTGCCAACCCCGTGCTTGATTGGAGTTGCCGTCTTCGGAGGCTCTGCCATAAGATCCACTTTTGGCTGAGTTTTCCTCTTGGAAGACGAATTGCTTGGGCCCGTCACAGGGGGAGCATCATCACCGGTCTTCTTTGCGGCCTTGGCTCTGATCAAAGCTCTTCTCTTGGCGTCATCCATCTCTGAAACATGGACGGGGGTATTAATATCAAAATAAGTTACGTAGCTTACCAAGAATAGGGTGACGAACTTATGCCTCCTTATCTATGCTTCGTATTTGACGGCTGCAGCTGTTGGTTCTGGTCCGTCGCAATACCAATGAATGGTGTTAAGTGTCACAAGCTTCGCCCAAGTCCTTTCCTCTGGCTGGGTCTTTGAGAAGATTTTCTCAAGGAAGGCAAACTCCTTAAAATCGATTTGGGGGCGTCGTCTAACTGCAAAGAAGAGAGGACGGTTAGATTGTTTCAAACATACATAATGAGAGTAAGTAAAAATTTTGAGGACGGTCCATACTAGACAGGTGTAATATGCCCCAAGTAGTATCGACAGGCATGAAATCCGTGTCCCCTAGACGACACATCCAACCGTCACCCTCTAGGAAGAAGTAATGGCTCTTCCAATCCCTATTTGAGTCCGGCGTATCATAGATGACTTTCAATAACGGATTCCTAGGGACGAAGCTATATATTCCCCTAGACCTATCAATTTTGTCCAGACGGTAGCAATGAAGGAACTCTCTAACCGTCAGCCTTTTGGCTCCGTCGGACATTGCGCCATACAAGATCTCCATCGCTATGAAGACCTTCCAAGCATTAGGGGAAATTTGGTTCACAGATAATCCCAGATGACGGAGGAGCTCACGGTGAAGCGAACTTAAGGGGAACCTGAGTCTGGCCTTCAACATTTGCTCATAAACCCCGACACCATCTACCCCTTCATAATAACATTTCTCTGATTTATATGGTAGACAGATGGAAATATTTTCTGGAATTTGATAGTTATCCCTAAACGTCTTAAAGTGCTTCTCTTTGATGACAGACAAGAAGTAATTCACCGTCCATTCTGGTAGCGTGACGAACTCCCTGAGCCCATCAGCACCAACGACGGATCTAACAATCTGTTCCTCACCGTCATCAAATCCTTCGTCTTGTTCAACCACCTCCATATCCTCATATGTTGAGGACGAGGAGGAGGTGGACGGACTCCTATCGTCACTAGGACTATCTTGTTCTCTATGACCGGATGGATATACTTCCTCGTAATCCAGCCTGTCACGAACAACCGACTGATTACTGGACGCACTAGACATTTCCTACATAAAACGACAAGAGCCTAAGACTTTGACGGGGTCTATGTTTCTATAACGGGTGTGGATGGTAAGGAAAATGAAAACAAGATTGACTTTGAGAAGAGCACTTACCAATTGAGTAAGTATAGCACTGACGGTTGAAGCAACTGGACGATTCAGCCTCTGACAAAATGTGACGGGTGTGCTCTGACAGGTGTGACGGGTGAGCTCTGACAAGTCAATTTTTGCTGAAACTGAAGAAATGAGAGGGATAACTCCCCTTATTTATAAGGGAGATGCACAGAAGTCGAAGCGTCGCTTCGATTCGAGTTAAAACCCAATCAAATTATGACACGTGTCGCTATCATTAATGACTTTTGTACAGCCTCTGTAATTGGTATGGTCGACGGACTCCTTGTTTGGATCGTCATCTTAGCTTGCGCGAATCCGTCAACCCATTATCACCATAACCTTTATACCTCCTTTTTTGTTTTGACCTCATTCCGTCATAGAAAATATCCGTCACACCCTTTACCTTGGGATCGTCACCCCATGGTTCCTTTGTTCTAAAAGCTGATGGACCCTTGGGGTGAAGGGGGCAATTGAAGTGGATAAAATATGAGCCTGACGGGCCTATTGTAATGGGACTGACAGATAGGAACTGTTGGGCCAGTGTAAAGATGATCCAACACTCTTCGAAAGCCCATCACCGAAGGGCACAGTAAGGGCCCATGATCTAAGATCTCTATCGCTCATTGCTAGAAACGCCCTAGAATTCCAGTATGGAAATCCGAGCACAAGGGTGATTCTAGAAGACACGCACACTGAAAATAGATCTCTTCTATAAGGAAAACCTTGCTCACCACACTCAGAAAGACTTGAAGTAGAGTCCCATATGGAAAAGACTTGGACACCAAGAAGGAAAAAACCGACTCTCTACTACTATAAAAGCCCTAATACCCTCGCAAATCAAGGTACGCATAATTTACCCTCTCTAGCTCTCTAGAGTTGTGAGAATAATTCTAACTTGACCTTCGGAGAGTGTTTGGCCGGCACCACACCGGTGCTCTCTAAGGTTTCCTTTCGATTGTTTTTTGTTGCGCAGGATCACTTTGAGTCACGAGTACTGTGTGACCTATTGGTGATATTTTCGACATCATCAATTTTATTATTATTTTGTTTGGAATTTGAGTCACACGGGCTGAGTTTTGATGAGGAACAAAAAAAAGGTCAGAAAAAGTGAAAATTTAAAAATAAGATTAAAAAAAAAAAAAAAAAACTTGGCGTGAATAGGTAAAAAAAGGACGACAAGTTTATCTGAACAAGAGATGTATTTTTGTTTGGGTTTTATAGATTCCCTACTAAAATATTCTCCCACCCATTTCTAAACTTTAAAAAATAACCTTAATTTTTAGTTAAATAATTTTAAATTTAAAAATACAAACCAGTTAATAGAGTAATTTATTATTATTATTATTTTTTTTATGTTGCTAAGTTTTAGGTTTTCAAACTTTTATCAACTCTTACATATAGAAATTAGGACACTATCTCTATCTCACTTTTAAATATTATTTCACTAAACCTAAAATAAAAAGTAAAAAAAAAAAAAAAAAATCTCATCTCACTTCTAAACATTATTTCACTAAACCAAAAATAAAAAAGAACCTCATTGCACACACAAAGCGCATGTGATGAACCCTTTTTTTTTTGTCTAGTGTCATAATTTTCTTTTCTAAAAAAAAAAAATTTGAATAAGTTTGTTTTGAAGATATGGATTAGTAGAATAGTATATTATTTTGTAAGCATTTTAAATGGAATTGAAAATATATTTTTACTAAATTATTCTCAAGTTTGTATCTCTTAAACTTAAAATATAAATATATTTTTAAACCACATAAAAGTTCAGTAAAAATCATCTTATAAACAATATATATTAAAGAATTTGAGTTGTGAGTAAATAAATAAATAAATTTATATAAGTCATAAAATGTGTCGTGAATGGGATAAAAAATGTTTCAAGGTTAGCTAAAAAGAAGGATGAGAGTTTTTTTTTTGAAAATGAGGGATGAGAGTTTTGTGGCATTAAAATTCAGTGGGAGATGTGTTTTGTTTTACATTACTTCTCTAGTTCTCTTTCTTTTTCTATCGCGTGCACCATGTAGAGTTAGAGTAGGTATTTCTTTGTCTTTTTTCTAATCTAGGGGTCTAATCTAGGAGACTTGGGGGACAAAGAAATCAGCTAGAGTAATATTAATGGTGCCTTTGGATACAATTTATTTTATCAAAATTAAAAAATTATTACTGAAAGTACTGTAGATAAAGATAAAAGTTAATTAAAATAGTACAATAAAACCCATGAATTCTGCCAAAAAGTGCAGTGGGGTCCATAAATAGTAGCAAAAATAAGCTAAATAGTAAAATAATTTTAATTTTTAATCCTAACCCAAATGCACAATAAGTGTGCATTTAGTTTCAAATTGAAAAATTAGTTTATTTTACTATTTAGCTTATTTTTGCTCATATTTGTAGGCCTCACTGCACTTTTTGATAATATTCATAGGTTGTATTGTACTATTTCAGCTAATTTTTACCTTTATTTACAGTACTTTCAACAAAAAGTTTTCAATTTCAACAAGCGAATCCCAAACAAACCCTAAAAGGAATTTTCAGCAAAGTCATGGGAAAATTGCCCTCTGCCAATTATTAAAGTACACTTTTAGCCTTTAATATAATTTGCGGTTATTTTCATTTTGGGATTTTATGTTTCAAAAAAATGACTTTACTAAAAAAAAAAAATTATTTTGACCATTCATATTTAATTCACTTTTGTGTTTGGTCCTTTATAAAAATGAAATTTTGAAACATAAAAGGTCAATATAAAAATAAAATTAAAACAAATGGCCAAAATTTTTAAGGTGACTAGTATACTTTAGTCTAATAAGATCGACAAGGCATCAGGGCCAAGGACAATGCTAACTATCAACTAACCAGTGTGGGGTGTGGCTCAGCGGTAAAAGCTCTCAAATCGCTTCACTTAATGAATAGTATGAGCGATAGCTCTAATAAGATCCCGATGGTACACATGATATTACTTATTGTCGTCACATGGCGTTGGGTAGATGAGTCTACACCAAAAACATCCCTTTTTATTCCCCAAAAAAAAAAAAATAATGTATTGTCGTCACATGGCGTTGGGTAGATGAGTCCACACCGAAAACATCCCTTTTTATTCCCCAAAAAAAATAAATGCTAACTGCCAACTAGAGAAACATGGTGAGGAAGAGCAATGTGATAAAAAAGGACCCATGGGAGGTAGGGACGCATAAAACCATTATGAGATCAACAGTCCCCTTGCCCCATGAATTTTTTTTAATGAGAAATCTTATGTTCATAGTATTTTCACAACAAAATCTAAGTGGAAAGTTGTTATTAATTGTTATGAGTGGGCAAAAAGTAATTTAAATTGTAGATTCAAATTAGATCGAATAATAACTTATTATCTAAGATTTGTTGTAAAAGTATTGTAAAAATGTTGTGGACATAGCACTTTTTTTTAATAGCATGTATATTATTTTAAGATAAATTTCCTTTTAAGAGTCCGTTTAGGAATGACTTATTTAGCTGAAATTGAAAACTTTTTGCTGAAAGTACTCTAGATAAAGCTTAAAGGTAGTTGAAATAGCACAGTAGGACCATGAATAGTATCAAAAAGTATAATGAGACCCATGAATAGTGGCAAAAATAATATAAATAGTAAACAAAACTGGCTTTTTAAGCCAATGCCAAACATACACTAAATCTTAAAAGTTTGGAATATGTTTCATTTAAATTTTAAACTTTTAAAGTATTTTACATAAGTATTAAAGTTTCTAAAAAGATTTCACTTAAATCTAATATTGTAGAACATTTACAAATGTTGTCATTACTAATGGACTATTATTTGAACATTGTTGACTTATTTATGGTTTGAATCTCACTTTTCTCCTTCTCAAAAAAAAAAAAAAAAAAATCTCACTTTTCTCTCCTCCAAAAAATATATTTATTTATTTATTTATTAAAATATCACTATTGAATTACATGTTTTATATGTTTATAACATACATGTCAATTTTCATGCTAATCAGATATTATTTATTATTCAATCCATAAACTCATATTCCATACATTATTTTAAACTATAGGAACTTGAATTTAAACAATTGATTGATGACATAACTATTAATCTTTTATCACCTTGAAATTTTACAAGTATGGAGCATATAAGAAGATATTATAATCTAGCAGTGGATTTGTCAAAATTCGCATCCAATTAAAAAATATTGAATTATGTAATATTACTTAGGTGTAACTCTAAACAATGTTACACAATCTAATAGCTTTTTATTAAATTCATATTTGAAAATTCCATCATTGGATTACATATTTTGTTATGTTTTAACATGCATGCCAATTTTCATGCTAATTGAATTTTATTTACCATTTGATTCATAAACTCATTTTTTATGCATTATTTTAAACTACAAAAACTTGAATTTAAACAATTAATTGATGACATGACTACTGTTGAGGGTCATTTGTGAGAATCCAGGTGGAAAGAGAAAAAGCCCAATAACAAGGGCAACAAAGAATTGACAAAGCAAACAACAAAACCATTAGGCCCAAGCGGCAGGAATAATGGATCACAAGCCCAAGAAATAAACAAATGGGTCTTGAAGAGGCAAGCGGGCTCAAAGAAGGCCGGAAAGAGAGAAATAGCATCCCATGGGCAGCGTATGAGGTAGAAAAGCGAGAAAGGGTCGCCGCAGGCCCAAAGTAATACAAACTAAGAAAGTAAGGGCTTTATGGCAGGCCATAAACCCCAAGGATGAGAATAAGGTTATTGGGTCAAGGAAGCCCAATGAAGTTAGTAAAAAGGCCATGGGAATGTAGAATTAGCAAAAGGGCCGAGGAAGCCCAAAGAAAGCAAACGAGCAGAGGATGCCCAAAGGAAAGCCAAAGGGACATAGGAGCGCATAAATAAAAGCAAACCAGTGGCCATGCCAAGCCACTGAGAGAAGGAATAAACGGCTGGCCTAAAAGAGGCCCAGCAGGATTAAGTTATTACAGCAGGAATAATAGAACGATATTGCAAGAAATAAAAGAAATCAAGGAATGGGCCAAAGAAATGAAAGATTCATCATCAAATAAAGCCCAGCTCATGAGAAGAGCGGGAAAACAAAGAGCAACCCATATAAGAGGTCAAAAAACACGAACGGCGAGCCTCCAAACCACGGCAGATGAATGGGCAGCAGGCAAGTTTTGGACACATATGGAATTAAGGCACGCGCAAAGCCTAGGCACCACCAACCTGTACCTAGCCAATATAGAGCATGGTGAGGTTAGGGGGTCAGAGGATCAAAGGGCATGGTTTGGTGGTGGGGAGAGGGGAAAATCTATTTTTATGGTTCCGACTTAAGCTCTTTCGGGGAGGTGTCCTGTTGGGATGACTTACTACCCAAAAGAGGTAAGCTGAGTTGGAACCATTAGGTGCATGCCATAAGGGATAGGGAGAGAGAAATAACCCAGACCGTAACAGGAAAGGGTGCCACAACAGACTAAAAAAAAAAATACTCTTCCTTATCTGGCGATGGGAGGACGACACACAGACGAAACAGTGATGGTCGACTAGTACACCTAGACTAGACAAAGGGAGTTAAGGGTTAAAATAGTAAAATCAGGTCACGGCAGGCACTATAAAAGAGGGTCTTGCCATGAACAGAAAAAAGGAGGAACAACGGAACTTTGACTAAGAAATAGAAAAATTAAAAGAAATGGCAAAGAAAACGAAGTGAGAAGAAAGAAAGAAATAGTGAGAATTAGAAAGGTGGGCATGCACCGGTAGATTAGTCCCTTCTCTCCCTCATGAAATTCGACCCTCTGTAAAAAAACTCGAGAGTACCTACGCAGAAAACCACTCAGACCCGTTTCCCTCAGGGCAGTTAACCTCTACGGCATGACTTTTTCCTGAGAGATTGACTACTTTGAGGAGGAACGTTCTCCCCTTTGTGGTTCTGCTCCTGCGAATTGAATTTTCGGTCAATTTCCTCTAATATTCCGACTAACCCATGCTTATAAACATTTGATGTCCTCTGTTATGCCTTTTTCTTTTCCGTAAAAAAGAAAACAAATAGTATTGTTATTGTAATTGATTTTAAGGGCTATTTGGTCAATTCCTCATTAAAGTGGCTAGATATTTTCTATTTATTTTATTATTATTATGTCTGTCTGCCACGATTTATCTGAAATAGTTTCGCCTGCCGTGAACACGTCCCTGGCAGATTTGGCCTAGTTTGCGCACAAGCCGTACCAACTGAAGCTGGGCCGGTCCCGACTCTCTTATCCAGAAAACTTGGGTTTAGTGCAGCAAGAGACAACCCAACACCACAGTCACAACCCACCCCCTTAGAATTGGCGACTTCACTGGGGAGTTTGAAAACAGATAGGGGCAAAAGAAAAAAAAATAGAGCCCCTTGCAAACAATGCCACCAAAATCCAGGACGACACAGAATATGAGTGTTGTACCCTCGCAAGCAGAATCCAAGCCAACAACACCTCACCAACAACAACTTAGCCAAACAGAAGGTGCCAACAGAACGGGGGATGATCCTCAGCCTCAGACAAGAGTCCTCACGGACAATGTCAACACCTTTATTGAAGTATTCCAATCACTGCAGCACTCATAACAATAAATAAAGGAAGAGATCCGTCAACTAAAAGCAGACAAAACAAAGGAGAAAGGCAGCCAGCATGACCCAGAGCATGCGGCAGACAGAAAGGAGACACTGGCAGGAGGTACCCCACGGAACGCAGAACAACGCTTCATTACTATGGCTAAAGTAGCGGCTTTCCTGGACCAAGAGAGAGCCAGAACACCAAAGGAGAGGTTTTACACACGAAGACCTCCTTACCCTCTAAAGGTACTCAGCAAACCATACCCTGAGAGGTATGAGCCAAGGGCCTTTGCACAATATGATGGCAGAAAGGGAAGTGCAGTTGAGCACGTGAGCAAATTTATTGATATCCTTGGTCCTTACGCAGTAGATGAAGACTTATGTCTGCGGAAGTTTTCGAAGTCACTGTGTGACCCGGTATACACCTGGTACATCGGTTTAAAACCAGGATCTATCCCAACTTGGGATGACATGGTGGATGTATTTTGCACTAAGTACTTCCACGGAGAGGAAACAGTAACACTCGCAACCCTGCAAGCGACCAAGCAAAGGAATGGCGAGAATTTGATGGAATACATCAAGTGGTTCAGGGACATAGCACTTGATTGCTATGACCACTGTGAAGAAAGGACCTTAGTAGAAATGTGCATGACTAACATGATTTAGGAATTCAAGGTTGTCCTAAAAAATCTAGAAATTTCCCAGTTTGCACAGCTATTGCAAAAAGCTAGAAAGACGGTTAAGTTTGTAAAACCCAGTTCAGACAAAAGAAAAACCCTGCAGGCTATGGCAGTGTCCACTGGAGAGCGAAGAATGAAAATAGAAAGGAAGGAGTATGATACGCCCCCATCCTTACCATGTACTCCAAAGGAGTTGGATGTGCTGCTAGAAAAATGGATAGCGAATGGGATCTTTAAACCCAACCAGGTTTCCAGAGAGCCCACGGAGGAAGAGAGGAGATATCCTTGCTTCTACCGCCTACACAACTATGTACAACATCCCACTACAGAATGCTAGGCGCTTTGCAAGTTGGTGCACCGCATGATTAAAGAAGGTATATTGGAGCTAACCCAACAGGAAGTCCAAAGAAACCCACTCCCAAACCATAAGGGAAAGGGTGTAGTAGCAGTGATAATATGCGTAGACCCGGGAAAGGACGAGGAAGAAAACTTGGCCCTACCTGCCACGGCGATTACCACTCTACACCAAAGTGCCAAATTCAAAAATCTATTTGACCAGTTGGAACTTACAGTAAAAGAAAGGAAAATAGCCATAGAGGCTTTGGTAAGTATCGCCTTCGGGGCAGGGGAGAAGTGTCTATTAGCAGAAATGCCAGAAGACAGAGCCCTCTTATAGGAATCAACAGAAATCATGTTCTGCAGTGAGGATATGGAAGTGGGACACCCGGATCACAGAAGGCCTCTCTATTTAGCAACATCCATAAATCAAATCCCCATCAAGAGGGCCTTGGTGGATACAGGTGCTTCCGTAAACCTCATTCCGTTGAGCACCTTGCAAGTAGCAGGAATTTCAGAAAGAAAGATCCAAGGATGTCCGATGGAAGTAACAGGGTTCGGTGAAAGAGGTGCGTATACCGCGGGCCACATTCAGTTGTGGTTGCAAGTAGGCCCTATAGCTTCTTTAGCTCATTTCCATGTGGTCAGAATGGAAGTATTCTATCATGTGCTTTTGGGAAGGCCCTGGTTACACAAACACCGATTGGTCCCATCCACCTACCACCAATGTGTGAAAGGAAGATTGAATAGCAGGATGATACGCATGGCTGCAAACCCTTTGCCATTTGAGCAGGCAGAAGCCCACTTGTTGGAAACCATGTTTTATGACCAATGGGCTCCGTCTGGGGAAAACTCGGTTTCAAAGCCGCGAGGAACCTTCGTGCCTAGGTGGGAAGATGTCCTAGGTGACCCAGAACCCAATCTAAGAGAGCTACTAGCACGAAAGAAGAAAAGAAAAGAAGCGTCTGCCGTAGAGCCAGATGAAACACCTCAGTGCATCAGGGTTCGAGGACTTGATGGCAAGATTGTGTACAAGTTATAAAGGTGCGTGGGGTCCACGGGTGAGATGCAAGTGGGTCTCACCCAAAAAGGGCAACACAAGAGTTTGGCGTGTTGCATCGTTGAAGAAAGTTTGGGAAAAGAAGAAGAGAAGGATGAAGAAGTTGCAGCAGAAAAGGACACACAGGTTGTGGCAGTGGAAGAGTTGAAAGAAGTTGATCTAGGGTCTGGTTCACGAGAACCAAGGCCTATCTCAATTAGTGCGAGCTTGACAGAAAAGGAGAAGTCAGAACTGATACTGCTGTTGAAAGAATTCAAAAACATTTTTGCTTGGGACTACAATGAAATGCCAGGACTGGATCCCGGGCTAGTTGCGCATACATTAAATGTAGACCCAGAGGCCAAGCCGTTGGCCCAGCCTACCAGGATATTTCACACAAAAATAGAAGGGTAGATAGTTAAAGAGGTGCAGAAGTTGTTGGCCACAGGATTCATCAAGCCTATTCAGCATCCTCGCTGGCTATCCAACATAGTACCAGTGAAGAAGAAGAACGGCCAGATAAGATGCTGTGTAGATTTCAGAAATCTCAACAAAGTCTGTCCAAAGGACGAGTTCCCATTGCCAAACATGGATTTACTAATAGATTCCACAGCAAGAAGCGCCATATTTTCGTTCATGGACAGATTCAGTGGATACAATCAGGTCAGGATGGCACCAAAGGATATAGAGAAAACTACTTTTAGAACACCCATGGGCAATTTCTACTATACTGTGATGCCCTTCGGGTTAAAAAATGCAGGTGCAACTTATCAACGAGCAATGACGGCCATATTTCACAATATGATGCACTAGGAGCTAAAAGACTATATGGATGACATAGTGGTTAAATCAAGGAGGAGAGAAGAACACTTTTGCGTGTTGAAAAGGGTATTCGAAAAATGCAGAGCTTTTAAGTTAAGGATGAATCCCCTCAAGTGCGCATTCAGAGTGTCCTCTAGGAAATTCTTGGGTTTCTTGGTTCACAGTAGGGGCATAGACGTGGACCCGGCCAAAGCCACAACTATAGCAACTATGAGACCTCCGACCACAGTAAAAGAGTTAAAGAGCTTCTTAGAAAAAGTTTCATATATTCGGAGATTCATCCCTGGATTGGCATCAATCACCTCTGCCTTCACCAAGTTACTCAAAAAGGGGCAAAGTTTTGAGTGGGGGGAAGCATAGCAGACAGCCTTCAAAAGGCTACAACAGATAATGATGAACCTCCCCACGGTGCAAGCTCCTATCCATAAAAGATCACTGCTACTTTATTTGGCCACCAACTCATATGCCATTGGTGCATTAATTGCTCAGGAAGATGGGAGTGGTGCCGAGCAACCAATATATTACATCAGTCACGCCTTAAAAGATGCGGAAACTCGTTACCCAAGGGCAAAGAGAGCATGCCTGGCCATTGTATACGCTTCACAGAGGTTGCATCATTATTTCTTGGCCTACAAAGTATGGCTGATGACTAAATCTCATGCCATTAAAGCTCTGTTACAACAGCCAATCCTCTTCGGTAGAATATCCCAGTAGTTGCTACAGTTATCACAATACGACTTGAGAATGGGGACACCTAGGGCAGTGAAAAGTCAGGCTATAACAGATTTATTGGCACAGTTTCTAGGAGAGGAAGAATTCTCGCTGGATGATGAAGTTTCAGGGGAAGTAGCCATGGCAGAAGAAGTCAGGGAACATTAGTTGATAAAAATTTGATGGGTCTTCTACTACCCATTCCGGAGGGGTGGGAGTAGTTTTGTATTATGAAGAAGACAAGGCAGTGGCACTGTCATTTAAGCTGGAATTCCCCTATTCAAACAACACGGCCGAGTATGAAGCCTACCTAACCGGGCTTGCCACGGCTCTCGAAATGGGAGTCAAACATTTGAGGGTATTGGGAGATTTGAACTTGGTTGTCTGCCAGGCCAAGGGAAGCTTTTCCTTAAAAGAGCCTAACCTAGCCCCATACACAGCTATGGCCTAGAGAATGGAAGAAAAATTTTCAACCTTCGAAATAGAGCATGCTTCGAGAAACGAAAACTGGTTTGCGGATGCATTAGCCGCACTGGGTTCACAAATAATCTTCAAAGGGAGTAGTACTAAGATAGAAGTCAGCATGAGGGAAGAATCCATCATTGAGGTGTTGAAGGAAAAGTTCCGGGAGGAACAGGGCGAAGGGGATTGGCGGATCCCCATAAAGGAAATCTTGATAAAGGGAGACGATGCAGCAGAATTAAAGAAACTAAAAGACTACACCTTGGTAAAGGAAAAATTGTACCGCAGGATGCCAGGTGGGGTCTTATCCAGATGCATGGGACAGGAAAAAGCCCAGAGAAAATTGAAAGAAATACACGACAAGACTTGCGGGTCCTGCGGAGAAGTCAATCTTTACTGCAAACTTCAGAGGGCAGGCTTCTATTGGCCAAGTATGGGTAAAGATGTAGATCAAGTCCAAACCCAGTGTGGGACTTGCTAGCTTGCGGCAGACAGGGAGGAAAGTTATGCTGTATTCGTCAGCGAGGATTGGAGAAGCCCTTTCACGCAGTACCTAACAGAGGGCATCCTGCCACAAAAGCACAGTGAAAGATACAAGCTTAAGAGGTTGGCAAAACTTTACTTCTTGCATAACATGGTCCTTTTCAAAAAAGGATATGATGGGGACCCTTTGAGGTGTTTGGGTCCTGAAGAAGCAAAAGAAATGATAAAAGAAGTGCATTCAAGGGAATGTGATGAACACCAGGGGAAGAAAAAGCTTTACAGATGCCTACTGCAGATGGTCTACTACTGGCCAACCATGAAAAGAGATGCGGCAGAATTTGTAAAAAAGTGTCACAGTTGTCAAGTACAAGCCAACTTGATTCATACCTATCCACAGGGCTTGCACAGTATGGTCACCCCATGGCCCTTCCACACTTGGGGGCGAGATTTGGTAGGGCCAGTCAACCCACCATCACGTGGATACATATGGATATTAGTGGCTACAAAGTATTTTACTAATTGGGCAGAAGCAGTGCCACTCCGTAAGGCCACAGGGGGAGCAGTGGCAAACTTCATCAAAGAAAATATAATTATGAGGTTTGGGGTGCCTCACAGGATCAACAGTGACAACGGCACACCATTTGTCAACAGTGATGTAAAGAGGATGCTAGAGTTCTACCAAGTCAAGCACCACAAGTCATCACCTTATTACCCTCAAGGGAATGGGCAGGCAGAGGCAACAAACCAAACTCTCATAAAGATCATCAGTAAAATGAGTCAAGAGTATACAGGAGGATGGGCGACGCACTTGCCAGATGCTCTCTGGGCTTACAAAAACTCACCAAAGTCAGCCACAGACTTTTCACCCTTTTCCTTAGTCTACGGAACTGAGGTAGTGAGTCCAGCAGAAATAATAACACCGTCCCTGAGGGTCATGCAGACGCGAGAAAAAGAAAAGGAGGGAGAAGTCTTCGCGGCAGAAAGGTTCAAGGACCTAGAACGGCTTGATGAAAAGAGAGAAGAAGCATAGGAACACAGCCGAAGATACAGACAAAAGATGACTGAAGCCTACGGTAGAATGACCAAGGAAAGAGTGTTTGCAAAAGGACAACTAGTGTTAAAGGTGGCAGACTATGTAAGGCGAGGTCTGGCAGGACCATCTAAGTTTGCATCAAACTAGGAGGGACCCCTTGTGGTAAGGAAAGCACATCAAAGTGGGTATTATCGCCTAACTCAAATAGATGGCAGGGACTTGATGGATCCCATTAATGAGAAATGGCTGAAACGTTATTTTGCTTAGGGAAAAGAGTTATGTGGTTGTCCCTTTCTTTTGTTAAAAAACTTTTATGTTTCCTTCACTGCTTTTTATTCCTCCAAGTGACTATGTCACAGAAGAAAAAATTGTAACATGCTTTCATGAGTATGTAATGAAAAAGTACGAAATATTAGCACCATGTCATAGCAATAGTAAAAGAAGTAGCAAGGTGTAGTGTCATGATTACAAACCGAAACTGTGGCAAACACACGCCAAATAAATACTATAGGAAACATATAAGTGTTCTGTGTGACATAACAAAAACAGGAAAACAAAGAAAAGGGAAGGGAACTGCGTCATCATCAATGGAGTCCGGAAATGAGAGTCTGGCCTCCAAAACGACTGGGCCCACTAACGCTGGAAAGAAGGCGCTCACGACAACCTTCCAAATCCGCCACCTCTTTCTTCAGAAGCTCGATACGAGCATCTATAGCATCAACGGTTGGCTGAACTCTTCTCATAAAAAGGGCTCAGGCAACTTCACGGAGGTGATCAAGAACAAACTCCACAGCAAAGTCCACGCTGATAAGCTCTTGAATCACGGCTCTCCACTGCAAAATTCTCTCGGTAGAAACAAAATCAATAAAGCCGTGCTCAATGTTGTTCAGCACGCATCCTAACATCTTCAAGAAATGCTCCCTAGCAGAACGGTCAAGACAGAATTCTTGCATAAAGTTGCCACGACTGTTGTAGATCATCACCAAGTGAGAAACACAATCCTCAAGAACTTGGAAGCCATAAAAATCCACGTAAGGAAGACCAGAAGCCCAGAAGTCTGCCGGGCCAAGGTCGTTAACCTCCGGCTGGTCAAAGCGGGCAAAGAAGGTTGCAATATCATCTGGGATGGCGATGGAACTGCTACCCACCTCAAACTGAGAAGGGGTAGTAGGAAGTGGACCTATATAAAAAATAAAAAAAATAAATAAATAAAACGCAAGGCAAAATGAGAAGCCGTGGCCTAGGAAGAGAAGATTTACAAAAAAAAAAAAAAAAAAAAAAGAGGATATAATAAAAGGGAAAGGAAACTTGCCAGAGCTACCAGGAATAGGGGCTACGAGTGTAGCAGAATCAAGTATTGTAGGTACAGCAAAAGCAGGAGCAGTAGGTATGGCTGAAAAGGGCGCTGAAGGTGCGACATGATTGGGCGCTACGGGTGTGGTAGGAGCAGGCATTCCCATGCCTACTGCAATTCTTGGCCCCTCAAAAGTCTCTACAAGCAAGGAGATAGGTGTGCAAATGAAACACAAGTACAAAAAAAAAAAAAAAAAAAAAAAAAAAAAAAAAAAGGAAAGAGTAGGGGAGGAAAGATACATACCCATGAAGTCAGGCTCGGGAGAAGCACTCTCCTTTTCATCGGAATAAAAAATCCTCTTCTTTAGGATGGGCGCGTCATTGGGATCCTCAAGAATGTCATTGGACCCCTCAGAGGATAAGTCCGTATCAGGACCACGGGTAACGGAACCGGGAATGGAGGAAGGAGTAACAACAAGGGAACCACCGCCCTTTGCAGCCTGGGAGATAGCTACAAAAGGGTCACTGGTTGAAATAACAAGTGGCAGAACGGAAGGAGCGGTCTTGGTTTGAACGGCGGTAGGAGAAATGGCTCTCTCTGGAGGAGCGGGTGTCTCAGTGAACAAAGGTGTAGTCTCACCAACCCCTTCGATATGAGTACCCTCTTCTCTGGGTATCGGCTCGGCGGAAGGGGTGGAAGCTTTGGTAGGAGCCTTATGTGCAGCAGTAGAGGGAGGTGTTGCGAATATGACATCAGTCCCATCAAAAAAGCCTTCCATGGGTACACCAATAGAGGCAGAAATCTCTTCGGCAGTAAGGCGATATATGGATAGAGGTTCGGGCTCCTCCTAAAAAAAAAGGAGAAAAAAGGGGAAGAAGGTGAATGCAAATACCAACGTGAAGACCAAAGGAATTATTAAGCAAAACAAAAGACACATGGTAGAGGAACCATGTGCAAAAAAAAAACAAAAAAAAAAAAAAAAAGACTTACCTCAGATTCGGGCCCATCAAGCAAGATAGGGCAGGTAACTGACGAGTCTTCCTTATGCTTAGACTAAAAGGAAGGAGGAAGAGGAAATTAGCAAGGTTAGCCGCAACAAAGTTAAAAGGTATTTTTGTCAAAAAAAAAGGAGAGATAACTTACCCTCCGCTCAGCAGTAGACACATGATGAGTGGTTGTCTTCCTTTTGCTACCACGAGTTCTGTTAGCCAGGGAAGCACCTATAGGTGGTAGTGGGGTGGCAGGCTTGGCTTTGTCGGCAGATTTAAGCTTGGCAGGAACTTTCTTACGAGGTACAGAGATGTTTATTATTTTGACCTTTTTCCCCAAACTAAGAGGATAATCGCCAGCATGCCAGTACCATCTTTTTTTCTCTGCGTCCCATTCAAAAATGGCTAACCTATTCTGTTTCCTAGCATACGGCAAAACAGATTTGGAAGGAAGAAGCAAGCGAGGGTTAACCGAGATGACCATGCCTAGCCCATCAGGGGGAGTAAGAGAGAAGCCACGGCTACCCATTAGCTCATAAATAAATGTAGTCATCACCACGTGCCAATAACCGTGCATGGGAGGAGTACAGAGGCCCTCCCTTAGTGAACCAGGAACTATAATAGCACTAAAGCGCTGCCTCTAAAATTCAAAGGCAGTATGCCGCAGGAAAGGGCGGACTAAAATAGGAGATTCCATAAGGAAGGAAATGTCATCGGGGATATCTTGATCTAACCCAAACTGCCTTCTCACCCGGTTAGCAGGATAGTGAACAAACCTAATGCCTTTGTCAGCTAGGTAAGGCAGCCATTTGGCATTAGTGGCTACCAGATAAGTAATCCCTGTTTCATCAAAACTAACCAAGGGAGTAGTAGTCCCAATGGTGTCAACAAACAAACCCATGGTAGAATCCATACATGTATAATTTACACCCAAGTTTCTATAGGCCCTCCAATAAAAACCAACGCCCTCATTAAAATATTCAACCATAGAATAGCCAATGGGCTTTAAGCCAGACCAGCGGAAAGCAAGCAGAAAATTAGACTCAAACCTACCACAAAAGTCAGTAATTACCCTCGGACATGTCTGGTACTTATCTCTAGCAAAGCAAGCAGATCTGCACTTTGCCAAGTATTGAGCACAGCGCTTAAATAACAACTGCTGCAGTATGGTATAGTGAACGGAAGAGGTAACTATATGGCAGGACCCAGCCTGACTCTCATCACTACGAAGAATGTCTAATTGGACATACATATGCCCCAGGAACATGCGGGTCAATGGCAGGCTCACCCCAGCAGATATTTTGATTGCTAAATGAAAGTACAAAAGCTTTATGGCATAGTAGGGGTGGGACCCAAAAATAAATTTGCAAAGCCAAAACGCAACAAAAGCCGTGCGGCGAGCAACTACAGAAAACTTAGAAGAAGAACTAACCCAATATGATAGTTTGGCATTTCCGGCCATCTTTTTCCTCAATTCAACCTTAATAGCCTCTTCCTCTGGAGAAAACTCTACAGTGGCAGGATCGGCATCACCAAGAATAGGCAGGAGTAACTGATTGGCCACATCTTCGAGGGTAACGGTGAGTTCGCCGCACGAGAAAAAGAAGGTGTGGTTGGTGGTATACCACCATTGGACCAAATGTCGAAGGTTGTAGAGGTCCCGAAAGTTCGACAGGCAGCGAGATGAGACAATAACTTTCAAGACACCGGCTCGTTGCAACAACCCCATGAAACCCGTATCGGATAACTCACTATCAACCCATTCTCTCCAACCCAAGGCAGTGCCGGACCCAAATTCGAAATGAATGGGTACAGGAAGTGAGATGCCTTGGTGAATGGCTAGATCGAGATTAAAGATGCTAACGGAGCCCAAGAGATGTCGGGTTTCGTCGTCCAAAGGCAAGCCATATGCGACCCGGCGGCAGTGGCGCATAGTTACCAGGAACTTTTGGAAAGTAAGGGTGGGCTTCATACCTCGGATCAATCAAAGGGGCGTATTCACTGTTGGGGTCGCGCCGTGTCTCTTCCCCAGTGGACTGCTCTGAATCGAAGTGTTCCGTCTCCTCCCTTACGTCAGGAACGACGGGAGAGTCGAAAGCGATTGCCTTCCCTTAACGGCAGGAAGAGCCTTGGCTTTTCACCGGTGACATGGTGAGAAGACTTAGTCGAAGAAGATGGGTACGGGTGTTTGAAAATGAGAAGATAGTGAAGAGTAAGAGACGAAGAATATGTATTCTTGGAAAAGAAGAAGTTTGTGTTTAAAGTGCAAAAGGATTCTTCCTTAAATACCTAGGTCATTAATAACAGCACAAAGGAAGGTGACGGGTCAGCCATCAAAATGGGATGAAATTAATGAAACGACGGCTATGCTTAAAGAATAATTGCCAAACTGGGAAATTCGAAGAGACAACACTGTTCGCAGCAGGAAGGAAAATATTATATATATATATATATAAGAAAGGGTCCACAGCTTAAAAAAGACCCACGAAAAAAAAGAAGAAGAAAAAGATGAGAAGAGAGAAGGGTAGAAACGTCTTTTCATTCACATATGAACCGCAGGAATGTTTCATATGTTCAGAAGGCTAAATGTTGAGGGCCATTTGTGAGAATCTAGGTGGAAAGAGAGAAAACCCAATAACAAGGGCAACAAAGAATTGACAAAGTAGACAGCAAAACCATTAGGTCCAAGCGGCAGGAATAATGAATCACAGGCCCAAGAAATAAACAAATGAGTCTTGAAGAGGCAAGTGGGCTCAAAGAAACCCGGAAAGAGAGAAATAGCATCCCATGGGCAGTGTATGAGGTAGAAAAGCGAGAAAGGGCCGCCGCAGGCCCAAAGTAATGCAAATTAAGAAAGTAAGGGGTTTATGGCAAGCCTATAAACCCCAAGGATGAGAATAAGATTATTGGACCAAGGAAGCCTAATGAAATTAGTAAAAAACCCATGGAAATGTAGAATTAGCAAAAGGGCCGAGGATGCCCAAAGAAAAGCCAAAAGGGACATAGGAGCCCATAAATAAAAGCAAACCAATGGTCATGCCAAGCCATTTCGAGAAGGAATAAACGGCCGGAATGGGCCAATGAAATGAAAGACCCATTATCAAATAAAGCTCAGCTCCTGAGAAGAGTAGGAAAACAAAGAGCAGCCCACATAAGAGGTCAAAAAACACGGACGGTAAGCCTCTAGACCACGGTAGACGAATGGGCAGCAGGCAAGTTTTGGACACATATGGAGTGAAGGCACGCGCAAGGCCCAGGCACCACCGGCATGTACCTAGCCAATACAGAGCATGGTGAGGTCGGGGGGTTAAAGGATCAGAGGGCATGGTTTGGTGATGGGGAGAGGGGAAAATCTATTTTTATGGTTCTGGCTCAGGCTCTTTCGGGGAGGTGTCCTGCTGGGATGGTTTACTACCCAAAAGAGGCAAGCTGAGTTGGAACCATTAGGTGCATGCCATGAGGGATAGGGAGAGAGAAATAACCCAAGCCGTAACAGGAAATGGTGCCACGGCAAACTAGCAAACAAAATACTCTTCCTTGTCTGGCGATGGGAGGATGACACATAGACAGAATAGTGATGGTCGGTCAGTACACCCAGACCAGACAAAGGGAGTTAAGGGTTAAAACAGTAAAATCGGGTCACGATAAGCACTATAAAAGAGGGTCTTGCCATGAACAGAAAAGAGGAGGAACAACGTAACTTTGACTAAGTAATAGAAAACTTAAAGGAAATAGCAAAGAAAACGAAGTGAGAAGAAAGATAGAAATAGTGAGAATTATAAAGGTGGGCATGCACCGGTAGATTAGTCCCTTCTCTCCCTCATGAAATCTGGCCCTCTGTAACAAAACTCGAGAGTACCTACGCAGAAAACCACTTAGACCCGTTTCCTTCAGGGCAGTTAACCTCTACGGCAGGACTCTTTCCTGAGAGATTGACTGCTTTGAGAAGGAACATTCTCCCCTTTGTGGTTCTGCTCTTGCGAATTGAATTTCCGATCGATTTTCCTCTAATATTCCGACTAACCCATGCTTATAAACATTTGATGTCCTCTATTATGCCTTTTTCTCTTCCGTAAAAAAGAAAACAAATAGTATTGTTATTGTAATTGATTTTAAGGGCTATTTGGTCAATTCCCCATTAAAGTGGCTAGATATTTTCTGTTTATTTTATTATTATTATTATGTCTGCTTGCCACGATTTATCTGAAACAGTTTCACCTGCCGTGAACACGTCCCTGGCAGATTTGGCCTAGTTTGCGCACAAGCCGAACCAACTGAAGCTAGGCTAGTCCCGACTCTCTTAGCCAGAAAACTTGGGCTTAGTGCAGCAGGAGGCAGCCCAACACCACTAGCACAGCCCAACCCCTTACAACTACTGATTTTTTATTACCTTGAAACTTTGCAAGCATGGAAAATATACAAAAATAATGTAATCCAATGGTGAAATTCACATCCAACTAAAATATATTGAGTGGTATAATATTACTTAAAGTTTACATCAAGTCTAACTTAAACTCAGCCTTATATGTGTGTGTGTGTGTGTGTGAAATCTAACAACAACAACAAAAATGCTAACAATCATCAGAGAAACTGGGGAAGGAAGAGTAGTTGTAAGATCAAGAGGGCAAAGGAGGAACCATTGTAAGATCAATGGTCCCCCAGTCCCACGAAATTTTTTTAATAGCATGTATATTAGATCATTTTATGATAAATTACTCTTTAAACCTTAGTTTTTGGTATGTTTTAGTTCAACATTAAAAAAATACATTTAAATTATCTCACAGTTTCAAATTGTTTTATTTAAACATCAAAATTTTTCATTCAAACCATCAAATCATGTGATGTTTACAGGTATTAACAGCAAAAAAAAAAAAAAAAAAAAAAAAAAAAAAAAAAGTGATTGAAGGTTCGTATATACTAGTCCCATCACATGTGCTTTCCTTTCACGCGTGCACTGAGGTTTTTATTTTTATTTTTTAGGTTTACACATTTTACTTATGGCAGTTTTATTTTATTTTTTATTTTAAGAAGAAGTTGTATTAGTACTTGACTACTAATATGAGAAAGAAATGTGGAGGTGGGAAAAAAAATAGTTTAGTGATAAAAAAAATGGTACATTTGTGGTGAAAAAAAAAAGCTTATTTATTTTTCATTTGTTTTCAAAAAGAAGAAGTTGTATTAGCACTTGACAACTATCATGAGAGAAATGTGGAGGAGGAAGAAAAGACTGTTGTTGTTGTTGTTGTTGTTGTTTTTTTTTTTTTTTTTTTTTTTTTTTTTTTTTTTTTTTTTTAAATTTAGCTAAAAATGAGGAGTTTTTAAATTACTAATTTTACATATCTAACCCTAAGATTTAAGCCTTATAAATGGAAAAATTTGAGGGTATTTTGAGAATCTAAATTTAGGATCTCAAACAGAGGAAACCCCTTAAATAGTAGTATAGATGAAACATTTTTAGAAACTTTGAAATTTAAATAAAATATTTTGAAAGTTTAAGGTTTGAATGAAATATACCAAAAACTTTAAGTTTTGAAAAGTAATTTACCCATTATTGTATAGCATACAAAATAAAATTTTAAATTTAAACTTCTAAAAATAATATTTGACTCTCTCTCAAAGTTAGCCCAAAGAGACCCCAAAAATAGAAATGACCAACTAGCTTAAACCTATGAGTCCCATCCCAAATATTTTTTTAGTTAATAAATATGTAAATTTATGTGGCGCTATGATGAACAACTCGTCCGCAAACCACTAGTACCTCAAGATCCTTAATGCTACTTGTAATATCAACTAAAAAAAGGCTCTTTCTCTCTAGAATTTTTTTTTTCAAAGAAAAAATTTGGATCAATCCTATTTGGGATTTTTTTTTCTAGACTACAAAAAACATTAACACCCTCTTATGATTTACTAATTTAAGTTATAGGAATGCAATTTTTTTTTTTTTTTTGAAAAGGCCATAAAGAAATTGTAAACTAATTATTTCTGTATGTTTAGGTGTTGATATAATTAAGAGAATAGCAAATATATATATATATATATATATATATATATATATAAACAGATAGTGGCGGTCCTGGCAGCGCTAAGAAATTTTTTCAAGGGGGCAAGATAAATATAATAAAGTTCTTAAGTGAAAAAAGAAAAGAAAAATTAGTTCATAAATTAACTTGGACTTAAAAGTTGTGCCCTATGCTCCTTCATGGCATTAAAAACATTTATAATTAATTCTAAACTAAATTACTTAGCCATCGGTTTATGGGAACAATATTATTTATTTAGGTTCAAATCTTTGAGCAATTCAAGGTGTTTCGGCACTTATAGTTTCAACGTTTGCTACAAAGAATTGAGTATTAACCTTTAAGTTTATTTTCTCAAAAAAAAAAAAAAACCTTTAAGTTTATAACACTTTTTCTTTTAAAATATTGAAAATTTGAATATTGAATTTTATAATCTTCAATTTCTTGAATTGATAGAATAAACAAGTCTATAATAATAATTTAATTTAATTGGTCAAGGCACTAATATCAATCAAACAAACAATTTTTAAAAAATCACTATTATCAAATTATAATAAATTACTATAATATTGTCTAGAAAGTCTACTAATAATTGTTTAGTTAGAAATCACAAACTCAATTGATGAGTCCAGAAAAATCATTAAGGTCGTCCATGTTGCATCATTAGTAGACCATCAAAGGTCTTAAACTCTCATCAAGACAAAAAAACGTTACAATCAAGGTAATAATCAGCCTAATTTATGTACAACAACTACCTAAATCACCTATAAAAGGGACAATCGGTCTCACTAGCTAAGGTATGCCAAAAACTACTACAAAATACTACAAAACACTATCTATATACAAAATATATGGGCTGATACTAACTTAAGCATCGGAGGCTCCCCCACCGGGCACAACCCGATGGTCTCTTCAATCTATCTCTCTTTTATCTTGCAAGTCCTACAAGATCATCTAATGCTCTCGATTGGACGAGTAACCCAACTGGCGATTTTAGCTTCATCAGTTTGGCGCCGTCTGTGGGGAGAGATTAGCCACTAACCTCTTCCTACAACAAAGGGTCACTTAACTCAATCAAGGGTTATGAACAAGAAGATACCAGACCAAGAGCATCGCATAGGATGATACCCTTGGATCATCTCTTCAATTTGCACATTCTCATTTCTTCGACCACTTTCGCAATATAAGATTGGGTTGAGATGGAGGAGACAAAGAGGTATCACTGACTTACCATCTTCGTCAAAGCATGACTATGTCGTCCAATTAAGGAGATGATGATGTGAGAACCCAAATCCAAGGTCTCAAACCCTATGGCCTTTACCTTGACTCCTTGAGGGTCCACACCACTGAAGCAGAGAAACAAAGCACACATTCGGGTCTTATGGTGTAGAGGAGATCAAATGGGTGGTTTGTTCATTATAAGGAATGGACTAAAAGTTGGATGACCACAAAATTCAAGCGACCTCGACAGACCTTAAGGATATGGCCTAGTTCAAAGAACACACTATGGTCTAAAATCCAAAGGTCAGATTTACGCATTTTCTCCTTTTCTACTCTCCAAGTATTTGCAAATAATATTTAATCTTCTTTCACGCTACATTATTCTCAAAAGACACATAAGGGTGAAGGAATTAATAACTATAATACTTTTCCATCCTAGAATGCAAAACGTTAGACAATATTATAATTCCCAAGTTCTATGCTAAGCATTGATGGAAAATGCCATAATATAGTAAGAAGACAGTGAATTCATGGTAATAAATATATATGGTCTAGAGATATTATCCAATTTTATACCAGCTTTTTAATGTGAAATAGGTAGAAACTTTTATTTAGTAAAACTATAAGTACAAGGGAATATATACCATGTTTCAACAAACTGAAAACAGAGGATAAAAAGGACATCAAAATTTTATACCAGCTTTGGGACAGCCTTGGTTGCTATCAAGCCAAAATTTTAGATTCCAATTTTGGGTTTGAATAGTTGTACAACAGTAAGGTTTTATAGTTACAGCCAACACACGTTCAAGGAATATATTATATTTGGATATATTATATTTGGTAGTTAGGGAAAAGAGCATGGAAAGAGATCTTTTTTTTAGAGTTAATGCAATTTGCATTGAAGCGAAAATCTCCAGCATTAACTTCCGTGATTCTAGGAGCCTCTTTTTCCTTATCCGTTATTGCCATTTCTGAGCTATCATTGTTTAATTTTTGAACCAAGACGAAGTCTGAGGGAAATACCGAGTAATTATGGTGCAATATTTTCTCCTTTAACCTCGCAATCAAACTGTCGTCCACCTGTAAGCCATCTGTAACACACTCCTCTTGCACATTAACTTCAGCATTCAACTCCTTAGAGAAGTTTCTCAAAAAAAAAAAAAAAAAAAAAAAAAAAAAAAAAAAAAAAAAACTCCTTAGAGATGGAATTAATGCTCTCCCCCGGTCCTTCAGTCAAGGAATATCACCATTTACTCTTTAAAATCCCCTCCATTAAAGCTAAATATAAGTCAAGCATTATAGCCTTGATTTTCTAATTATGACCATCAAAAAGAGTTCTACTACATTTCCTAATATAATCAGAACAAACCGTTTGAGTCCCTTTACTGTATAAATAAATGTTTATAATATCCTAATTGATGTTCACACATTATGGCTTTTTATCACTACTTTTCTTTCCTAATGCATCTTGCTAAGATAGGAAAATTGAAGTCAAATTTTATTGCATGGCCCTTGTCAAAGGTAAGAATTCTCATATTTTACCATTTGAGAAAAGTGAAACCGAAAATTATTATCTGAATAGAATTGTAGTATGTCATGATTCTGACCACTAAAAAGGTGGATTTGAATCTTATTGCCTATCTAAGTTATTTATTTAAAAAAAAAAAAAAAAAAAAAATCTGCTTTAGGCATTAAACCTAAAGTTATTCAGTTTCGATTTTTGAAGTTAAAGAAATTTTGGATGAAGAAAGTTAGTGAATACTCCTATATGTTTTTACTTTCTACAGTTAGTTTCCTAATGGAAATTAATTTTATAAATGCTCCTTAGAGCAATCAATTAAATGTATAAAACATTATATGTTTTTACTTTCAGAGTTGTCAATATCATTAGATATAAGATGTTTTTTCTCTCAAAAAATGACATAAGATGGTTTAAAAAATATGCTAATAGCATTATTTTTGAGTCAACGAGATCCAGTTATTTAAGGAATGCAAGTTTGTAAAATTTCATAATTCAAAAATCATTAGAATTTATGCCAATATGCATAAATGATATTTAGTTTCAGTATGTTTCTTCTGAAATAAATTCCATCATCGTTGCTAAGTTATAAAATTTTATATCTTCATATGTTCCACCATAGAATGAACAAAGTTTACTATTTAAACTTTTCCATGTATAACTATAATTACACTTTGAGAATGAAGAATTTAAATTGTTCCATACATAAATCCCACCAAAAGGTTTCATGAAATCTTTAGTGGTCTTTATATGTTAAAGCATCATGCTTTCACTAAGCCACTACACTTCAGAGCTCTGTATAAACTATATTACACCTCATCTATATAAAAATCAATATTAAGCCCCCAACAAATTTTATACATTTGTGGTTAATATTATTTGTGAATTTCTTACTTGACAAGGTTGCTCCAAGTCTAACACTTTGCACAGTAAAAGTACTAAACTATTCACTAGTGTAACTAGGCTAGCTTGATTGTACCTATATTCTTAGGAAATTGTCAAGAAGAACTTGCCAAGAAAAATATCAAAAACCCTTAAGTGGAAAAGGGTAATACAACCAAAGGTTATGAAAATTCCTTTGACATCACAAATGGGGAGTCAAGCCCCAATAGCTTTGAAGCCAATATCAACCCACCAAAGAAGAGCTTGTTGAAAAGAAATCAGCTTAGAAGGGTACCCAAAGTACCGCATACACACATCTAAATCACTTGCCATGTGAACAAAGTGGTTCCAAGCCAAGTATGCCTGTTCTAAGATCCTTGCAAAGGTGGGCTCAGATATTCAATTTCTAGAAAAAGTCCCAAGGCAAACAGGTAATTAAACCTTACTCACTCTCTCCCTTGTTAACTTAATCTTCAAAACTTGATTTTGATGTGTGTAATGTATATATCTTAAATTTAAGGAATTGCATAAGTTACCAACTAAATGCGAAATGAATCTAAGGCAGACAATCAAAAAAAAAAAAAAAAAATTCCAAGGAAATCCTATACTTTCCTTTAGTCTAGCTCTATAATTACTGAGATTGTAAGAAAGGTGAAGTCAAATTCTTTTTAAGGAATTGCATAAGTTACCAACTAAATGCGAAATGAATCTAAGGCAGATAGTAAAAAAAAATCCAAGGAAATCCTGTACTTTCCTTTAGTCTAGCTCTATAATTACTGAGATTGTAAGAAAGGTGAAGTCAAATTCTTTTTAAAATATGCCATGTTGAGGCACTAAAAAGTGGAATCAAATATCATTATGGTTTTACCATAATAGTATTGTAGGACGTGATGAATTGCATTATTTAACGATTCAACCCTTTCTATCCTTTAAATATCTGCAACAGTTTGTTATTTTGATAGTTAATTACTTATATGATTTAGTAAGGTCAAAATAGAGAAACTTAAGGTCTAGAATAAAAGTTTCGCTACACCATTTAAAAAAAAAAAAATTCATGACCGTTTCTCTAGTTCATATCTTACCAACTTATTGCACATGCTATCACAACATCAAACACTTCTTTTTATCTTAAAATCATTTTTGATATACGTTGGACACTTGAGTATCCAAAATAATGGACATATCAGCTTTAACTTTGACACTTTAAAGAAGCATATAGTCAGTAGCTTTAGTCTTCATATATCATAGTATACTTCTCTATGATTCACATTTAGTTCACTTCGTCAAAAGATATCTATTATAGTTCAACATGCAATTTGCCTATTTGGATATTGTCATTTCCTAACAAAATGCAGCAAGCATTATTGAGGTGACTCATTTTGAGTACACAATTAAAGCTAAGATTAAGCCCCAAGAAAGAAATATACGGGTTCAAACCATGACAGATTATTCATTTGGTTATCATCAAACAAAGGACTGCACCCTTCATGTTTGAACGAGGACAAACCCTTTGGTCGTCTTCAGATATTATGGACAACAACGATAAAAGAACATAGGATGACCTTCGTCCTTTGATAAATGAAATATAGCCTTGGAATGACCTCGACGAATTACCACAATGCGGCCTAGTTCTCATCCCTTCAAATGAATGAAGCAAGAGAGATCTAGGCCCTTAACATGAAATATCATGTTAAGCTTAACAAAAAAAAATTCTCAAAGGAGGAGAACTCGGCAAGGAGACTCCAATGGTAAAAAGAACGATGTACGTATCAAAATAACTCATCAAGAAGACTACAACAATGAAAAGATCGAGGTATGTACACAATAGTATCGTGATTTAAGGTCTCTTGCCGAGATAACTCATTCATTTCTTTCTTTTTAATTAGTCATGCCATATATTAGCTTATTATAACTAAGTGCAAATCAAACTTGCATGATTATCTACAAATATGTATATATAGAACATGTTGAAAATATATTGCCATAAAATTATTACAAATATCACAATTAATATGGCTGTATATATTCTTAGTAGCAAATGTTTCATCGTCATGGGTCTGAGAGGTTCTATTAGGTCTCCTAAACTTAAAATGCTAGATGATCGTGTTCACAATATGGTCATGATTTTAAGTCTCGATAAATTTCCTCTATCTCCGTCAACTCACCAAAATCTTTTTAAATTGCTTTAAGAATTATATACGGTGCAAGCAATTAACAAAGACCAACTTAAAGAAGCATTTAGTCAAATAGCTTCATTTCTTTTTATATCATAGAATACTTCTTTATGATTCATATAGAATTCACTTTGTCAAATGACATCCATAATTGTATAGCATGCAATTGCATATTCGTACATCATCATTCCTAACAAAATGTAGCTAGCATTTTTGAAGTGAAGTTGCTATTACAAACAGCAATGGCCATAGTCGTCAAAGCACACCCCCCCCCCCCCCCCCCCAAAAAAATTGAAGCAAAAGAGATCTAGGCCTTAGACATGAAGTACCATGTTGAGCTTAAAAAACCTTGAAAAGAGAAGAGCTCGTCATCTTAAAAAAGGAAGAGCTAGTCAGGAAGATCCCAACAATAAAAAGATCGGGGTATGTGACAAAATAATATCGTCATTTAAGGTAACACATTTATCTCTGTATCTTTTATATTCCTCTATAAAAATTTACACCTAATAAGGTTTCATGCAAAAATATATGCATTACTAAACAGATCATGAAAGAGGTAAAACTCTAGGATGACAAGGAAATAAGAAAAAGGTCCACCTAGGCTATTGGTAACTTATTATTTATATATGAATTGTTCTAAAATTCTTGTTTAACCAAGTCTTGGCAAGTGCATGTGCTACTTAATGCAGATATCAACATGGCCTCAAGAAGGTCCGAAACGACATAGCGTCAAGGAATCTTTCCAGCAATAAGTGACAAGATTTCTTAAATGGATGTAAGTCATCAAAAAATGGCTAATGATAAGATTCCGCCAAAACGGATGTAAATCACTGATGAAGCTTAAGTGACAAGATTTCTTAAATGGATGTAAGTCACCAAAAAATTGTTAAGTGATAAGATTCTGCCAAGACGGATGTATATCACTGACGAAGCCTAAGTGACAAGATTCCTTAAATGGATGTAAGTCACCAAAAAATGGCTAAGTAATAAGATTCCGCCAAGACAGATGTAAATCACTGACGAATTCTTAAATGGATGTAAGTCACCAAAAAATTGGCTAAGTGATAAGATTCCGCCAAGACGGATGTAAATCACTAACGAAACCTAAGTGACAAGATTCCTTAAACAGATGTAAGTCACCAAAAAATGGCTAAGTGATAAGATTCCGCCAAGACGAATGTAAATCACTGACAAAGCCTAAGTGACAAGATTCCTTAAATAGATGTAAGTCACCAAAAAAAAAAGGGACAAGATTCCGCTAGACCGATGTAAATCACTAACGAAGTCTAAATGGCGAAGCTCTGTAACAGGATGTAAGTCACCTAAAAGTGGCTAAGTGACTAAAATTCCCTTAGATGAGTGTAAGCAGAAAAGGATTCTCACACAAACGTGACAACCAGAAAATGAATGAAAGAAAAAGCATCGAAGTGATCAAAAATGGTCGTCCAAAGAAATTAGCTTGCTCTTCAGCAGTGATAAAAAATGATTGTCCAAAGAAATTAGCTCACTTTCAAGATCAAGCTATGATCCCTCAAACGTCCAAAAAGACCTTCAAAAGGCATATACTAAGAAGTCGTTGCAAAAATACTACCATTCTTGAAGAAGAAAGTAGTTGAAGATAAAGAAGTCTGGATCTAAACAAATCAAGAATATTCCCTAAGCCTGACCAGCATATAGCAAAATCAGACTTGGGAATAGGGGGCAACTGATGAGTCCAGAAAAATCATTAAGGTCGTCCATTAACATGGACGACCTTGCATCATTAGTAGACCATCAAAGGGCTTAAACTCTCATCAAGACAAAAAACGTTACAATCAAGGTAATAATCACCCTAATTTATGTACAACAACTACCTAAGTCACCTATAAAAGGGACAATCGGTCTCATTAGCTAAGGTATGCCAAAAACTACTACAAAACACTATCTATATACAAAATATATGGGCTGATACTAACTTAAGCATCGGAGGCTCCCCCACTGGGCACAACTCGGTGGTCTCTTCAATCTATCTGTCTTTTATCTTGCAGGTCCTACAAGATCGTCTAATGCTCTTGATTGGACGAGTGACCCAACTGACGATTTTAGCTTCATCATCAACAAAACAATAAAATAAATAAAACCTAGTCTAGTCTAGTGATAACTTTAATTTCAAACCACACAATTTATCAACTGCTCTTGTACTCTTCTATAGTTTTATCCCAAAAACTCGAAAGTATCTCAGACTTAAAGATGAAGAAGCTATAAAAATAAATAAATAAATAACTTAAAATTGCAGTTGCAGAGCATAGAGAAAGAGAGAGAGGGGCGTATGGCTCACCAGTCACCACTCAAACTCGACTGGCCAGGAGACTCAGGACTTAGATGGCGTCAAAGACTCAAAGGGACCATTAATCGGAGTCCCACTTAAACTGTTGCACACGCGTATGGAATTTTTTATATATAATAAATTCATATTTATTTTGGGAGTGAAGGGTTGTGACTTGTGAAGTTGATGTTGTGATTTGTATGTATTTATTTAGATTTTTGAATCATAATTTAATTGAGACTGATATCCTAATTAAGAAGGGATTTGGTTTTTATTTTTTTAGTTATTGTAAATTTCTTATGAGCCAAAGAATGGGCTGTGGTTTTTAGGATTGGAATGGGCATCTATATTTTTTTTTGTCAAAAATATTAGGAGGGCTAGTGATTAAATTATTTCTAATTTTTAAAATAATTTTTTCTTGAAGTACTAGTGTTTCGCTTGTGTGTGTGTGTTTTGGTGAGTATAATATAGTATATTATAATATTGAGTTTTCTCTAAATATATATATATATATATATATAATATTAAGTAGGTAAAAATGCAAAACTGACCTTCTAACTTTCACCGTTTTTCATTTTAGTGTTATAACTTTCAGTTTTGTCAATTCAGTCCTCTAACTTTTATTTTTTGTCAATTCAGGACTCTGTTACAACTCAGTTAATGGCTGCCGTTAGAACACCTGAAACGACGCCCTTTTTTTTTTTTTTTTTTTTTTTTTTTTTTTTAATTCGAAATTAAAAGAAAATAAGAAAAATCTAAAAAAAGAAAAAAGAAAAAGAAAAAAAGAAAACATGTCCCCTGAAATCAAATCAAAACAAAACAAAGAAGGAGCTTACAGTTCATAGAGGAATAGGAAGAAGAGGAAGAAGAGGGAGAAGGATTTTGTTTGATTTGTCTTTGTGTTTGTCTAAATCTCCAATATGTTTTCATTTTTCTGCAGGTTTTCCTTAACAAACAAACATAAAGAAAGGGATAGAGAGAGGGAGCGAAACACAGAAGCCACGAACTGCGAGATTGATTTTTCTCGGTGGCCGAGCTCGAACTTTGATGATACTGCAACTCAATTTAAAGATCCTTTTTCTCCTCTGGTTAAAGCCTGAACCAGTGAACCTAGTTTAGTTTGTCCATTACACACTGCAAAGCGTCAAGGCTTAAGATTCTTTTTATCCTTAAAAAAAATTATTTATAAATAACTTAAATAATTTGAGAGGGGGAATCTGGTAATCAATCTGTGGAATTGTATTTGTGGATTTGAACGGTTTTGCCGCCACTGCAAGAGGCGAAGAAGAGAGGGGTTTCGGCAGTGCCGGTGGTCGGGTTCCAAGAGAGGCTCCATACTCTGTCGGTGTGGCCTTCGAGAGTTTGGAGTAGTTTCATCTCGCAAGCTCCTTCGTAAAACTCCATGGAGAGTTGAGTGATGAGACTGTGAAGAGTGTGTGAAAAAGAAGTTTTTGAGATTTGGGGGTTTGGGTGCTCTACATGTGCACTGTGTAGTTTTGATTCAGGGGAAGGGGAACGTTTTTTTTTTCTTCAGATTTTTCTTATTTTCTTTTAATTCCGAATAAAAAAAATAGCAAAACGACGTCATTTTAAGAGTTCTAACGGCAATCACTAACTGAGTTGTAACAGAGTCCTGAATTGACAAAAATTAAAAATTAGAGGACTGAATTGACAAAACTGAAAGTTAGAGGATTGAAATAAAAAAATATGAAAGTTAGAGGGTTAGTTTTGCATTTTTACCTGTTGAATATGTTTGATAGATTCGAATTAAATACGCTAATATATATCCACCTATGTCGATGAAATAATCCAGAGCAAAACTTACATGCGGTATCGAATCTCTCATATACGTACTTATGTGAGCGTTTGTTTTGAGCAGAAAGTGGCTGAAACCAGGCTGCGTATTCATGCGTTTTTTTTCCTGCACATGAACAGTAAAATCACTGTGCATGGGACAAAAAATATTATTCACGTATTGTTTATATACTGTTTATGGGTCCCACGATACTATTTACACATTTAAAAATTATTTTACTACAGTATTTTCAGTTTTTAATTTCAACAATAATAAATTCAATCCAAATGAACCTTATGTAGTGAAGTCATTACGATGATGACACATGCAACGAAATGTTAAGATCCAACAGACTCGAGATAGCTGAGTCCCATAAACAATACATGTGATGTGATGTGATGTGCTACACTGACCGGTCCTTTTTTGACAATGGAAATATCAGATGTCGGTTTGGACAGTAGCAATTATGGCATCCAGCAGTTGTTTTAAACTAAAAAAAAAAGAAAAAAAGTTACCTTTGGATCTTGACTTTATATTTCTACTTTATGAATATTTACATTAACTTTATATTTCCACGTTTATATATATATATATATATGGTCTTTTTTGTTTTTCATATCCTAATTAATTAGATATGATTGGTTTGGTTTAATACGGAGAAAGGAGTGACAACCTAGGTTAGCTTGGATCAAAATTTTCTAGGGTTCTTAGGGTAGTTCTACTACATAAGGTTTCTTAAATCTAATTTTTTTTTCTATTTTTTTATATAAGATAAAAATTCTATTATAGTATAATCTAAGTATATATATACGTGAAACTCCCTTTTGGAAACTTAAACCCTAACTTTTGCTCCTCAGATCTTATAAACACTTATACTTATGGAGTGGCTACTGAACTAAAAATGCGTAGTAGAGATGGTTAACCCTTTTTTTTTTTTTTTTTTAATTTAATAGTCCAAATTATGCTAAGTTAGCATTACACACTTACACTAACAAACTCTTTAAAATAATAGTTTTTAAAAACAAAAAACGTAATTAATTGTTAATAATAACGTTAATGTTAACGTTTCTAGAGAGAGAAAATATCAAAAGTCTCACCAGTAAATACTCCATCGCTCTTCAATTATCCAAAACACTTTTTCAAACCTTTGCATCACCATAGTCCATAGGGAGCAATTTGACCTCAAATTTTGGATCTTTCACTAACCGTGTAAAAGAGAAAGAATGATTTGGTACTGCAGCAGAATTTTAAGAAGAAAATGAATAAGTGTTAAGATAGTGAGGTGGCAGGAAACGGATGATGCGGCCATGGGTGAGGTGGGTTTTTTTTTTTTTTTTTAGTTCTCAAAAGGAAAAAGTTCAAATCCAGTAACATGATGATAAACTAAGACCAAAAGTAACCCAATTTTAGAGGTATTATGTAGTAAGATAGCAAACTCTTGGTTACTAGAAAGCAACACCCTCTGATCAAAAAAAAAAGAAAGAAAGAAAGCAACACCCAGTTTCTCTTTGCGTGGAGTTAAGGAGTGGTCGAGTGGAGGCTGGAGGGAGAGGTGGAGGCAGAGGTGCAACAGCTAGAAAGAAAGAACACACCGAGTTCTCTATTTTCTTTCAAGAAGTCATCTTCTCTGTGGAAACGTTAACGTCAACGTGAGTGAGTTTTTTTTTTTTTTTTTTTTTTAAATATTTTTTTTAATGGGTTTTTTAGTGGAATTCTAACTTATCATAATCTGGACCTTTAAATACAAATGAAAATGTTAGGATTTAAGGAACTCTATACAGTAGAGGACCTTAAGAACTTTAGAGAATTTTAATCCAACTAGCATAGCAATTTACTGTCAATGTAAGTCCTTAAGAGCAAATTGTACTAATAATTAATAAACACCGCAATCCACGATCAAGTTTGCAGGACTGGTCATTAAAAGATGGATTTGGATTGGGTGGACTGAGTGCAACTACCCACTTTTCTCTCACAAAGAGTTTTACCACACCCACTTTTTAACTATTTTTTGCTTTATTTTATTAAATGGTTGAGATTAAAATTTATTTTTTTAACTCTCAATCTCAATCATCTAAAACTATTGTATCAAGGACAATACCCTAAATCTCAATCTTTAAGCCCTTATTTGAGAGGAGGGAAAAAAACAAACCATAATAAATAAGTTGTCGTTAGAAAGGACCAAAAGTTTAAGAGAAGGGAAAAAGACAAACCTTAATAAATAAGTTGACGTTATAAATGACCAAAAGTTTAATGGCTTAAGTGAGCAGTGGAATAGTTGAAATGCTGACCAGCTACCAAGGTTGTGACGTTATGGTTATAATTCACAATCTGATAAAAACCAAAGTTTGTTATGTCAAAATAGTGATCTAGACTCTCACATAAGGGGTGGGCCCCAAACGTGGGTCCCTCCATGGAGCCCACCCCTTATGTGAGTCTAGAGTACTATTCTGAAACTATGAAAGTATTTTTCGTTCAAATTAAGGGTATTTCTGCAAAAAAAATTACACACACACACACACACTAAATTAACCTATTTTGACCATCCTAAAAAAATATTGAACACTCTGACTTGATAATCATAAGAACTTAATACTTTGGTGATAACATTTTCACAAATAAGTTCATAACAAATCCTATATGGTAAGCTAACATCACTTATTTATTTTATTTTTTATCACCAATAATACCTAGAATTACTCTAAAAATAATTCTAGCCCCTAAATGACCTAAACATAATTCTTAATCCCTGAAAAAAAAAAAAAAAGGGGCTTAAACAACAATAGTTATTAACCCAAACAAAAACAAGACTAGGCCAAACAACAAGTGAACAAATTAATTCAACAAAAATCCTATTCAAAAACAAAAAAATAAAAATAAATAAATAATCATTATTTGTAACTCGTTCAACCCACTACATAAAAATAATCACTAATTTCATTTTTCCTAAAAAAAGGGTAACATGAGAAATACTATAGTCATGAGTTCTCCTTGATGAAGCCACCAACTATGCTATCTTTAACTTTGTAGTCGTAGCAATTTTTCACTCTTTAGTAACTCAGCTCAATTGTAACAAGAATCATCTCTCTCTCTCTCCCTCTCTATTTTCTTCTCTATTATCATTTCATACTCTCTCACTTCACTTTATTTCTTTCAACTCAGCATTCTCAATTTTCACTTTATCTCCTATCAATCCCTTTTTCTTTCTCTCTCTTTTTTTTCTTTTTTTTTTTTTTTTATAGGAGGATTCTTTTTATCTTTGTTGGTAGAAGGAAATTGTAATGCTTTATATATTTGCACTTTTTTGTGACGTTGATATATTTAAGTTATCTCTTTATTAAATTTTGTATCATTTAAGTATTTTAGTTATCACTCTAAAAACAATTTCTAGAGCCATCATTGATTATAAAAAATATTAAAATAGTATAAATTTTTCAAAATTAAAAAAATAAAATAATTTTTTGAAAAAATAAATTTTAATAAGGACAGATATAAATTTAATTTTTAGAAAAAGAAAATAAAAAAAGAAACTAAACATTTTTTTTCCTCGGTTTCTCTTACTTACCAACCAAAACAATAAAATAAAATACACACCACCAAGACAAAAAAAACAAAATTTTCTTATCACCAACCAATTAGAACAAATGATTAAAAAAACTAAAATAAAATTTTCTTTCACTTGCTTAGATTTTCTCCCTAACCTAGGAAGATGACTCCATGGCCATGGTAAAGGTGAAACTTGATTTTATGTGACACTTGAGGTTTTCAAACTTTTATCTGATTGTCATGGAAAATTTATAGGGTGGTCAAACAAACTCAACTAGAAAAACAACTTTATTGTCAACACAAAAAATGAAAATCACACTCAAACTCACAAGTCACAACCATACTCTCAAATAATCCAAGTTATTTGGGCTATAGTCTATAGACATAAAAGGCACATAAAATCAAGGTTCACCTTTACCATGGCCACGAAGTCATCTTCCTTGATCTGGGTTGTTTGGTTAAGGAGAAAATGCGAGAAAGTGAAAGAAAATTTTATTTTGTTTCTAGTCATCTGTATCTACATATTGGTGAAAAGAAAATTTTATAGAGAAATGTTCCATCCACAACAAATTTTAGGTAACAAGTTATTACTAATAAGTAAAAAAAATGATTTTATTGGTGGGCTTAAATTAAAACTAATAAAAAAATTTAAGAAAAAAATCAATAAAAATTTATCAACTGCGATTTCTTAAGAAAATATTGTAACATAGGGTTAATAGTGTTACCAAATTCTAATTTATTTTTGGTGGTTTATTCGTTTTAATCGGTGAGCAAGTATGAGAAATTGGTGGAAAATTTTGTTTTTTAATCTGTTACTAAAATGGACGAAAAAGCTTAATGGAAGGACTAGCTAACAAGGTTGTGATTCCAAGACTATGATGTCATGTTTAAGTTTTCTCCTTTTTGTAACTATTTTACATAAACCAAACACAGTCTTAGTTCAAAATTTGTAATTTGTGTGTAATATGATAATGTGTAATAAACAAAGCCTATAAATTTTTATCTATTTATGGTAGGGATGTCAAATGGGTGGGTTTGAAATAAACATAATTGGGTTGAGTACATAAAACTCATTTACTCATTTATTGCCCATTTAACTAATTACTCCTAATCTAAACCCAATCCTACCCAATTATTATGGGTCAATCCCAACCCCAAATTACCCAATAATTAAAATTACCGAAATGCCACTAAAACTTGAAAATGACTTAAATACTCTTAAAATGCTCTAAAATTACCAAAATACCCCTAAATCTTAAAAAAAAAAGGACTAAATATACTCAAAAATCATTGAAAATTACCAAAATACCCGTGAAACTTAGAAAATGATTGAAATACCCCTAAAACCTAAAAAATGTCCGAAATACCCCAAAACCTATAAAATGACTGAAATACCCCCGAAACTTAAAAATTACCAAAATACCCTAGAAACCTAAAAAATGACCCAAATACCCCCAAAACCTTAAAAATGACCAAAATTCCCCGAAGAGTAAAAAATGACCAAAATACACCTGAAACCTAAAAATTACCAAAATACCCCCGAAACCTAAAAAATGACCAAAAAACTTCCAAAACCTAAAAAATGATCAAAACACTCTGGAAACCTAAAAATTACCAAAATATCCCCTAAACCTAAAAAAATGACCGAAATACCCCCAAAACCTAAAATGACCAAAATACCTCTGAAACCTAAAAACTAACCAAAATACCACATAAACCTAAAAAAATGACCGAAATACTCCCGAAACCTTGAAAAAGACCAAAATAACCCCAAAACTTAAAAATTGACCAAAATAACCTTGAAACCTAATATTGACTAAAATACCCCAGGAACCTAAAAATTAACCAAAATAATCTCGAAATCTAAAAATGTCCAAAATACCCTCCTAAACCTTAAAAATTGCCAAAATAACCCTGAAACCTAAAAATGACCAAAACATCCCCAAAACCTAAAAAATTACCAAAATAATCCTGAAACAAAAAAATTGACCAAAATAACCCCTGAAGCCAAAAGAAAATGACTAAAATACCCTTGAAACCTTAAAAATGGCCAATATAACTTTGAAGCCTAAAAATTGACCAAAATAACCCAGAAACCTAAAAGTGACCAAAATATCCCCTGAAACCTAAAAAATGACCAAAATAACCCCAAAGCCTAAAAATTAACCAAAATAACCCCGAAACCTAAAAATGATCAAAATACCCCGAAAAGCTAAAAATGACCAAAATACCCCCTAAAACTATAAAATGACCAAAATACCCTAAACCTGAAAAATGACCAAAATACCTCTGAAACCTAAAAAATGACCAAAATACCCTCAAACCTATAAAGTGGCGAAAATCCCCCTAAACCTTTAAAATGACCCAAATAAACCCAAAAACTCCAAAATGGCCACAAATAACCCAAAACCTATAAAATTATCAAAAATACGTTAAAACCTCTAAAATGACCAAAATAACTCTAAATTTATAAAACGACCAAAATACCCCTCAAAATATCTAAAATAATCAACATACCACTAATCCTACAAGATGAACAAAATACACCCGAAGCCTCTAAAATTACCAAAATAGGGGTTTGGGGTATTTTGGATGTTTCAAGGTTATTTTCGTCAAATTAAAGGTTCTAAGAGTATTTTAATCATTTTGTAGGTTTCGAAGGAATGTCACTAATTTTTTAGGTTTTAGGGGTGTTTCATTAATTTTTAAATTTTGGTAATTTTTTATGTTTTGGAGGTCTTTTAGTCATTTTTTAGGTCTTGGGGATATTTCAATCATTCTTTAGGTTTCCGAGGTATTTTAGTCATTTTTTAGATTTATGGGGTATTTGGTATTTTTTTTTTTATGTTTAGGGAGTATTTTGGTCATTTTTTAGTTTTAGGGGGGATTTTGGTCATTTTTAAGGTTTATGGTGTATTTTTATCGTCTTACAGGTTTAAGGGGCATTTTTGTGATTTTATAGGTTTTGGGATATTTTGGTTATTTTTTAGGTTTCGGGATATTTTGGTCATTTTTTAGGTTTACAGGTTATTTTGGTCATATTAGGTTTCAGGGGTATTTTAGTCATTTGCTAGGTTTTCGGGGTATTTTGGTTAATTTTTAGGCTTTGAGGGTATTTCGATCACTTTATTTTTTCAAATTTTCTTTGTGGAAAAGTATGGTAAACTACTTGACAAGGTCCACATTGTAGATATGTTCTTCAAACTTGATCTTTATCTTTAGGACAGTAATCAAAAAAATTCTTCTTAAAGAAGGATTCAAAGGAAGATTTGCAAAATCTAACTCAATACAAGTTCGTTTAGAATTTCCTGGACTCATTATTACATTTAGGTTTCTCCACAATCTCAATTAACTACAAGTCTACAAATATATATTTCATATATTAAATAAAAGAAACATCTAATTTGATTGCTCAAAATAACTTGAGAAAATGGTTAAATCTAAAAGTGTTAAGGGTATAAATATACTTAGAAAATCACAGCTTTGCTTCCTTTTCGATCTTTCTTTTCTCTATTCTTCCAAGAATTAAAATTTTGGATTTATAGCAAGAGGAGAAAAAAAATATAATGGAAGCGGTAAGGTTATGGTGCCGCACAAACATGTACATTTTATTGTTATTTTGCTTAGAATTTGAGTGACAGGCTGAGTTTCCGTGAGGGGAAAAAAAATGGTGTGAATAGGTAGAAAAAGGAAGACAAGTTTAGTTGTACAAAAGATGCATTTTTGTTTATATATATATATATATATATTTATATTTTATAGAATTTGAGTACCAATGTGAATAAAAAAATAAATAAAGGTTGGAATTAGGATTGGGATGTAGTTGCTGAATGATAATTAGTTTTTTTTTTTCCTTAAAAAAAAAAAAAAATTGGTTACATGGATTACTGTGAGGGCTATAAAGCTTACGTGACACACTCACAAAAGGTCAATAAAAAGTCAAAGGTTTTAGCAATATAGTATTTATAGATTACTTGTCTAGTTCTCTTTCTTTTTATATCTCCTACACCATGTAGAGTTAGAATATGTATTTTTTTTTTTTCCTTCTAATTTAGGAGACTATGTGGCGCAAAAAAACTCAACTATAACAATACTAAGAGGAATTTTTGACAGAGTCGGCAAAAAATTGCCCCCTCTCGACCCCTTGGCTCTGCCTATGATTGAAGTACACTTTTAGCCCTTAATAAAATTTGAGGTTGTTTTTATTTTGACTTTTTTTTTGTTTGAGTATGTATTTTTCATATTGGCCCAATATGTTTTTTTAGAAAGTTTCCCAACTTATGACATCTGATGATAGCTTTTTATCATCGACCAAGACACCAATTGGTTTTTGGTGTAAGAAGGGATTGAGCTCCAGATGTCTTATTCAACTATCAAAGATTTTACTAGTTGAGCTAACTGTAACTCACTATTAGCCCAACTAAACAAATATACACTCTCAATAAAAACCCAAAATACACCCTAGCACTTTCTCACAAGAAAACACAAGACAAAATAACCATCAACTCTTTCTCTGATGTGGGCTGTACTTCTCTTCTTATTTTTCTTCTTATATGGCACTAGGTCTTTTTTGTAATTACCCTCTTACCAATTTACTTTGCCGCACCTAATCACATATATATTGATATATATGTTAAGTCGGAGATTCCTTTTTTTTTTTTTTTTCTTGATACAAGATATAAAATTTCTATTCTAGCCTAATCTAAGTGTATATGTATGTGAAACTCTCTTCTGGAGACTTAAACCCTGGCTCTTGACTCCCACACCCCACAAGCATTTATACTTGTGGAGTGACCACCGCATCAAGGGTGCGCGGTGGTCACGTAATTACCAACTATTTAAATAAAGTGAAAAGGTAATATTCTTATAAAAAAAAAGTGACAATATAATATAGACACACATTTGACGACGAAATGAAAAAAGAATAAAGAATCACTCCAAGGAAGGCAATCCACCATGTCAAGGAAGGGAGAATTTGGACTTGGCCTAGTGATGAAACTTGTTGGGTTTTGTCATCCATGTCGTGTAGTGAAGAAGGTGGGCCTTTGTTGAGTTTGGTGGCCCATGTCATGGAGTGAAGGAAATAGGTTTTTTGTTAAGCTTGGTGTGCCCAAATCGCATGGTGAAGTGTGGATTTGGAATTGGTTAGATTGGCCCAACCCATGTTGATGTGGGGTAGATTTAAAGGAGTTTTTTTTTTTTTTTGGGCTGACAAGGCGGGTGTCTCTCAATGGGATTTCGCCCTGTGACAATTATAAAAGGGGGAAAAAAAAGGCCTCAACAACTCTCTCCTACATCAATGTAGAAATAGAAATTATCTATATATATATATATATATATATATAAAATCGAAGTTTTTGCTGGCACCGCAATGTATTATTTAAATTTTTTTTTTTTCACTAAAACCCAATAATAAAAAAAAAAATTTCTCCTCTCTCAAACCCGATTCTTTGCCATCTTCACTGTCAATTTTCTCTCCACAACCCAGAACAACCTTCAGTCTTTATCTCTTGCCTTTCTCTGAATCTAAACTCGATTCTCTGCCCATCTTCACTATCAATTTTCTCTCCACAACCGAGAACCACCATCGGTCTTTATCTCTTGCCTTTCTCTGAATCTAACAACAATAAAGAAGCGGGCTTAATCTAAACCAGGGTTGTTGACAACGCCAACGTTGAAGGCGAAAGTGGCCTCCACAATCGCCTCCTAGCCCGTCCATTAATCCGACCCAGCCGACTGAGCCGTCCTTCAGAAAACCCGATCGTTGCTTTGTGGTGTGCTTCTTTTCCTCTTTCTCTTTCCTCTTAATTGATTTTTTGTTTTTTGTAGAGTTTCTACGTCTTATACCAAAGAAGAATCATTAAAATCCTGGTATTGAATTTTTTTTAATGCAATTTTTATTGGATTTTTCTTTTCCTGGGATTCTTTAATTTGGTTTTGATTCTAGGTTTGTTTTGGTTTGATGTATGGTATTTTTTGTTGTATTTATCTTACATTGGTTTTCCCTTTCTATAATTTATTATACAGGCATTGTAAACATAAGTTAGTTTTGTACATTATGAAACAGTAAACAAGTTTAATGGGTAATATAATCTTTCGGTTTTTTATATGCTAGACTGTGGAATGTTATGTTGGGGCTACTGCTATTTTGCATTTTGTGGCGACTTTATTTCTGTTTTGAAGGTTTGGGTTGGTTATTATGGTTGTTCAAGATTGCTGAACATGTGTGTCTCATTTTAATTTTTAAATTTATTTATTTATTTTTTGAATACCACACAAAAAAAAAAAAAACCAATTATCTATTTAAACCAGTAAAATTTGAGAGTACTACACTAGATTTTTAGTGGGGTGATTGATTGTATTAAAGTTTGTTTATTCCTCTATTTAATAAACCAATTTCGTTCGATAATTGGAGTTAAATTTAGTTTCAATTGTTAATTTGTAATATACACATCTATATCACTGTTTGATGTCGTTTTCATTATTTAATGGATTGTCTACAATGTGTTTTATTATAGTTGTCGATAATACTCACATTGCTCTATTTCAAAAGAAAATCTATTGAAGCAACCAAGATTTAGAAGATTGGAGACTACAAGTCTTGAAGGATGGGGTTTCGAGTTAGTCAAAGGTGAAGGTGATTCTCCATATTGTTTGTTCCGTTTCACTCCATTTTTTCCTCCTTATTGTTCGGTTTATTTTCTGCAAAAACAGTACAGAAGCAATGTGTATTATTTGTTGATATATAATTTCAAATCTTAATTACTTAAATCTGAGTTTAATTTGAAAATCAAACTCCAATTCTTCCCATTTTTTTTCTTCTGTTCCAATTCTTCACATGATAAGGTTGGGGCAGCCAAACATTTGTAGAGAAAAATCTTGGTAGATTCTAATTGTATTTTGCAGAATTCAATGTTAGAGTTATATGAATACCATGCGAGCGACACGATATCTTTGAAGAAAAAAAAGCCCGACTCTTTTCTGGTTCTATTTCTCTTGCTCCCATTCACTTTGAAATTTCTGATTCCACCGAACATGTCGAGCATTCTACCTCCAAGGTCGCCCTCAACTCCCTCTCCAACCATAGTCCTCTCACTCCTTAAAGTTTGGTTGGTGTTTCAATAAGGCCTCACTCCTTAAAGTTTGATTTTCAGGATTGACTTGAAGAATTTGGATTCTTCTAATGTTTGACTATTTTTAATGTATGAAAATTTTTCATTTTGATCTTTTTCAAATTTCAATTTCCTTTGATTGATATGGATTGCAGTGATTCCTCTTGGTGGATTTCTAGATCATCCACACAGAGGTTCTGCACTCATTGTTGTTTTTGATATTATGTGTGTTCATTAATCTTGACTCATTGTGTATGATAATTTGAGTATATTCTGATATATATTCTATTTTACAGGTTTTTTGACTATCACATACATGTTATAGGGACACTTTGTCACAAAGCTATTCAATTACTTGATTATTATTAGGTTTAATTGTAAAGAAATTAAAATTGGGTTTTTTGGATTTTAGGGAGGCATTTCTCATCAAGATTCTGCAGGCCATAAGGATACAATTGGACCCTGTGATGTGCAGGTAAAGATATATTTTGAGTATGTTGGAAAAATTTGTTGTGTTTTAAGGTCTTTTATGAGAAACAAAGATGGATTTTTTTTTGGTTTGATCTGTATTGAATTTCCCCTTTTTACAGTCTAATTAAATATTTGGGTTTGTTTTAGTTTCACTATTAATCAAATATTTGGATTTGTTTTAGTTTCACTATTAATGTTCTGGGATATCACATAAAGTTCAATTTTGTTGTTGTTGTTGTTTTTTTTTTTTTTTTTTTTTTGGTTCTGATATGTGTTAATTGATATAAAAAGAAAAAGAAAAAAAGAAGAGATTGTTGGCCAATAAATGAGGAAGTGTAGGGCAAAGGGAAGTTAGTATAAATTAGGGCATTGCAAAGTCAATACTCACTTTGATTGGTAATCTGGTGCCTTCTTTGTTTACTACATAATTTATATATTTTTAGAATTTGTTATTCTTATTCCATTGATATTGTGAGCTATAGATGGTTCTCTTAAAAAAGAACCACTATAGGCTTGAGAATTACAATTTTCATAATGATTTATGCATTAGTTAGAGATAATAAGTGCTTAGGTATAATATTTCCATCATTTGTGAACAAATCCTTGGAAGTTAAGAGTTCAGTACCACTGACATCTACATTCTTTAAATGCTTTAGATATTTAAGCATGCACAACTAAAGACAAATTACCTATGTAGTAGGGGAATTGTACATATTATTAATTACTCGAAGTCACTTTTACCCAAATCAACAAAACTTTGAGTTGAACTGCTAACTGAATTCAAATACGAGAATCATGAGTGTGAGCTATTATGTCCTTCACAAATTTGTTAAGAAAATTATTGGACTAGCCTTGGCCCTAATGTAGCACAAAATGCTACAGTAAATGCTGTTACCCAGCCAATTTTGACCAAATAAAACAGTTAACATCATAGCATTATGTCTTTTAAGTTGAAATTATTTTGTATTTCAAAGTTGTTTTTATGTTAACCTACTTCAAAAATGTCCTGATTCTCTATTCTTATGCATTTAGACTAAATGCTAGAAGAATTGTGGTTGGATTTGTATCTAATTAAGATAAATTGGGTCTTTTCTTTTGTCTTTTCTTTGAATTTTTCTGATTTTTTTTTCTTTCATCTTCCCCTTTTAAAATCAGCATAAAACTAATATGATCTATGGACCTCTCTCAAGAACAATAACTTTTAATTCTTTGCAAAGACTTGAGCAACTGAAATTATTACCTTTTTAATTTCAAAATGGTAGCAACAGTCACCTTCACCTTGCTTCATTTATAGTTAGGACATTTTGGGCCTACAAATGAATATGAGTTGGATGCCTCCTCTGCTTGATCATTTTAGAAGTCTAAGATGTTTAATTTTCTCTATCCAACTTCACTACTAACTCTTTTGTTTTTTGTTTTTTGTTCTTATTTTTATAATAGTTATCTTCAAATTAATCTGACACTTGGTATCTTTTCTTTTCATCCATGATTCCTTAATGTGATATCTTATAATTGGAACTGTTTTTGGCTTTAAGATAGGAGAAAATTTTAAGATTCAAATGATAGAAAAATTGCCAAATCATTTTTCTCAAACTTTGAATATTATGTTTAGAATACCTTAATTTCATATTAATCTGATAAGATTTTTTAATGTTCCTGCTGCCTATGTCTTAGCTTATGTATTATGTCTTTATATTAACTAATGATATGCGTTTCTATTTGTCTCTATTTAATCATTAGTTTGATAGGCTTTTTTAACCATTAGTTTGATAGTTATATCCTATAGTGGGTTTATGCACGGAGTTTCTGACCATGGAGTGGGACTCTGCAGCTTAAAGATTGCTTTTTTGGAACAGGAATAGAGAAACTCTTTCTATATTGCTTCTTTTAAGGATTGTGATTGTGCCAATAAATTCTTTTTCTACTAGAGTCTTATTTGTCTTTCCAGATCTGGGTGCTTTGGTGCTAACATTGTTCCTTTACCAATGAAGGTAAACACTGCATCCCCTCCTATGCATGTAAAGCAATATTTTTGTGGCTGAACCAAGTATATGAGAAGATAAAATCATGAAATTCATTGTTCAAAATGTTCCACCTATCTCATACATTATTTTTTTTAAATTCCCCATCTCTAATGTGCAATTTCTTGGGGTTTGTAACATCCTTTGAAAGTCTCTCTGTCTAGAACAACATCAAACTCATTTGACTAAGGCAAATTAAATTTGAGCTGACGTTTTTTCTTTTCATGTTTCCCTCATTAGTCGCATCTATTAGGCCTTTTTAGTTGCCCATGAATTAGACTCATTCATATTTTGTATAATACTACATTCACAAAACTAACATCTTGGATGATGCTTTAGAATTTGAAGTTGTCATTGTAGTGGATAGAATGACTCATTTGTACAAAGTTATGAAATGTCACTCCTTCAATTGTTCATTGAAGTTAGTTGTCTAAGCCTTTTGTTGTAAAATTAGTACATTTAGCATTTTCTTTATTTTCGTACACTTTCGTGCTTTGATTGGAAAGTTATGCTAATGAAGTTCCTTATCAGTTTCTATTGTATTTGGTCTATGTTTGTTTTTTAATATATTTTGCTAATAAAGTTTTAAATTTTTTTTCCAATCGTTTGTAGTCATATTTGATTTTCTTTAGTTGTGAAAATTTTTTGAATTAAAAGTTTCTAGCATGTGTTGGATAGAATTCATGATAAATGTAATGTTTAATGAAAGTCACGTATAGGTTCTTGCATTGATGTTCAATATTTTCAAAATATATTGGATCATCATCCCTAAGCCATCCATATTATTTGCTTTTTGATTCATTATGATTTTTCCTTTTTTTTTTTTTGGTGTGTGTGTGTTGAAATAAATGGTATCTTTCATAATTGCTTTATCTCCTGAGTATAAGCAGTTCATGGATTTGTGTAAAGTATTCTTCCCATTGTTTCAGATGAGTGGTAAAGGGAGGGAAGTGCATACTAATTGCAAGCCTCCATTAACAGTAAAAATTTATATTGATTCTTTTTATTTCCTTCTAAATGAATTATTTTTAGATATGAATTCCCTTATTTTGTAGATAATATTTTCAAGTGGAGATTAGGAGTTGTACACTGGAGATTTGTTTTGCCTTTGTGTATAAAGACCTTGGGAATTTCAAAATATTTATGTGAAAGCTATTTTGGTAGCTGTTGTATATTTATTTACTTATGCTTGAATAGTAGTTTTTAAAGTTTTCGAGAGAGGGATTGTTTATAACTTATTTGTATGAATTTAGTTATAAAATTATCTCTAAAAATAGTTAAATCATTAAATTATTATCCCTAAAGTTTGTTATGAGTTTCTTCCTTTATATTGTGCTCATGTAGAATATGAGTATCATCTACTATTCTAGATTACAAAGTATAAGGAATATATTTTTTAAATAAGTCAAAAGATGAATAAACAAAAAATATCAAATGGAATATTTGCCTAAGCATTCATTTATTATATATTTTTTGTTCATCTAGATATTTTGCAATAATTGATATACAATTGTTTAGTTTCCTTTGATGTTTGATTATATTTTTAATAAAATTATAGTTACATAGTATGTTTTGAGCCATAGTAAGTAGTGGTGAATTCTTATTTGTTTCAGGTGATTATTTCTCTAAGCAAAGTAAATATATATGTTTTTTAAAAACTGTCACGTGTATCGCACGAGTTAGCGACTAGTTATATATATATTTACCAATGTAAAGATCTTCATATCTTATCATAGGTAAAATTATTAGTTGTGTTGTATGTTTGTTTAGTTAGGAAAATATTGATTCTCCAAAATATATATATATATATATATATATATATTAGGAAAATATTGATTCTACCTTGGGGCGTGGTGGGTTGGTAAGAGTCTCGAACTGGGTCACACTTACGGGTCTAAGAGTTGCCTGGTTCAAGTCGTGCACTTCGCGAAAATGATGTCCAACGACGTGGATAGCCTTAACGCACCCAGGAGTACCCCATACCATGAGTTCTATGGGTTCAAGTGGGCCTGGTTAATGACTACACGCTTGAGCCCCTTTTTCGCTTATCAAAAAGAAACTATTGATTCTCGGAAAAAGAAAAAGTTAAGAAAATATCAAATAATGACAAAAAAAAAAAAAAAACAATAATGAGTGTATATGTTTAAACAGAAAAGAAATAAAAGTACAATCTCATTTTGTTGAATAGTATAATTTATCCTACTTGGTTTCTATAGGACCAGCGTACAAAAGTATGAAATCACATTGCTAACTAATTAATAATGGGTTTTACTAACATGTACTCTTAGAGTATACATTAGCAAACCATTTTATGAAATATTTTGTGAAAAAATTGCAAACTTTTTTAACAGTTTTTTCAATTCTCCATAACAAATTTTCAAAAATAAATTATTAATATGTGCCCTAATGGCATACATTAACCAGACCTATCAATGTTTGGGACTATCCAATAATTTTCAATGAGAGGTTCTTGAAAAAATATAAGATATTTTAGTACAATAAATACTGATCCCCTCTCTCATATAATATCACAACCATGAATATTTAGAAAAAAAAAATACTAATAATACTATAAATTTTACTATATAATGTTTACAAATTTGAAGAAGTGGGTCTCACATAATAATTTAGTTATTCTAGGAGATTAGTCCCACAATTTTTATCAATAAAAAATAAAATAAAAATAAAAATGGTTTGGCTTACCTCCAGTATTTTTTTAATTAGAATATCCTTTTATTTTAATGAAAAATTGTCACATCGCTCGCTAAGAGTCTATTGGGGATTCACTTATTTTGTTGAAACTAAAAAATTTTTGCTGAAAGTACTATTACTAAAAAGTGCAGTGAGACTCATGAATAATAGCAAAAATAAACTGAATAGTAAAATAAGTTAAAATAGTACATTAGAGCCCATGAATAGTGCCAAAAAGTGCAGTGGGGTCATGAATAGTAGCAAAAATAAGCTAAATAGTGAAATAATTTTAATTTTTAAGTGTAACCCAAACGTACACTAACTAAATAAAATGTGGAGATTAAAACACACTACAACTAGCATCGTATATTTAAAACAAAATGACATATCCAATTTAAAAAGTACTAAAAATAAGTCAAACTTAAAATAATAAAAAATAAAAAGTACCACAATTTTTTGTCTTAAACAATTTTGATTAACAAGCTATGTAGTCAATGTTTATCACTTTCATATAAATTTTTTTTCTTCCACTGTTCATAGCCAAAAACGTCAAGGTTACGCCAAAAAATTATGTCCACAAGTAAAGATTTCCATTTCGAAGGATAGGAATAGCCAAATGGGTAGGTGCATGGCGAACCAAGAGATAGACACACTGAATCAAATTGTGCACTCAATTGATATTTTACTGGTTTCTCAAAAAAAAAAAAAATAATAATAATAATAATAATATTTTCCGAATATCATGGCATCCCAGAGGAGCGGTGTTTCTTTCAGTGTGTAGTGTGTACACACTGTGAAAGAGTTTCAACAACTAGCTAGCTTTCATGTACAGTACTACAGTGGATCACAACCCATGAAAGCCGCCACCACCACCTCTGGACTGATATAAAGTTCATGTGAATGGTGCAATTTTTTCGCTGTATAGATCGTCAGGTGTGGAGTAGTCATTAACAATATATAAGGACAATAGGGTAGTTTCCGCGATGAGCAGAAGCGAGAAGCGTACTTTTTTTTAAGGATGTGACATTTAATATTACACTGATATTGACCAGGCTGTTCTGCTTCTGCCCACATGTGGGCCAAATATGCACACAAATAAAGAACTTGCGAAGACTTTGATTGAAGAAGACCTGAGCATTGGGTTTGTGATGCATGACGTTGTATCATTATCTTCACTTTATTTATAATTTAAAATTTCAAAATATACCATATTATTTTAATCTCATCATATTTTTAAATAGTTTAATATTGTATTTTTGTATTAAAATTATATAAATGTAAAGTTATAATAATGTAATATTTTAGTATAATGTATCATCACGGTGAACCAACCTTTCCATAGGAATTGAGATAACTCCTATGTGATATTGATATCCATACATTCTCAATGTATTCTTGAAGGCTCGCAATATATCCGTTATGGTACCACTTTGCCTCCAACAAATAACCTCTTCATAAATCAGCCCACTAAAAAAAATTATAGTGAGACAATGAATTTGAATTAGTATAACACACAATGAGTTGAAGAGAAAAATATTAAGGATCAATATTGATGAATTTAGAAATCAAGTCCATACCACTTTTTTAAGGTGACGAATGATGTTGAATCCTTGTTCCTTAAGGATATCAAAAGCCAATTCATTAACTGAATTGTGTAGAGCAAAGAAACACATCTTCATATATTCTGGGAGCCCATCCACTGCGTTGATATCCCATCTAGAATCACAAGGAGTACCGTTAACATTAAGTCTATAAGTGAGAGATAGCTTTAAAGCATTCGAAACATAGCCTCATTGATGTTACAAACCTCTCAACAGCATTTGTGAAGCACTCCAGTTCATCCAAAGTGCCATATACATCATAAATATCATCTATTGCTGTTATTATTGCATTGAACACGTCCTATCATCTATTGCTGTTATTAGTGTTAGCCTATTGTGTAGGACGTGTTCTATTTTGCCATCCATGAACAAAAAAAATTATTCATTTAGTATTGCTATTATTATATTTATTTTGTATTACGTTTTATATTATAAGACATAAAATTAGCATTTAATATTTAATCTAGCTTCCAAAATTAATTTACGTACATTTTATGTTTATTAAAACTATTATCATACTTTAATGTGTAATCTTCAATTTATTTAAAAGAAAAACCATGATTTAAAATATTTAAAAAATATTAAGCGATTAATATAATATAAGTGATAACTACAAAATGAGTTAGGGAAAGAAAATACATGTCTTGAATTATGCAAAATTCACTTGATGAAGTTTTCTTATAAAACAATAATAACAAGCAAAACCTTAGTCCTAAAATAAATAATAAATCATGTTTTATAGCCATTTAAGAGGGAGCCTCCTCCTTCACCACACCTTAAGATCAATTTTGATGGAGCGGTACTTAAGGACAAGGGAGAAGTTGGAATGGGAGTGGTTGTCCGTGACTCTCAAGGGAAGGTAATTGCCGCCTTAGCAGAAAAAATTCAGCTCCCATCCTCATCTGATGAAGTGGAAGCACTAGCAGCAGTCCGAGCCATCACACTAGTAATGGACCTCAACCTACCCTCTTTTATTGTCGATGGAGATTCAGAGGTGGTCATCTCAACCTTGAGAAAAGAGGAGGAATCCTTTTCTTCTTTTGGCCATTTAATTTCCTCAATTAAGCACTATTTACATTCATGCAATTGTATTTCCTTTTCTCACACCTGTAGATCGGGTAACTCAGTAGCTCATTCTTTAGCTAAACTTGTGAGACATATTTATGAGTTCTTTATGTTGATGGAGGATGTTCCACTACAAGTCAGTGATGTATTTTAGCCCATTTTGGCTGATTTCAGTAATTTAAATCAGATGCAGGTTTCTCAAAAAAAAAAAAAAAAAAATCACTTTAAAAACATGTTTTTTTAAGGTGAAATTAAAAACTATTGATATGTATTAACTTGGAACCCTCTAGAAATTATTTCTAACCCAGCCACTGGTTTAAAAAACGATATTTTATTAACGACATAACAATTGAGGTTTTATTAAAAATAAATCACTCACGCAAGGTTGACAGAAACAAGAAAACCACTGGAAACTGGAAAGTATTAATATTAGCAATGTGATTCGATTTTTGGTCAATTTTACTCTATTTCTCCTTTTTCCTGACCCTTTCATCCAAACTAGTCATTACAGTAGTAAACGCAAGCCACAAAGACCAAGCAACGGGAAACGCCACTGGCAAAAACTGCTACAAACTGTGCTTAATGGATCAAAATACAGACCGGGGTTTGCAAAGGCTGTGAGGTATACTGTGTACAGTTCGTAGTGATGCATGTAATTAATAATTATAATTATAGAAGCATAAGAGACAGAGGAGCTAGGAAGACCAATCAAAGTACGGCTATCGATCTAAAGTAGGAAAAAAGAATGGAAAATTGAGAGAACTGTGTCACTGATGGGAGATACTCAACAATATTAATGCACAACTGAGAAAGAACAGATTTCGTTAAAGGAGCACCCTGACTTGCTTCAAGGCGCTGTGTAAATGTGGTATGATATACATCATATTGATAATTGGTTAAATTTCTATATCTGGTTTTTTTTATAAAAAAATAAGCATCTTTGAAATTTTTATATAAATGTGCAAATGGGTGAGTGATTTTTCATTATTTAATTTATTTTTAATAAAAACTCAATAAACATGTTATTTAAGAAAAATACCACTTCAATGATCCATTAGCCAAAAACATTATAAAATTAACGCAATTAAACTAAGGGATCAATAGCGTTTATTTTTAAAATTTTAGGGACTACACGTAATCTTTAACAACCAATAGTCCATTTTGGCTTTAAAATAATACTATGTCAGCAAGTTCAAGTGATGAACTAATGGTAATCACATTTTTTGTAATGTCCCATATATATGGTTTGAACCCCTTCTTCACTATCTACCATATATATATAGCAACAAAATTGAAAACAAAAACAATACTAATAGTCAGCTAGAGAAACTTGGGGGGAGAGAGTAGTAATAAGATAATTAAAGTACATTTTTAGCCCTTAATAAAGTTTGGGATTGTTTTCATTTTGGCTCTTTTATATTTTAAAATTTTCATTTTGACCATTTTTTGTTTGATTATGTACTTTTTTTTTTTTTTTTGAGAAACAAATTATGTACTTTTCGTATTGGCCCAATATTTTTATTTCGACCATTCATGTTTAATTCACTTTTTGATTTGGTCCTTCATGGCCTATATAAAAATGGAATTTTAAAAAAATGACCAAAATGAAAAAGCCTAAATTTTAAAGGCCAATAGTATACTTTAGTCTAATTCTTGGCCCAAGACAATTTGAGGCCTAAAGTGAAAATTTTTAAGGTCCAGTTTTTTATTTAAATGATATTGAATTTATTTTTTATATTATAATATTTTTTATTTAAAAATATTATTAATTCTTACTATTTAGTATGACTCATTCACCACCTAGTGTTGAGTGAGCTGGTGATACTACAAATATTACTATAAAGGTTTTACAAACTAATATGTCACTTATAAAAAAAAATTTATTCAAATATTCATTTATTATATTGTTTAAGTTATACCAATCATATTATTGTTACATTAGTTTGTAAGTTTTTTTTGTAATAAAATTTGTAGTAACTTTAGCTTTTTTTCATTCAGTTAATGATAATTGGGTTAGATTTATATTAATTCATTTTTTTGGTAAAAATGCTATAGTTACTACAAAAAATCTTACTATTTGATGTGGTAATGAGGTGACACTTCAACAAAAGAAAAAAAATGAGTCGAATTACTTCTTGTGATTGGTAACATATCAACTTATAAGACCTTCTTTTTTAATAGATAATTTCAACCTATGACATCAATTTCTAATGAGAGCTTTTTATCATTAGACCAAGACACCAATTAGTTTTTAGTATAGGTGGAGATCGATCGAATCCCAAATCTCTTATTCGATAACAATATAATCCAAAGATAAATTTGTCAAAATTCTAAACATGCTTCTTTTCAATTTATGAGACCTATGTAATAAAATTTGTAGTATTGCTAACATGGCTCTAATTTTTTGGACTTTCTTATAAGTGGGGAAAAAATGTACAACCGACCTCAAATTTAAATAAATAAATAAATAATCTTAATATCCCCATATATATATATATATATATATGGGTTGAGTTCAAATTAAACTTGGTGTAATTCTAAGTAATATTACACAACCCAATAACTAGTTAATAAATTTATATTTTGAAATTTTCACCGTTGGATTATATGTTCTATATGTTCTATACATGCATGTCAATTTTTATACCAATCGGATGTTATTTACCATTCGATCCATAAACTCATCTCTTATGCATTATTTTAAATTACAAAAACTAGAATTTATACAATTGATAGATGACATCACTATTGATCCTTTATCACCTTGAAATTTTGCAAGTATGGAGAATATACGAAAATAATATAATCTAACGGTCGATTTATCAAAATTCACATACAGTTAAAAAAATTGATCGGTGTAACATTACTTAGAGTTACATTAGGTATAATTTGAACTCAACTCTCTCTATATATATATATTTACACATTTAAGTAATGTTACACCACTTAATGATTTTTTTAATTAAATGTAAATTTTGACAAATAAACCATTATATTACATTATCTTTGTATATTTTCTATGCTTGTGACATTTCAAGGTTATTAAAGGTCAATTATCATGTCATCAATCAATTATTAAAATTCAAGTCTTTATAGTTTAAAATAATGAAATTTTGCAAGTATGGAGAATATAAAAAAATAATATAATCTAACGGTCGATTTATCAAAATTCACATACAGTTAAAAAATCTTGATTAGTGTAATATTACTTAGAGTTACACCAGGTATAATTTGAATCCAACTCTTTCTCTATATATATATATTTACACATTTAAGTAATGTTACACCACTTAATATTTTTTTAATTAAATGTTACACATTTAATTTGCGACATTTCAAGGTTATTAAAGGTCAATTATCATGTCATCAATCAATTATTAAAATTCAAGTCTTTATAGTTTAAAATAATGCATAAAAGATGAATTTATAAACTAAACAGTAAATAACATCCGATTGACATAAAAATTAGCATGCATGCTAAAAACATATAAAACATGTGAAAAATCTCATATATAATTTTAAGTAATATTACACCTCTTAATAACTTGTTATTGAATTTATATTTTAAAAGTGTCACATGTGTGTGTATTGGATCCATCAAATTGAGTTTTTTTCTTTTTTGGCTGAATACAAATTGAGTATGTTTGATAGAGTCGAATTGAAAGCACAATATATGTCCACTTGTGTGAACAAGAGAAAAGCTTAGACCTAGACGCATAGTATAGTTGTACTTTCCATATATGTACTGGAGTCTGGATCCATTGTATTTAACCATGTGCAACGAAATGAAGGATCCAATCCAATACATGTGATGTGCATGTGCCACACTGACCAGTTGTTGTTGTTCACATGGCAATATTAGATGTCGGTTTGGACCGTTGACACATCCAGCACGTGATTTAAGTTGTACTTTGAACCTTGACTTTATAGGTCCAAGTCCTTGGGTTTTTTTTTTTTTTCTTTTTTGAAGATGGAAATAATTCTTCTATGATCAATTAGTTGAATTATAGTTTAATTAATTGGGTCTAGTTAATAGATGTACTTTTCTTAAAAAAATAAAAATAAAAATAAAAAAGTTAATTGGTGCACTTTAAACCTTCATTAATCATCTATTTTAATTATTTTATAATAAAAAATTAAAAAATTACTTTAAAGATCACTTAATTTTTTAATTTCCTATAAAATTTTTCAAAACTGTTTATTAATTGTTTGCAGGACAGGGTCCTTAAAAGAAGAGAAGTACAAAAAAGGGCCCAAAAGCTTAATCAATACCTGCTACCAAGGTTTGACGCGAAGGCTATGACGCGAAGGCTGTGACGCCAAGGCTATGACGTGGGATATCATCAGACCAAAATTGTCGTGTCTTTTGGTTTTTCTGGCCACGAAAAAGTTCATAATTTTTTGGCCGCATGATGAGTTGTGCGACAACTTGGTGATGCACGTTTAGTACGTGTATTTGAATATATATTTTTAATTTTTAAATAACATTACACGTATTTTTATATATTTTTTATCTATATATATTTTATTACTAGAACAACATTATCAAACGGCCCTAAAAATTAGAACTCAGAGAAAATTCAATTAGATTTTAATTGAATCTTAATTTTAGGTCATATGTCTCATTTAATTTCAAATTTCTGTACTAAGTGAGTTATTGAGTATAAAAATTAAAAAGTCTAAATCCAATTAGATTCTAAATTCAATTTTAATTAGAATCTAATTTTGCACCACAAGTCTATCTAATTTTTTAATTTTTGTGGCAAGTGAATTATTAGATACAAAAACTGAACAGTCTAAATCCAATTAAATTTAAAAAAATAAAAAAAACCATTATATATTTTAGAAATGTATAATTCAAAAAGGGGAAATTATAGTGGGTTCCAGTTAGCTCAACTGGTAAAGTTTCTGATGGTTGTATAAGAGATCTGGGATTCAATCCCCGTTTACACCAAAACTGATTGGTGTCTTGGTCTGATAATAACTCTCTCTCTCAAAAAAAAAAAAAAAGGGGGAAATTACATGTTGCCCACTTGTGGTTTACTCGAAAAACATTTTGCCTACCTGTGGTTTAAAAATTGACACTTTGCCCACCTGGGGTAAGTTCTGTTTGTCTCCCATTACCCATCTCTGTTAAAAGTATGAGTAAACTTGTATTTTTACTATCCTTTTATGTCTCTCTCTTCTCAAAACATAAAAATAAAAAAAATCAGCGAAAAGAAAATCTAAAAGTTAGGGGCCTATTTGGTAGAAGAATTTGAGTAATGTTGTTTGTATTTTTTTGAAATACGTGTGGGTGAAGCTCGTTTGGTAAAGAAGTTTAAGTAGTGTTGTTTGTAGTTTTTTGAAATAAGTGTGGGTGAAAAAGTGTGTAGAAATGTGTGTAATGTTGTTTAAAAATTGAAAATGAGTGTTTGAAATACTCTACCAAAAGTGTGTGAAAATGTGTGTAATATTGTTTAAAAACTGAAAATATGTTGCTAAAATACTCTACCAAACAGGCCCTGGGTTTTCTAAAAATTAAAACTTTAGATCTTAAACATGATATTGACCCGTCACATACGATGATTCCAAAGTTGGCTTGGGTAAAAACTATACAACCCCCCTTGTAGGGGGAAGACGAACGTCATTGGCAAAAAAAGGAACAATAAATGCCCAAAAACAGTACTAAATCCCCCAGGCTATTCACACATGTCCAATTCCACAACTCATCCAATCTAGAAATTTTGAAACTAACTGGCCACCCATTGGGCTTAAAGCAACGAAAGTGCCCTTTAGATCTTGAATTACATTCAGGGCCAGGACATATTTCAATTTTCAACCAGAACCAACCCCCAATCTCTCAAAGCAATTAAGAATATCTCGTGCCGCTCTCGGGTTTCAGTAATTGTTAAAAACGTGGCACCATTGAGAATGGTAAAGCAATTCAAATACAACAGGTGATTAATCTAGGGACCAACTATGAAATCCGTTAGTCATGTATGCATTTTCTGTTAATAATTGACGGTAGAGACCAAATTGATTGCAAATTGAAAATAACAGCGACTAAATTTACTGTTACCAGAATGTAGGGACAAAATTGATTGGGACTCCAAAATATAGAAACCAAAATAGTGTTTTCGCCCTAAACATTACAATCCATGATCAAGTTTGCAGAATTGGGTTCTTAAAAGACGGATTTGGATGCAATTACCCACTTTTTCTCTCACAAAATATTTTACCACACTCACTTTTTAAATATTTTTTACTTTACTTTATTTAATGATTGAGATTGAAATTTTTTTTTTTTTTTTTAACTCTTAATCTCACCCATCTAAAGCTATTGCATCAGGGGCAATACTCTAGATCACAATCCTTAAGCCCTCATTTGAGAGGGGGAAAATGACAAACCATAATAAATAATCCATCATTAGAAAGGACATAAAGTTTAATGGCTTAGGTGAGTAGTGGAACATTTGAAATGATAACCAGCTACCAAGATTGTGACGCTAAGGTTATGACTCACAATCTGATCAAAATCAAAGTTTGTTATGTCAAAATAGTGCTCCAAGCTCTCACATAAGGGGGTGGGCCCCACACGTGGGTCCCTCCATGGAGCCCACCCCCAATGTGAGAGCTTGGAGCACTACTCTGGGACTATGTAAGTATTTTTCGTTCAAGTTAAGGTCTTCCTGCAAAAACATTACACACACACTAAACTAACCTATTTTGACAACCCTAAAAAAATATTAAACACTCTAACTTGATAATCATAAGAATTCGAGTTCAACAAAAATAATAGTAATGCATGTTCACAATATTTTCACAAATAAGTTTACAACAAATCATATGTGGTAAGCTGACATCACTTTTTTGATAACCAATAACAGCTTGTCACATAATATTTGTTGTGAAAATATTGTAGACGTAGCATTACTCCAAAAATAATTCTAACCCCTAAGGGCCTAAACATAATCCTTAACCCCTAAGAAAATGGCATAAATAACAACAATGATTAACTCAAACAAAAACAAGACTAGGCCAAACAACAAGTGAACAAATTAATTCAACAAAAATCCTAATCAAAAACAAAAAGTAAAAAATAAAAATACATAATCATTCAAATTTGTAACTCGTTCAACCCATTACATAAAAATAATCGTTAATTTCATTTTTCCTAAAAAAAATGGGTAACAATAGAAAAACCGTAGTCATGAGTTCTCCTTGACGAAGCCGGCAACTATGCTATCTTTAGCTTTGCAGTCACATCAATTTTTCTCTCTTTAGTAACTTGACTCAATTGTAACAAGCATCATCTCTCTCTCTCTCTCTCTCTCTCTCTCTCTCCATTTTTTTCTTCTCTATTATCATTTCATACTCTCTCACTTTATTACTTTCAACTCAACATTCTCAGTCTCTATTTTATCTCCTATCAATCCTTTTTTTCCTTTTCTCTTTGTTAGTAGAAGTAAATTGTAATGCTTTATATATTTGCATTTTTTTTTTGTGACATTAATATATTTAAGTTATCTCTTTATTAAATTTTGTATCATTGAAGTGTTTTAATGACCACTCTAAAAACAATTTATAGAGTTATCATTGATTATAAAAAAAAAAATTAAAATAGTATAAAATTTTTTAAATTATTTTAATACAATAAAATCATTTTTTTTTGAAAAAATAATTTTTAATAAGAACATATATAAATTTAATTTTTAGAAAAAGAAACTAAATAGTTTTCTTTTTTTCCTCAGTTTCTTTTACCAACAAAAAAAAAAAAAAAAAAAAAATACAAGCCACCAAAACAAAAACAAAAATTTTCTTCTCAACAACCAATTAGAACAAATGATTATATATATATATATATATATATATATATTCTTTCACTTACATAGATTTTCTCCCCAACCAAGGAAGATGGCTCCATGGACATGGTAAATGTGAAATTTGATTTCACGTGACACTTGAGTTTTTCAAACTTTTTTCTGATTGCCATGAAAAATTTATAGGGAGGTCAAACAAACTCAACTAGAAAAACAATTTTACTGTCAACATAGAAAATGAAAATCACACTCAAACTTACAAGTCACAGTCATATATACTCTCAAATAATTAAGTTATTTGGGCTACAATCTATGGACTTAAAAGGCACATAAAATCAAGCTTCACCTTTACCATGGCCACGGAGTCATCTTCCTTGATCTCAATTGTTTAGTTAAGGAGAAAATGCGAGAAGGTGAAAGAAAATTTTATTTTGTTTTTAGTCATTTGTATCTACTTGGTTGGTGAGGAGAAAATTTTATAAAATAATGTTCCATCCACAATAATTTCACAACAAATTCTAGGTAGCAAGTTATTACTTGTGGGTGAAAAAATGGTTTTATTAGTGGGCTTAAATTAAAACCAATAACAATTTTTTTTTTCTTTTTTTTCTTTTTTGGAGATGAAGAAACCCATAACAATTTATCACCTAATTAATTAAGATTTGTTAAGAAAATATTGTAGACATAGCATTACTAAATTCTATATTATTTTTGGTGGATTATTTATTTGATTGGTGATAAAGTACAAGAAATGGGGAATTTTTTTTTTCTTAATCTGTTACTAAAAAGGATGAAAAAGCTTAATGGAGGGACTAGTAGCCAGCTACTAAGGATGTGATGCTAAGGCTATGACGTGCAATCCGATAAAATAAACAAACGTGTTTATTTTTCTCATGTTTATGTTTTCTATACTAGTTAGGGCAGCACATGCAAGGCACATGCTTGCTATGGAACGAGAGTAGTAATTAAAGTCAATTCTAAATTTTATTTATATTACAAAACAAAGATATAAATCATTTGATTTCTAAAGTACATAAAGATTTACATTGATCACAAGAGACATTAATTTTAAGAATTTTGATAATTATGTCATAAAAAGTTAATGGTGTCTAAAAAAATAACCAACTCGTTATTCGTCCATAGAGGTCATCCATATAAAAGGTAAAAGAGTGAACACTCGTCCTTAGTCCACAAGGGATATAAACTACCCGTCTGTCGTCGACAGAAACCTCTGGACGACGTCTCCTGACTGATGAACAATCTCCCGTCCAACAGTGCTTAGGATGAGCTAATGGCAGTTTTGACATGAAAAGATAACTGCTATAGCTGTTATCAAGTTATACGCTCCGGACTCCGTGAAAATGGGGGAAGTTATCCAACGTTTCCTAAACCTATAAAAGGGCACAAATCTCTGACAAGAAAAGGCTAAGTATTTCTTTCCAGACACTATCTTTCTTTAAGTGGAGAATTCTTTCCTTCACAAGAAAAGGCTAACTTTACCATCGGAGGGTTTGCGATCGGCCAACCCCGGTCTCCTCTGATCTCTTGTTTCTTATCTTTCAGGCCCTCAACATCATCGCTATCCATGCTGTTCAACTAACTGATTCCTTGATCGTTATGAAATCTCATTCGTATAAGAATTTTGATCACACACAAAATTAGGGTAGCTATTTAACATATAAATATCTATTTTACTATAATATATTTTTAGTACCTATTTGCTAAATTAAGGCAATATATTCACTCACTAAAAACTTCTAAGAATGTTAACAAATATCATCATCTTCCAACAATAAGCAACTGAGTTTTGCTAAGAAAAGAAAAAGATAACAAAAAGCATGTGTCATCAAATTTTTCATTAGATAAATTATAATTTTCAAAAATTTAAACCTATAAAATCAATGTTCTTTGGATAACAAATAAAACACCTTATATTATCATTCCAACTTTCTAAGCATTACTACCATCTAAAACTCAAAATACTTGAAGAAAATTTTTGGGATGTTAAAATTTAGTGGGACTATTTTAGACATTACACAATAAAATATTTAAGAATCATAAGCTTTCATTGGGGTTTAATTGAGAGAATAACATATGACATGTTGATATATAGATATATACATGGATTGATTATAATAATGATGCATAATTTTGGAGAGTATTGTTTTACAAAGATTATAAAATGAAAATTCTAGTTTTGGAATTTTCTGAGTGAAAATTCGAAATTCAGGATTTTTGATTTGTTGAAGATTTGTTCAATCGATCGAAGTGATGAGGAAAATAATCTTGGAGGTCTTTTTTATTTTTTTTTATTTTTTATAATTATTATAATAACATGACTATTGAGATTTTATTAAAAAATTAGATGCTGACAAATTACTCTCCGACAGGGACGGAACCATCCTTAGACTAGGGGGCAATGGCCCTCCTAATTTTTTTTTTTTTTTAAAAATATTATTATATATGTGTACTAATTTTAGCAATTTTGTTCTGAAAAATTACATTTTCTTCCCCTTTAACAATATCATTGATTCTTTTAAGAGTAATGCTATACTCACAAATTTTTTATAACATTTTTATAAACTTTTTTGGTAGCAAATTCTTATTGGTTCACATATGACATACCACTCACATCATTTTTCTACTTACCAATAACCACTTATTATATCGATAATTTATAAAATCCTTGTAATTCTAGCATTTTCCTCATTTTAGTGACCATAAAAAAAATTTATAGATCTAAAATCTAAAACAAAATATACAAGCCCAAAAAAAAAAAAAAAAGCTCAACAACAAAAATTATCAATAAAACTAAAAACAAAATTAAGCTCAAATAACTAATTTTATCCAAAATAAATAACCATACCTTTTAAAAAATTCTAAACAAAAATAATTTTGTTCTTACCCCCACACACAAAAAATAATAATAATAATAATAATAATAATAAAAAATAAATAACTTAGTAGCTAAGTAACAAAATTAGGGTTGAAACTGCCGCACACAGTCAACAGTAAAATCGTACTTCTAACTCAAAATTCTAGCTCCGTTCCTACTCTCCAATCGAGGTTGACAGAAACAAGGAAGCTACTTGTAATCAGTATTGGTCGGAATGTGAATATAATTTTATTGACCACGGAAAATTTGTGTTCGGTAATGTGTTTGGCTGTCTTTTTGTTTTTGTTTTTTTTGTGTGTGCTATTTTATCTTTTTTTTTTTTAATTATAAAATATGCATGAAAATCATGACTATTGAAATAATATATATTGTATTGAAATAATATATATTGAAAAGACTAGTTTAGACACCAATTTAAATCACAACCACAGTAAGTACCAACTATTTAAATAAAGTGAAAAAGTAATATTCTTATTATAAAAAAAAGTGATAAAATAATATAGACATACAAATTTGACGACGAAATGAAAAAAATAATAAAGAATCACTCCAAGTAAGGCAATCCAGTAATCCACTATGGAGGGTGAGGGCTTGAGAGATGGAGGCTTCAGATCGGACGGAGGGTGAGGGTTGAGGTCGGAGATGGAGGATGAGGGCTTGAGATCGGACGGAGGTGAGGGGTGAGATCAGATGGATCGCAGATCTGGGATGGGTTGAGATCGGATGGAGCGCTTGAAAGGTGGAGGCTTCAGATCTATCGGATGGAGGGTAGTTGATGCGTTAGAGAGTACATAATAGTAATATTTATACTTCCCCTAAAGCCGCATTTTTAACATGTGGCTATAGGGGAAATCTGAAGCCCCGTTTCAAAAACGTGGCCCTATCCCTTTCTAGAGCCGCGTTTTTAATTGTTAACACGCGGCTTCAGACCAACCTTGAAGCCGCGTCCTAAAAACGCGGCTTCAGGAACTCTAGAGCCGCATTTAAAAAATGCTGCTGCAGTAAAAGAAAACAAAAAAAATAAATAAATAAGAGTTTGTGAAAAAAGGAAACGCGGAAGTCCTGAGGCCGCGTTTTTATCTCAAAAAAACGCGGCCTCATAACCGGGCTATGGCCCCGCGTACAAAACGGGGCTTTAGACCCAACTTGGGCCACGTTTTTGAAAACGGGGCTTTAGCCTCAACTTGGGCTGCGTTTTTTATGGCCGCGGCCTCAAAAACGCGGCCCAAGGCCCCCGTTTCTTGTAGTGCAAGGAAGGGAGAAAAGGCAATCCAGTAATCCACTATGTCAAGGAAGGGAGAATTTGGACACGGCCTAGTGATGAAACTTGTTGGGTTTTGTATCGAAGATGGTGGGCGTTTTTTGAGTTTGGTGGCCCATGTCATAGAGTGAAGGAAATAGGTTTTTTGTTAAGCTTGGTGTGCTCAAATCGTATGGTGAAGTGTGGATTTGGAATTGGTTAGATTGGCCCAACCCATGTTGGTGTGGGGTAGATTTAGGGAAATTATTGTGTAATCCTAGCCAATAAGAAGAAGACAGATCATTAAAAACTGATGACATAAGCTAACCTGCCGTGTCACCCACCATGTCTAACGTCCCCTAACCTCGTCAGTTCTGACTATTGAGAGCATTTTCAAATTTTGTTTTTGAGATGTAAATGAGCGGGATCTTCAAATTTTAGATGTAAATGAGTTGGGTGTTCTTCAAATTTTGTTTTATGGAGTATTTCCTAACACCAAACAAAATGTACTTCTGCCAAATTCTTCTCTAACATCCCACTCGCCAGCAATGGCAACCTCGCCACTACCCTGCTTATCGCCGTACACCTCCTCTATGTTTTCTCCATCGTAATCTCTCGCCTACTCATCCTGGATGTACAAATGATTTGATAGGTAATCCAAATTTTTAGATCTAAGAGGTATGTTGTTCTTCTAGCAAAGGATGATAACGCTTCAAGATTCAAACAATAACAAATCCTTTCAAGCAATGAATGGGATGAGTTCTATTTTCCCATTCTTTTTGTAAGATGAAATTTCTAGATTTCTTAGCCCATGACACTTTCTGCTGTAGGTGTTTTTGATGATCTTTTATTTTTATTTTTTATTTTGATCTTCTTTGGTTTCCTTTGATATCCATGTTGATCTTTTTGATGAGAATGGTTAGTTTTTGATGGAATGATGCATCTTGAATGATTTTTGTTTTGGTTATTTAGGTATTTATGGCCAATTGATTTCACAATTTATGTTCATTCCTCCTATCACTGTACTCAACGTGTTTGATAAAATGCCTCAATGAAAAAACTATGTCTTCTTTAAAGAATTTGGGTATAAGCTTTTTTCATTCAACTTGTTTATTTCCATGAGAAAAACTTAGTTCAATCATCAAGACTCATTCTTGGACATGTTATCATGTGAACTCTTAAGTCTTATTTAACTTTGATTTGCAAGTAATTTTAGTTGCTAGATCTGAGGTGCAATGCTCTATATACTATATCAAGATTAGTGCTATGACCATGCTATAAGTTTTATTCTTTGTTATGAGTGTTGTGAACATTCTAGCGTTTTATTCTTTTTCCTTAATTCAATTTTACTTTGTGCCATGTTTGGCTGTTGAGAAATTGAGGGAATATAGAAGAATTTGTGAACGCCTAAAATGAGGCTATTGGGCCTGACCTCACTTGAGCTCACAACTTATTTGTAAAGTGGGTTTAGGATTTCCTACTTTGGGTTGTTCTCGGCACAGAGACTCAATGAAGCTGCCTCTCTCTCTCTGAATCACTCTTTTCTCTATATTCTCTATTTCCATGAGAACCTTTCAACAACCCTTTTCTTTCTCCAACTTCTCATATTTATAGCTCTAAATTAGTGGAGAGATTGTGATTACTTCCATGGTTAGTGCAATGGGAGGTCCAGTATCATTAGTCATAAATGGGTGGTTAGGTGGGAGTGGAACGTGGTGAGAGTGGCCTTGGAACTTGGTTCCCACTCCAGCAGATATGCTCGACAGCGATGTTCCTTAAGGTACTGCCGGGTATGCTAGGGATCGTGTGTTTTGAACGTCATTCTTTCTTTATTGCTCGGGAATGGTTTGCCGAGCAAGGACCAGGTGGCAAAACTTGGGCCTGCAATTTGTGTGGGTTTGGGTTGGGGTTTTGGATAAAAAGAGACTGGGGCCATGGACCAAGCTACTGGGTCAGAATTCAAGGCCCAAATGGATCTGGGTACCACGGTGCCGTACATTAGCCTCCCCTTGATTCATGCCTGATTATCGGGAAGAATCAAGGAATCCAAAAGGCACTTGTGTTTGAGAAGCTTAACAGGTGGAAACTTGGGCGGTTTTAGAAACCCATTAATGCGATCTCAAAAGGCATGTTATTCCGGGCTGTTTAGTTCAGCCTTCATCATGACCTGATGGTTCGTGAATCGAGGCGACGTGCGTGTCAGTTGGCGTTGGCATCCGTAAAGTTTTTTTCGCTAACTGAGCCCTATTATTGTTGATTGGACGTTGCTCACCCCTCTTTAGCCCCTATAAATAGCCCATCACAAATCATTTTTTCACTTTTTCACTCTCCACTTCTCTGAGTTTTCTCTCTGCCATGCATTCGTCTATGCGCTTATTCATCAGTCCAGAGTCCCTTTCTTTCCTAAAGCCCAAAGTAAGTTTTCTACCTCTTCCTTTTACTTCAGCTTCTTTCTTCAAGTTTCTTCCTTCAATTTTAGAGTTTAAGATGGGTTATGGTTTTCTTCTGAACACTGAGGTGTCTTTATCCACATTTAGGCAAAAGTTTGACATTCCTGATGATGTGGAAGTGGCGTATTGCCACAAAAGCGAAATTTCTCTCCACAGAGGGGAAAATACTACTTTCTTTCCCTTAATGGCGATTATAGAGGGTGGGGTTAGGTTTCCTGTGGACCCTCTCTTACTCAATACACTTAGGTACTCTGGGCTGTGCCCCGACCAACTTCCCCCCAATTTTTACTGGGTAGTTAGTTTTGTCAGTAGGTTGAACCAAACATTCGATTTGCAATTAGACCACCATGATATAAACCACATGTACAGTCTGTGTGGGAACAAGACCTATTACTTAAAGGTTAGAGATATGAGGGTACGACTAATATCATGCCTACCTGACTCTAATAGGAACTCAGTCGGGGAGTTTGTCCGGGTGCGCGGCAATTGGTTTGCCAGTGAAATCCCTTGCCCCTTCTCATGGCGTGAAGTGGGTTCATACTGATCTCTAACTTATTTGTCTTTGCTCTATTTATTTGAATACTGACACCGTATTTTATTTTATTTTATATATATATATATATATATATTTTTTGTAGATGGTAGAGTGTTTACCCCGGATCTCAGGGTAGTCCACGTTAGGGATCTGAATTTTGTACTCAGGTCCGAGATATTTGTTCACTGGGATGGGCAGCTCCGAGCATCCCATCTAATCCTCAATGTCGAACCTATGTACTCTACCTGGCAACCTTTCAAGCAAGCGCTTTTGGTAGACAGTCCCCTCCTATCCTACATCGACATTCGGCACACAAATTTTCTTCCCCCGAGGTTCACAGTAGGAGAAGCTAGGGAACTTGGTCGGTGATACACTTGTTCGGATGAGCTTGCACCTTTGTGGGACGAATCGGCAGAAAGCGTGTCTCGATACCTCCGAGAACTTACTCACGTGCTTGTTGAGAATGAGGCTCCCATTCAAGAAGAGCCCGCCTAACCCGAAGAACCCGTTGAACCTAAGGCTCCCGCTTAGGGAACCGAGCAAGTAGCTATAGAGTTTATTAACTCCTCTAACACCAAATCTGACCGTGGTGGAGACATGGTGATCCGAAATACCATGACCATTGATCGTTTTATGCCCAGGGCAAGGCAAACCACGCAGGAACAACCACCTCAAGGCCGAGGTCAGACACCTCCCCCCCAATTGGATGAACCTGAAAGAGGCAACGTATTACCAAGCAGACCACTACAAGTCTGGGCAATGTTGTAACCATGACTCCCCCCCAGCCATCTAGGGTATTGTCATTCAGGAGCCACAAACTTAGGTCGGGGCAAGCGCGGCGTCTTCCTCCCAAGCAACGCAGGCATAACAGCCCACATTTCAGTTGGACGGCAAGCCACTCCCCGCGAATGCTAGTGTACGGGTATGGGAGAAAGGTGAAGGGGGTCGTGTTGCCCAAAACTTGGTGCACGGCCTTCTTTTGCTCGAGGACGTGCACGCTTTTGAAGAGGGGACAGAGGAGTTTATGGGAAGGAGGTTGCAGTGGCATACTATTGCGATAATCTTTCATTTACTGATTTCTTACTAACCCTTATATGTATTCTTTTATTGTCGTACTGATTACTGTTGCTTCATTAGGCTGCTCAACTGGTCCATATCCTTGATGAGAGGCTAAAGGAACTTTCCAAGGATGCTGACCGGGAGAAGGCTGTTAGGGAGGCGGCTGTTAAGACAGCAAAGGACAAGATAAAAGCTGCTGATACTGCCAAGAAGAGAGCTATTGCTGTGGAAAAGGCTAAGGCGCTGGCAGAGAAGAGGTCCACAAAACTCGTGGCGAAGCAAAATGAAGTCAATCTAAAGCTAGCCGAGGTAGTAAGTCTGAATACCGCTCAAGCCGAGGAACTTGCTGACCTGAGAGTGGCTTTGGAGGCTTGTGAAAACAAGTGGTATAATGAAGGATTTGCAGACATCGAGAATTCCGTGGAGCCAGTTGTGAATGAGGCTCGGAGGCTGGGTTTCGAGGTCGGTTGGTTGGCTACTCTACAAGCCTTGAGGGTCCCTGAAGACTCTCCTCTTAGGGATCCCAGCCAGATACCCTTCCCGAGCTTTACTCTAGCCGCGCAGAACCCCCTGGCGCCTATTAACGAAGAAGAGACAACAAGCATGAGGGAGTTGGTGGAGAAAATAAACGCTTATGTGGAGTTGGATGATATGGAAGCCACCAGTATCCCCCGTGCTGGTGATCAGCCCAGCAAGGACATTCTTTAGCCCACAACAGACCAGTAGCCGACTGAGACTGCTACCTAGACACAACCTGTAGACCCAATGACTTAACTACTAAACCGAACCCTTACTGCTTACATTTACTTTTCTTGTCCCTACGTATTTTATCCCTTTTAGTTAATACACTTATGTCACCGGGTTGTGGTGATTGAAAAATTATTTTCTTTGCCAGGTTTAACTCATATACAGTCACCGGGTTTTGGTGACGAGACCTTGGTTTCATTTTTGTGCTGACTCTGTTGGAATAAGGTTTATTTGCCGAACATTTGCTTTAATCATACTCATGAATGCTTAATTACCGCGTTGTTTTCTTCGTCATGTTCGTCTATTTTCCGTGCATGTATATCTTTCTAATGATTGGGTTTTGAGGATTGCTTCCAGGAAGGCTTGATGGCCGAGGCTGGTTTGAAGGGTAGAATAAGTTAAGCCCTCAGCCATTGGAAATCCCACTCAGCATATATTTGCTTTCTCGAGAAGATGTACGGTAGGCTTCCACCTGCCCGGGAAGCAAGTTCCTGTCCTTAGGATATATTTCAATATAAGATTTCCACATGCTCGGCGATAATAATTGAACCGAGAAGCAGGTTTCTGTCCTTAGGATATTTTTCAGTATTAGGTTTCCACCTACTCAGCGATAATAATCGAACCGAGAAGCAGGTTTCTGTCCTTAGGATATTTTTCAGTATAAGGTTTCCACCTGCTCGGCGATAATAATCGAACCAGGAAGCAGGTTTCTGTTTTTAGGATATTTTTCAGCAAAAAGTTTCCACCTTCTCAGCGATAATAATTGAGCCGGGAAGCAAGTTTCTGTCCTTAAGATATTTTTTAGTATAAGGTTTCCACCTGCTCGGTGATAATAATCGAACCGGGAAGCAGGTTTCCGTCCTTAGGATATTTTTCAATATAAGGTTTCCACTTGCTCGGCGATAATAATCGAAACCGGGAAGAAGGTTTTTGTCCTTAAGATAAGCTGCCCTAGTCTTTTTAGCTTCCTCTATATTTGTTAGCTGGCAATACCAAATAAGTAATAATAAAATCGAATACAACTGCAATGAGAAGCATCATCATCATATTAGCTAATGAAATGTACATATTCGGATTTACACTTTCGTGCACGGATAGTCAGTGATAAAACTTCTTAAGATTATGGACATTCCATGGTCGGGGAAGTGGCCTCTCGTCAAGGTCTTCTAAATAGTACGCTCCCGCAATGGCAGTAACTCTATACGGTTCTTCCCAAGCTTGGGCTAACTTCTCGACATTTGTATCTCGCATATTCCCCACGGCTTTCCTCAGCACCAAGTCTCCAGCACTAAATTCCCTAGTCTTTACATCTCGGTTATAACGTCGGGCAAGTTTTTTCTAGTACTCTGCCAGTCGAATAATTGCTACTTCTCAGTACTCTTCCAACCAATCCAAACGTTCTACCATTAGCTCATTGTTTTGGGTGGGGTCAAATCTTGCGACTCGTGCACTGCATAAGTTCACCTCGGCCGGTATCACGACTTCTGCCCCGTATGTTAAGGAGAACGAAGTCTCCCCTGTGGACCTCCTAGGGTTTATTCGATAAGCCCACAAAACGTTAGGTAGCCCTTCTACCCACCTTCCCTTTGTACCATCCAATCTTTTCTTCAACTTGTTGACGATTGCCTTGTTGGTAGCTTCAGCTTGGCCATTGCTCTGCGGATACACTGCAGTGGAATACCTGTTCTTGATGTCGAGATCACTACAAAAAGCGCGAAAAGCTTTACTATCAAATTGCAGTCCATTATCTGATATCAGTGAGTCCGGCACCCCAAATCTCATAACTATGTTTTTCCACACAAACTTCTTAACGTCTACATCCTGGATATTAGCTAAAGCCTCGGCTTCTGCCCATTTTGTGAAGTAATCAACTACCGCTAACACGAACCTACAATTGCCAATTGCCCAAGGAAATGGACCGAGAATATCTAGCCCTCATTATGTGAATGGCCATGGGCTGCTGACGGGATTCAGATGACCTGCTGGCTGGTGGATCAGAGGAGCATGCTTTTGGCATCGTTCACATTTACGCATATATTCGACGACATCTTTCTGCATCTGTAGCCACCAAAATCCCTGACTCATCGCTCAGTGTACTAATGAGTGCCCCCTTACATAACTGTCACAAACCCCATCATGCAGCTCGAACAGAAGCTCGTTTACTTTCTCAGGGTGCAAGCACGAGAGGTACAGTCCCCTGAAAGACCTTCGGTATAACTTGCAATCTGTTGACAACTAATACCAAGCAGCCACTCGACGAATCTTGTTAGCCTCTTTTCCATCGTCTGGAACTCGATCTTCGGCCAAGAAGTCAATGATCGGGTCCATCCAACATGGCCTGGTTGCTGAAATCATGGCAACGTCAACCCTGGCTGTACTAACGTTATCTGCCATGCTAATACTTGGCTCCCTTATAAGCTCCACTTTGATTAGCTGAGGCACCTCCTCGGTCATTGATGACGCTAACGTAGCTAGGGAGTCAGCGTGTCTGTTCTACGCCCGGCCCACTTGGGCCACTTTTTCCATGCAAAACTTGTTCATGATTTGCTTTACTGCCTGCAAGTATGCTTTCATTCGAGAATCCTGGGCCTCGAAGCTGCCCTGGACTTGATTAACAACCAGCCGAGAATCTGAGTAAATCTCTACGTCTCGAGCGCCCATGCCTAAAACGGTCCTCAATCCGGCAAGAAAGGTCTTGTACTCGGCCTCATTATTAGAGGCTTTAAACCCCAATCTAAAAGAATGCTCCAACTGTATTCCTTCCGGAGTAATTATGGAAATTCTAGCACCAGCCCCCATGACACTCGAAGCACCGTCCACAAACACTCTCCATGGGCGATTCTCTACATGACAGGCCATCTTCCCGTTGTTTTTTAGAGAAAACTCCACAACAAAATCAGCAAGGACCTAGCCTTTCACCAAGCTTCGCAGCCTGTACCATATGTCAAAGGAACCTAGCCAGGTCCCCTATTTAGCTATTCGGCCAGTGAAGTCTGATCTCTTCAACAATGATTGCAAATGATACTTGGTCAGGAAAAATACAGTATGAGCCTGAAAATAATGCGGCAGCTTCCTTGTAGCGTGCACTAGGGCTAACACTAGCTTCTCCAAGGGTAGGTATCTTGTCTCGGCATCAACCAAGGTTTTGCTGATGTAATACACTGGTTGCTATATTCCTTGATCCCTTAGCAGTATGGCACTCATGGCATGATCAGACACTGAAAGGTACATGAATAAATCCTCCCTGGACTCTGGGGTCGTTAACATGGGCGCTTGCATCAAATAATCCTTCAAATCTCGAAAGGCTCTGTCACACTCCTCATTCCACTGAAATTATTTCCACTTTTTCAGAAGTTGATAGAATAGTTGGCAGCGATCGGCGAATTTGGAGATGAACCGGTTAAGTGCAGTTAACATCCCGGTCAATACTTGCACTTCTTTCGGATTGCTCAGTGGCTTGAGGCGATTCACTGCTTCAATCTGATAAGGGTTGGCCTCTATTCCCTGATTAGTGATCAGATACCCCAGGAACTTACCAACCTCCACACCAAAAGTGCACTTCTCAGCATTCAGGCACAACTTGTGTTGTCGAAGTACCTCAAACACTCCCTGAAGATCTTCTATATGCCGTGCTTCCTGTTTATTTTTCACTACCATGTCGTCGATGTATACTTCAACCGTACACCCTATTTTATCCCGGAACATCCTTGTCATCATCCGTTGGTATGTGGGCCCGGCATTTTTTAATCCAAATGGCATCACATTATAATGATAGTTGGCATCCGAGGAAATGAATGCTGTCTTTTCTTGGTCCTCGGGTGCCAGGGCAATCTGATGATACTCCCGAAAGGCATCTAAGATGCTTATCTTCAGGTGTCCATACGTGGTATCTACCAACTGGTCAATCTTCGGCATAAGGAATGGGTCTTTTGGGCATGCCCAGTTTAAATCTGTAAAATCTACACAAACCCTCCACTTGCCATTCTTCTTCTTCACTACCACAGTATTTGCTAGCTACTTCGGGAAGAAGATTTCCTTTACCACCCCAGCTTCCTTCAACCTTTAAACTTCCAACTTTACCGTGTCAACATGCCCCTTGGCCACTCTCTTTGGCTTCTTCTGCTTAGGAGGTAATGATAGGTCCACATTAAGCTTATAGATAATGAACTCAGGGTCCACCCCGAGCACCTCATACGGACTCCATGCAAACACATCCACGTTCTGCATAAGGAATAACGACATTTCTGCCTTATCTTGGTTCTTCATGCTCGTTCCTATTTGAAAATACCTGTCAGTATCTGGTAATATTTTAACCTTCATCAGTTTCTCGGCACAACCAACCCCCATTTCTTCTCGGGGCTCCTGTAATTGCTATAACGATGTCTCCTCGATGGTTTCCTTCTGTTCATCTTGCTTGCCATTCCAACTAACTGCAGCAACTAGGCATTGCCTAGCCACTTGCTGGCTTCCTGTTCGGTTGGAAATTTAACCTTCACGTGCAAGGTGGACGAAACATCCCCTATTGCGTGAATCCACGGCCTTCCCAGGATCTCCATGTATGGGGAGAACAAATAGACTACTATGAAGGTCACCATCACCTCCTTACCTTCCATATTTACAGGAAGGGAAATTTGACCCCCGGGAATCACCACCCTTCCATCAAACATGACCAACAGCGTATCATACTTCATCAAGTCCTGATTCTTTAATCCAAGCCCTTCGAATAGGTTCGGGTACATTACGTCGACCCCCCTTCCCTGGTCTACCATCACCCTTTTCACTAAGAAGCCACTTATCTATGCCATCACTACCGCTGCATCATCATGCGGCTGAATCATTCCCTCCAGATCCTCCTCGTCAAAAGTGATGGGCCCCCGACCAACTTTTATTTTCTTCTCGGGAGGTTGTTCTCATGAGCAATTTTCCATGGGTGCCACTATCAACACCCCTCTTCTGGTTATAGTCGTACCCCTCAGGGCAACATGGATGACCTCAATCACCCCTAATGGCGGTGGGAGAGGGTTCCCTTTTTGTTGAGCACCATGACTGACACCCCGGTTTCCGAAATCCACTACAAACTCTTTCAAATATCTGGCCTTCACCAGTTGCCCTAGATGATCTTTTAATACCCGGCATTGCTCGGTGGTGTGCCCCTTATCCCTGTGGTATGTATAATATAAGTTTTGGTTCCTCTGAGACGGGTCACCCCCCATCTTGTTTGGCCACCTAAAGAATGGTTCGTTCTTAATCCGATCTACGATCTTGTGTACCGACTCCTTGAACGCCATGTTCACCCCCCCTCCATTTGTGCTTCCAGTTCCTGCATCCTCAAATCTTTCCGTGGTCTTGGGGGAAAAACGCCTTGCCGGGAACGATTTAGTAACGAGGCCTTGCCTGTACTCTGTAGCCGATCATCCTCAAGGCATTTATACTCCTCAATATGCCTCATAAGTTGCCTCATATCCTTAGGTGGCCTTTTCGTCAACTACTCCTATAGTTCAGAATCCTCGGGCAGTCCCATCCTGAAAGTGCTTGCTGCAATCTTCTCGTTACCCCCACCAATTTCATTGTGAAGCTCCCAATACCGACTAGCAAAACTTCAAAGGGTTTCGCCGACCATCATCTTCATGGACAGTAACGCGTCCACCAGTTGTGGCACCCGGCTGCATGTCACAAACCGAGCACTGAATTGCTGGATCAACTCAGTAAAACTGTGAATGGAACCTTTTCGCAACCCATTAAACCATCTTAACACCATGGGCCCAAGCCTTTAGGGAAACACCTTACACATCAGCGCATCATTGTGTATGTGCAAAGACATCATATGGATATAATGATTGACATGCTTTATCGGGTCTGTTTTCCCATCGTAGGAGTTAAATGGTGGCCGTGTAAATCTGCTCGGCATCGGGGCCCGTTCAATGTCGTTTGAGAACCTCGATCTAGTGGCTCTTCGTAAGGCGCGACTCATAGCATCCATAGCAACGTTGTAGGGCTGTCGCTCCTTTGGAGAATCTGAACCTCGGTTGGCATACCCGTGTGAACATGAACGGTCCCGACGTCGACGTGACTCTCAAGAATGGGAACGGTTCCTGCATCGACCTGATTCTCGGGAAAGGGAACGATCTCGGCGTGGACGGGAACCGGACTGGCTGGATCCCTCCCCACATCGATTTCCCACACTAGCATCCCTCCTTTCTCGGTCATCTCGGTCCCTTCTCTAATGCCTACCTCTTGCCTCCAACTCCAAATCTCTCACCAGCCTGCGCAACCGCTCCAACTCTTGATCTCTCTCGTTAAATTTTTCGTGCCCCGAGGCACTTAACATTGTTTGGTGAGTTTGATATAACCCCTCCCCGAGGCCAGATTATTCCTCTTCTCGCTCACACTCCCTATCCTCACGTCTTCTATGTCTTCTTTCCCGCCATGTGGATTCTCGAGAAGACCCCACAAATCTGCTTTCAATGTGGCTTCCCGAACGTCCTTCAGAGATTTTCCTATGCATAAGTCTCAGTCGAACTACAGCTTTGTGGGAGATTCCCACAAACGGCGCCAATTGTGCACGCCTAAAATGAGGCTATTGGGCCTGATCTCACCTGGGCTCACAACTTATTTGTAAAGTGGGTCTAGGATTTCCTACTTTGGGTTGTTCTCAGTACAGAGACTCAATGAAACTGCATCTATCTCTCTCTGAATCAATCTTTTCTCTCTATTCTCTATTTCCTTGAGAATCTTTTAACAACCCTTTTCTTCCTCCAACTTCTCATATTTATATCTCTAAATTAGTGGAGAGACTATGATTACTTACATGGTTAGTGCAATGGGAGGTCCAGTATCATTTGTCGTAAGTGGGTGGTTAGGTGGGAGTGGAACGTGGTGAGAATGGATTTGGAACTTGGTTCCCATTCTAACAAATATGCTCAACAGCGATGTTCCTAAGGTACTGTCGAGTTTTGAACATCATTCTTTCTTTATTGCTCGGGAATGGTTTGCCGAGCAAGGACCAGGTGGCAAAACTTGGGCCTGTAATTTATGTGGGTTCAGGCTGGGGTTTTAGGTAAAAAGAGACTGGGGCCATGGGCCAAGCTGCTGGGTTAGAATTTAAGGCTCAAATGGATCTGGGTACCACGGTGCCGTACAGAATCCAATCCCATGGAATGAATGTTTTGAACTTTTGGCTTTAGATATTGACTTTAGATATTGGCTTTTATGCCTTATATGAAGTTCAAGTTATCCTTACCATGAAAAAATCTTATTTTCACAACTATAGGTAATAATTGATAGTATAAAGGCTTGTCAATCTAATTTTTGACAGTAATAATAATTGACATTTGTTCTAGCAAACCTGTGTGCATTTTAATATACTTTTGAATACAGTTAATGATGCAATGGTGGATATTGGATAGTTGTTAGATTACCCTAAAGTAGTTAGACATTAGATTTCTATTGATGAACAATAACTTAGTGATTTTGTGTTATGATTCAAACAAACTTGGAAGGAATTTGCATTTTGAAAGATGCTTGAAGCAGTAGAAGTCTCGGCTTGCTAAAGATGAGGATGAGCAATAGGCTAAGGATGAGGACCACCAAGTTGAACATGAAGAGGCTATCATTATTGGCTTTGAATGAGATGGATTCATTAGTTAGAGATAGAAATTATTAATAGCTTATTTCCTAGACTTTCTACAGTGTAGAAGATAGGATTGGGTTGTTTGCTAGGTGTATGAGTTTAATTTTGTTCAACCTCGTCCTTATTGCAAGAAGATTGTCCACCTGTTTCTTAGTTTTTTCCTTATAGCAAGAAGTAATCAAATGATTGTTGCATTACATTAATTTTTAATAATTGAATACTCTAATGACCAATGTGCTTCTCTCTTTGTCTTGTTTTTCTTAAGGGTAACAATGCTTCTTTCCTCTCTTATTTAAGATAGTTTTTTTTCCGATGCAACTACCATCATTGATTCTTAGTGCTCTCAAGGATTGATTCTTGTGTATTTGGCTTGCTCAAGCTTGTTATTTTGTGCTTTGCTTATTTCCGCTCTTTTGGTGTGCAGCAATAGAGTGAACTAGCTATAACTGAGCTATTCAAGGGTTTGGGAGGTGCTCTCATGCTATCAAGAACTTGACTTATAGAATTTTAACATTGAACGTACTGGGCTACCTATGTATTCAAATCTACTCAACCAAATTCAATACCTCTAGCTTGGTCATCTATTATAGGATGTCAAAGATGGAGCAAAGTTATTTGAGTTTAAACTTGTACCCAAGAAAGGCAATACAAGTGCTTATGTGTTAGCAAAGACGTACCCCTCACAGTAGGGATAATGTAGAAATCTAGATGTAGAATGCCCCATATTTCCTTGTACAACATATACTCGATTACATTTGTCAATCAATACTAGATTATATTTGTCAATCAATAACTTCTATTGTATTCATTCATAAAAACAAATTAGATTACGCCTTTGCAAAGTTGAACAATTTTGATGTTTTCATTACAATCAAAATTTGATCTAAAAGAAAAGGAGACAAGAAAAGAATTTGATCCAAAAATGAACAAAATTTTATTTAAATGTACACTTTGATTATAGGGCCCTAGTAACAAAAGTCTTATTGAAATACACTTTGATTCCAAAAGGCTATAATAGTATGACAGTTTCACATTTGATGTATCTCTTGCTTCTTAACTATACATTCCATCCAAAATCTGCAATTTTTTGTTTGTAAGCTCCAATGGCTCTTAGCTTGATTACAACAACAGAAAAAAAAAAAAAAAAAAAAAAAAAAAAAAAAAAACTTCCACCTCTTATGACTCATGTTATACAACATGCCCCACCATTTCTTGGAACAATATCTCTTTGTTATGCAAGTCTTTTTGGTATCAAAGCTCTATAATCCATTGAAGCTTCTAGTTGCTACTAAATCAAATGCCAAGCAACATCAGAGAGGTTAACTAAATGGCCCTCACATCCAAGTGGCCATAATCGTGGATGGGCGAAAAGACCACATCCATAAATATATAAAGAACACTTTGAAATACAATAATAACAAGCCACCAATCACATATTTACCACCTCTTTAACATCAAAATAAGGCTAAAAGAAAAACACAAAATCAATCTAAGTACCATATGTTGTCCTCACCACGCATCTTTCTGCTCGAGCTATGTTGCAAGATGCTATATCATCTAAGAAAGCAAGAGGGACAAATCTATAACAATTTGGAAATTTTATAAATGGAGAAACAAAAGGCACTTGGAAAATTTCAATCATAAATGTATGTAAATTTTCTTATATTCACTTTGTACCCTATAGTGCAAGTATACATGTAGGGCCCAAAATGATTACAACACTAATCTTATCATATCTAAACCAAAAAAAAAAAAAAATGTAACTTCTAGCATAATCATAGCACTAATCTTGATTAGTGGACCTAAAATTGCACCTTAGATCTAGAAACTAAAATGACTTACGAATCAAAGTTACATGTTTATGCCTTGTTTATGACTTAAGAGTTTACATGACAACAATAACATATCCAAGAATGAGCCTTGATGATTAAACTAAGCTTTTCTCATGGAAATAAACAAGTTTTATGAAAGGTCTATACCCAAATTCTATAAAATGAAAAACAAAAACTTTTCATTGGAGCATTCTATCAAACAATTGGAGTACAAAAAGAATGAGCCCATGTTGTGAGAACCAACAAATACTTCATTCAAAGAAACTAAAAATTTTACAATCCAACCTATGTATGTGTTTTTACTCTGTCTCAAAAAGTTGGACAAGGTTTGTACAACAAGGGTGCGGGTAATGAGATCTATCTAAGGGTAATGAGATCTATCTAAATTGTGGTATCAAGTGACCAAAAGCTACCTCATTGTGCCTAAGAAACAACTCACATTACATGTACGAGTACATATCAAAACAAAACAGTAACTGCAAGACCCAATAGGGAAAAAAAAATTGCAAATCGAAATCACATTACAACCTAAACCCCAAACAGTATATTCAATCACAAAAATTTGCAATTCAAATCATTAATAATGATTTTCTTGTAATGTATATATGAAATTTCTACAAATTAAAAAAAAAAATACAATCACTAATGGGGCCTATAGCTATGGATTAGATGAGGGGAAAACGCATAGAAAAAGAGTCTAGAGAGATCTCGAGTTGGACCACAGAGTGAGATGTTGTTGTTGAGACTCAAGACTCGGAAAAGAAGTTGGACCACATGTCCTTGGGCTAGATAGGTTTTTGTTTTAAATAATAATCAAAACAGCATCAAAGAACAAGCCAAACCAAAGGCGGCAATAGCAAGGTGGCCGCACAGTGAACGGCCACAATGTTAACGGAGATGAGAGAGGGAGTGAGGAATAGATCATGGTGCTTGAGCCATCGTTCATGAGAGAGGGATAGACAGTCTATAATAGACTATAGAGGAACTCATGGGTGAGGAGATGGAGCTTCTTTTCTTTGTGGGCGTCTGAACTTGTGGGTGAAGTGAAGAGATGAAGGAACACACCTCAAAAATTTGTTTAAATAAATTAAATTTGAAATTTCAATGTGCATAGACCTTACGGCATTAGCAGACGTTAGGAGAGCAACAATTATTATGCTTAGCTAGCAGACAAGATAATGTAAGCCACCTTAGATTTGGTGGCATGCTCTTATTGGCTGGGACTACAAGGTCAGCATGCTGATCTTGTAGTTCGAGACTACCCAATAATTTTCAGTAGATTTAAAGGAATGCCTTTTTTTTCCTACTTATTTTCAGTTGTTTTTGTTGACAAGGCGGGTGTCTCTCGATGGGATTTCACTTTGGGACAATTATAAAAGGGGAAAAAAAAAGGCTCAACAACTCTCTCCAACATCTACGTAGAAATAGAATAAAAAATTATATATATTTACTAATGTAAAAGATCTTCATATCTTATTGTGGGCGGACAAAAACGGGCCCCCATGGACCTCCACAGATTACAGCTAAAAAGCCTCACACAATCTACTTATAATTAACACTCCACAATGGGAAGCTCAAGCAGTTGATTTCATTGAAAACATATATTACAACTATATCTCAAGTATTACACCCCAGCCCCTCTCTTGTACTCGTGGTGTTATGCATTCTCTCTCTCTTTCTCTCTAAAAGGTTGTTCACCTTTTTTTTCTTCTCCAAGCTCCCAAGAAGATCCCCCCTTTCTGCTTCTTCCTCCTTATTTATAGGCACACTTCTCATTCTTATCCCTACAACTGTCCTATTGCCAGCTAAACACTCAGGGATATTTTTCCTTACTTTATCAATTTCCTCCCCTCCCTTATCCTTGAACTCTGACTTCTAGGGAATGTTTGTACTGTTCAGGTTGTCTCATATGTATTTAATGTGGCGAAAGTTAGGTAAGAACCCGCTCATTAATGTGAAGGTAAAAGTCTTCAACCTTCTTGCATGTTCTAGAAGTTTCTCGTGGTCCTTGGCACCATCTGGGAACTACACATGGATCATTTGTACACCTTGCTTCAAGTATGGTTAGTTTCTTACCTTTTCCACGGGAACCATTTTCCCGTGTTGTTTTCCTCTTTTTAGTATGGGGAACGATTCAGCTTTCTTTCCCTCATAGCCCATCGCCCTTTTGGACTTCCTTCAAGCATGCAAGCCAGGCCCAGTTCGTTCCCGTGGCCCAGCCCATTATTGGGCTTAAGGCTTGGACGGGGATTCTCCTACTCCCCACACTTATCATAGGTAAAATTATTAATTGTGTTGTATGTTTGTTTAGTTAGGAAAATATTGATTATCCAAAAAAAAAATATTAGGAAAATATTGATTCTACCTTGGGGCATGGTTCATTGGTAAGAGTCTCGTATTGGCCCATTGGGTTACACTTATGGGTCTAGGAGTTGCCTGGTTCAAGTCGTGCGCTTCGCAAAAATGATTTGCCACGACATGGATAGTCCTAACGCACCCAGGATTATCCCACACCATGAGTTCTGTGGATTCAAATAGGCTAGGTTAATGATCACATGCTTGAGCCCTTTTTTTGCTCATCAAAAAGAAAAGAAAAGAAAGAAAAAAAAAAACTATTGAGTCTCAAAAAAAAAAAAAAAAAAAAGAGTTAGGAAAATATCAAATAACGACCAAAAAAAAAAAACAATGAATGTATATGTTTAAACAGAAAATAAATAAATGTACAATCTCATTTTGTTGAATAGCAGAATTTTATCCTACTTGGTTTCTACAGGACCAATGTACCAAAGTAATTCACACTGCTAACTAATTAATGTTGGGTTTTATTAACATGTGTTATATATTAGTAAACCATTTTAAGAAATATTTTATGGAAAAATAAAAAAGTTGCCAAATTTTTTAACAATTTTTTCAATTCTCCATAAAATATTTTCAAAAATGAATTATTAATGTGTACCCTAAAGGCATACATTAACTAGACCCATCAATGTTTGTGATTATCCAATAATTTTCAGTGAGAAGTGGTTGAAAAATATAAGATATTTTAGTACAATAAACACCTATCCCTTCTCTCATATAATATCACAACCGTGAATATTTAGAAAAAAAAATACTAATAATACTATAAATTTTACATATAATATTTACAAATCTGAAGAAGTGGGTCTCACATAATAATTGAGTTATTCTAGGAGATTAGTACCACAATTTTCATCAGTAAATAAAAAATTTAAAATCAGTACTTTTTTTTTTTTTTTTGAGAAAACAATCAACAATATATTATTAAGGAAGGCTATTCAAATCAGCCTAGATGATAGATAAAAGGTCTGGTGGAACATCTTCCATCTAGACGCACAAAGGGGAGAATGAGATTGCTTTTCTAGCTAGTAAATGAGCAACCTTATTACAATGTCTTTGGATGTGTGTAGCTCTAAAGCAAGTGAAGCGCGAAGCAAGAAAAATAATATCATTGATAATGTGACCAAAGGGTGCCAAAGACCTGCTGCAACTGTTCAAGAGCTTGATCAAGACTTCGGAGTCTCCTTCAAGGACGTTGTTTTCAAATCCTAGTTCCAGTGCAAACTCTATAGCTCGACGTGCTGCCAAAGTTTCCACTTCGATGACTGTGGTCGGCAGTGAAACAACTTCAGACAGTGAGGCCATCAGTAAACCATCATGGTTCCGTATGACTACTCCCAGACTAGCTCTGTTTTCACGTTCAAAAAGTGCGTCGTCGAAGTTAACCTTGTAGCCGTGGAGGTGTCCATGTTGTCACTGTCTGTTTCGGCGTTGTTGTTACTATTGTAGGATCGGGTAAGTAGCCCAAATTGAGATCACAAGCCCTGTTCAACACTTACTCCAGCGGGATAGAGGGTTTCCCAAGCCTGATATTGTTCCTTCTATTCCACAAAGTCCAAGCCATTGATAAGAACAGCTCCGGGTCCCTGCCATCTGCATAAACAACAAACATTATATCTAAAAAACTACTGCATTGCTTGATGGTGCTATGACACCATAGAGAGGTACTCTACCAGAGATTCTCCAATTTTGGGCTGTGATATAAGACATAGGCTGAGTCTTCAGTGTGCAGATTACACAGCTCACACACATCACTAGTAACCACTTGGCATTTAAGCTAATTCATCTTGATGGGCAGCGCATTCTTGCACGCACGCCATACCAAGTGTTTGACCTTCCCAAGAACTTTTAACCCCCAAATCTTCTTCCAAAGGGGTTGTAGTTTGGTACCATCCGAGGATCCAGGTTCACTAGCCGTGTACTGTTTCTGCAGAAATTTATAACCTGTTTGAACTGTATACTCTCCGTCCAGGCTAAAAGGCCATTCAAAACATCCTCTTGAAAAGAACGGCAAAGAGGTATGTTCTTGATGATATTAGCTTCCCACTCAAAGAAATAGGAGTCAATGAGTTCCCCTTTCCATTCTCGGCTAGTCTGATCAATCAAGGAGCTAACCATGGCATTATTATTTGCTACAATAGCAGGGGAGATGATTTTATTATTGACCGCCCCTGGCAGCCACCTATCATTCCATATATGAACTGAATTGCCATTCCCAATCCGCCAAACAGCCCCTCTTTTAATTACATCTCGACCCCTAAGGATACTCCTCCACACAAACGAAGCGTTACTTGATTCTTTTGCTTCCATAATACTACAATCCGGGAAAAATCGTGCCTTGAAGACTCGATAAAATAAGGAGTGATGATCATGGAGGAGTCGCCAAGTGTGTTTGGCCAAGAGAGCATCATTAGACCGGAAGAGGTCCTTAAAGCCCATACCACCTTGTGACTTTGGTTTGCACAACTCTTGCCACTTTACCCAATGTATCTTCCTAGCATCTTCATGTTGCCCCCAATAGAATTTCCAGATCAAAGCTTCAATCTCATGACAAAGAGTGATTGGTAGCTTGAAACAAGACATCGTATAGGTAGGGAGTGCTTGTGCAACAGCTTTGAGTAAAATTTCTCGCCCCACATGTGATAGTAGTTTAGCTTCCCATCCTTGCAATTTCTTCCAAATTCTTTGCTTTAGATTGGCAAAACTCTCCTTTTTCTTTCTACCCACAAGAGAAGGTAGAGCTAAATACTTTTCATATTGTTGAACCACCTGTACCCCAAGAGCCTCTTTGATCACCTCTTGCACATCATATGAGGTTGATTTACTGAAAAAGAGTGTTGTTTTAGCCCTATTAATTTGCTGCCCCGAGGCTCTCTCATAGGTCACCAAAATCTCAAGCAACCTTAAGCATTCATCTTCTTTAGCCCTGCAAAAAATTAAGCTATCGTCTGCAAAGAGAAGATGTGTTAGTTTAGGGCCATTTCGGCATAAAGAAACACCCTTAATATCCCCATTGCTTGCTGCCTTTTTTATTAGCCCATGAAGTCCCTCAGTACACATAAGGAAGAGGTAGGGAGAGAGAGGATCGCCTTGCCGTAGGCCCCTACTTGCCTTGATATTTTCATGAGGCTCACCGTTAATTAGAATAGAGTAGGAGGCTGTAGTAATACATTCCATCATTAGATCCACCCAACGATTATTAAAACCCATCTTTCTCATCACTTTCTCCATAAACTCTCACTCCACTCTATCATAGGCCTTACTCATGTCAAGTTTTAGAGCCATGTACCTTATCTTACCTACACAGTGATTTCTCATGTAGTGCAAAGTTTCAAATGCTACCATGATATTATTTGTAATCAAACGATCAGAGAGGAAGCACTTTGATGCTCTGAAATAAGCTGTGGCATTATTTTCTTCAACCTGTTTGCCAAGACTTTAGAAAACACCCTGTATAGAACATTACTCAAATTGATTGGCCTAAATTGTGACACTAACTTCGGATTTTTCACTTTAGGGATTAAAGTAACAAAAGAATGACCAAGGGCAGCAGGTAAAGAACCTGAATTCAAAAAGTGCAAAACAGATTGTATAACATCATTACCAAGTAGAGGCCAATAGCTTTGATAGAACAAAAGGGGCATACCATCAGGGCTGGGGGCCTTTAAGGGGGCCATTTGTTTCAAGGCTACTTCCACCTCCAAAGCTGTAAATTCAAAAGTTAAGCTTGCATTCATCTCAGCAGTGACTACCTCAGGAATAACATCTATAACTTCTTCCAAGTGATCGGGTCTGTTTGAAGTGAACAAATTCGTGTAGAAGTCTACAATAGTATCCTTGATTTGTTACTGATTTGTGCACCAATTACCGTCAGCATCATGGAGTCTAGTGATGTAATTTCTTCGTCGTCTTTGGGAAGCCTTACTATGAAAAAACCTTGTGTTTTTGTCCCAATCTTTTGACCACAAAATTCTGGATCTTTGCTGCCACATAGTGGCTTCTTTATCAACCAACAAGTTTATCTCCTCTTGCAAAGTTTTCATAGGTCTTGGGTCTCCTCCACTGATAGCTCTTCTCTCTACCTTAGATAATTCTTTTCTTTTCCTCTCAATCTCACGTTTGACATTTCCAAAAGCTTGCTTGCTCCAACGTGTAAGTGCCTTACCACAATGATCTATCTTGGTGACAATTTTTGTGTCCCACGACTCCTCCGTATGTTTTCTCCAAACTGCTTCTATAGTATTTGTGCATCCACTATCCTTCATCCACATTTGTTCAAAACGAAAGGGCTTTTGAAAACCACACTCCATCTTTTAAGGGACAATTCACAAAGCCTTATGGTTCGAGGTAGTGACATCCAAGTGATGAATTTTAGTCCCCGAGAACATTGAAAACCAGTCATTAGTAGCAACCGCTCGATCTAGTCTATCCCAAACTGTATAGTCTGCATAGTGCTTGTGCCATGTAAATGGTGCACCAACAAAACCCATATCCATGAACCCACAGTCATCAAGTACCTCTCTAAAAGGTTGCATCTGGTTATGCGGTTTGGTCCATCCTCCTAACTTCTTGGACTGTCTTGTAATTTCATTAAAGTTGCCTGCACAAATCCGTGGCAAGTTGCTACAAGATTTTAAGGTATGGAGTTTTGCCCATGATTCATATCTAAATCTCGCATCTGGTTCCCAGTAGAAGGCTGTAAATCTCCATTCATTGTCTTTACCCTTATTAATCGTGGAATCAATATGATTTGGAGAGAAAGTCTCCACTGATAAGTCAAAATCTTCCTTCCAAAAAATCACCACAACAGCAACCCAACCTGGTCCCACCTTCACTCATTACACCCACAAGTCCCACAAATTTTCAATATGATTTTTTTTTTTTTTTTTAACGAGAGATTGTCATATTACTCACTAACTAAATAAAAAGTGGAGATTAAAATACACTACCACTAGTGGTAGTGTATATTTTAAACAAAAGAAAATATCCAGTTTAAAGTACTTAAAGTAAACTAAACTTCAAAAAAATGTACCACAATTTTTTGCCATAAACAATTTTGATTGACAAATTATTTAGTTACTGTTTATCACTTTCATATATATATATATATATATATATATTTTTTTTTTTCCCCCTCCACCGTTCATAGCCAACAAAATCAAGGTCACGCCAAAAATTATGTCCACCAGTAAAGATTTCCATTTGGAAGGATAGAGATAGCAACAGGGCCGGCCCAACAAAATTTGGGGTCTAAGGCGAAAATTTTATTAGGGCCTTTTTATATGTAAACATTAATTAAATAAATTGATATACTATTTGATGTAAATATAGAAATTGATGAATAATACTAATTAAACTAAGGTTAATTTCATACAGATGATTGAATATCATAGTTGAAACATAAATTTAAACAAAAAGAACTAAAAAAAAATATTATTTTTTTAAAAAAGAAACTTACTTTAACTTGGATATATGACTATGCATAGTTAAGTATAGTTCTAATCTAAATTTTAATTTTATATATTCATTTTAAGAGAAAGAGATAAATAGATATTATTCGATGTGTAGCTTTGTAGGAGATTAGTTTACAAAAATTAAGATCTCAAATTATCAGAGGAGATTAATCATTGATGATCTATCACATTTGCAGCATTTATTTTTTTGAAACATTTTAGGGTTTCAATTGGTTTAAATTTCTACTGGTCTCCTATTTTGGAAACCTTGTTAGAAATGAAAAAGAAAAATACTAAAGATACTACAAAATATTCACAATATAATATGATAATTATTGTAATTGATGAATTTCAACAGTTTAATTTATTTGTGTTTGAATTACTTTTTTATATGATTGGTGACATGTCAGTTAAACTTAAACTTAAACCTATAGTAAAATTTGTGATATATTTAACATCACTCTTAAAAAAAGTATCAATTATTTAAAAACGTTATATTTTTATAAAATTTTGGGCCTTTATGGAGAGAGATGGAGCCTTTTTTTAGTAGGGAATTTTTTTTTTGGTTGTGGGGCCTTAGGCCTAGGCCTAAGTTGCCTAGGTCCTGGGCCGGCCCTGAATAGCAAAATAGGTAGGTGCATGGAGAACGAAGAGATAGACACACTGAATCAAATTGTTCTCTCAATTGATATTTTACTAGTTTCTCAAAAGAAAAAAAAAAAATTTCCCGAATATCATGGCGTCCCAGAGGAGCGGTGTTTCTTTCAGCGTGTAGTGTGTACACACTGTGAAAGAGTTTCAGCAACTAGCTAGCTTTCATGTACAGTACTACAGTGGATCACAACCAACGAAAGCCGCCACAACCACCTCTGGACTGAATAAAGTTTATGTGAATGGTGCAATTTTTTCGCAAGATAAATCGACAGTTGTAGAGTAGCCATTAACAATATATAAGGACAATAGCGTAGTTTCCGCAATGAGCAGAAGGGGGAAGGGTACTTTTTTTTGAAGGATGTGACATTTAATAAGGTACTGATATTAACCGGGGTGTTCTGCTTCTGGCCACGTGTGGGCCAAATATGCACACAAATAAAGAACTTGCGAAGACTTTGATCAAAGAAGAACTGAGGATTGTGTTTGTCGTTACATGCTTTTTTTAATGCTATATATATTAGAATGATGTAATATATATATATATATATATATTTTAATGTTATTATAATTTAAAATTATAAAATATATTACATTATTTTAATCTTATCACTTTTTAAAATAATTTAATATCGTATTCTTGTATTAAAATTATATTAATATAAAATTATAATAACATAATATTCTAGCATAATATAACATCATATCGTGTTAGCTTGTAAAATATCATGTATTTTTTTTTTAAAGAACTAGGCATTACTAGTGCAGTAAGGAAGACGTAATTAACTTTTAGCCCATAAAACACACTCATCAATGGAAAACAATACATTATTGTCAAAAATATCGTCCAAATGAAAAGGAAAAAAGGAAAAAGAAAACACTGACTAAACAGTTTTGGATAACACAGGGAATTAAAGAAAGAGGACAGGTGTTAGCTAGCCAATGGCTTTACCAACTATTTTTCTTATGACTTCGACTAGTGTAATTGTCAAACTAGACCTTCAAGTCCACATCTTTACGTATCAATAATTAATCACATCGATTTTTATTTACTGGAATGGGTTGAATAAGTAATGACAAAATATGACCCTTAGTTTCTTGGTTCCCAGCACCGTGTCCATCTCCATGTTGGTACATGAATTGGGCCATCCTTGCAACGTTGAACGAAATATCTATATATGTTTGAGAGAAGGGAGAACTTGCAACTTGGACTTCATTCATCTTCTTCCATGTTGCACTAATCATACACCTTATGTACTCACGAGCATCTTCTTCACTAGCACCAGTTTCGTTCATGTAGCATTGGATCGCTTTGGGGACATCACCTCTTTTTATCTCATCCTAAGTTTCCATGTACATATAAAACATATGTTTCCATGTACATATAAAACATATGTTAGCATGTTAGTGTGAAGTATTAGAAAGAATTCATAATGAAACTAAGCTAGTATAGTTTGTGCACAAGGATTCTATTGAAATTAATAGGGAATCCATTTCATGGCTCATATTTTATTTCTTATATCTAATTGTGTACATATTGTCACATTATTTATTTACTTAAAATTTCATATGCCTTTAAATTTGTAATATTTAATATTATGAACTATAAAATAGATCCATTTATATACCGTAGATGTTCCAAGATCATCTGCAAGTCGTAAAATCAATGATGACCAACGGATCATGTTAGGGTACTCTTCCAAGCAATCCAAGGCTTCACTTGTTAGTGGATTTGTGACACAAAAATAAGCCTGCACCATTAAATTTGGTCCTGCTACCGATATCCATGCATTCTCAATGTATTCTTGAAGGCTTGGAGTATATCCGTTGTGGTACCACTTTGCCTCCAACAAATAAGTTCTACATAAATCAGCCCACTAAAAAAAAATTATAGTGAAACAATGAATTTGAATTAGTATAACACAACGAGTTTAAGAGAAAAATGTTAAGGATCAATATTGATGAATTTAGAAATTAAGTCCATACCACTTTTTTAAGGTAACGAATGATGTTGAATCTTTGTTCCTTGAGGATATCAAAAGCCAATTCATTAACTGAATTGTGTAGAGCAAAGAAACACAACTTCATATATTCTGGGAGCCCATCCATTGCGTTGATATCCCATCTAGAATCATACGGAGTACCGTTAACATTAAGTCTATATGTTAGAGATAGCTTTAAAGCATTCGAGACATAGCCTCATTGATGTTACAAACCTCTGAACAGCATTTGTGAAGCACTCCAGCTCATCCAAAGTGCCATATACATCATAAATATCATCTATTACTGTTATTAGTGCACCGAACTTTGCTATTGTTCTCCTAAAATATCCAAATTGTGGCTGAAACATTAGTCCCATTGTCCATAAGAGACACTCCATTGGCCTATCCCTCACAAAATTCAAATTTTCTACAAGGCCTGTGCTCTTCCACGACCTTTGTTTGAACAAAAGAAGAATACATGAGTGTTATAATTAATTATAGCAATTTAATGCGTCTTTCAAGTTTAGTAAATTAAACAAAAGCTTAAAACCTAAGGTTATTAACTTATTTCTTTTATATTTTTTATATATTGACTTCAATGTTGAATATTTATCTAGTTATCGTTATTTACTTTTTTGAATCTTAATTTGCATTATGAACATCATAATATGATTTAATGATTAGAGATTTACTTTAATATTCATTATTACTCTTAAATTAATATATTCTTAACATATATATATATATATATTAATTCACATATCCCCAGTATATCGTATACTAGTTTTTCTACTTGTATCCAAACATACCCATGCTTATTAGTTTTTACCTTGACAATTCTTTTAGATCTTCTTGGTGGGTTGCTTGTACCATGTTGAAATCCAATTCTGCAAGCTCAAGCAAGATAGTGTTCATGTCTTCTCTTCTTCTATATATATCAATGAACCACCTTGCTTCCAACCTAAGCATCCTCCAATGTAGTGGAACCTTCAAGGAATGGCTCACTAAAGCAGAAAGATTTTTATCTTTATTCTTCTTGACGTATACTTTCAGATGTTTTGTTGAGAATTCTCTTGCATCTTCTAAGATATTTTCATTTTCTATAGAAAGGAATGAGGCTTCATACAAGGATAGCATACCCTTCGTATCCTCGCAAAGGCATGCTTTGAAATTTCCTCTCTCATCCATGAAACTATTGAAAACTTCTATGAAGACCAACAAAATAATGTTAACTATAAATGAAGGATTAGGCATTAAAAATTCGATACTAGTAATTTTTCTATATTATATTTATAGGTTTTCTAATTAAATTTAACTATATATATAGATGCATTAATCAACAATGTTATTTTTTCTAAATACATTAAATTCAACCATATAATTTATTGATCAAAATGACCACGCATGCATAGTTGAATTTAATTGGATAACCTAAGTTACAAAATCTAAGAAACTATACTTCATTTTTATCTTAGGTGTAAACAGTAAACACCCACTTGTCAATTTTTTTTTAATATGCTTTAATACCTTGAGACACAATATATCCATGTTGTCTTAGGAGTCTAAATTTAAGAGCTATGGCATATAAATTCTTCGTCTTCCATGTGTCAATATCACTACCATGGTCAATATTGTTGTAAAGTCCTTCTAATATTCTCTTTATTTCTCCCTCAAAGTGATAAGATATTCCCAATCTCTGCAAGATATCTATCAGCTCGAGTTGCTCTATAGGATCCACCACTTTGTGAAGCATCATCCTCACTTGTTCCTTTAACATATTATTTTGTCTAGTGCATGATTCCCCCTACATCACAAGTTTGTCATTAATGGGTATAATCAGTTTCCATTATTAACAATTACTATCACTAGTAAAATTAACAAATGAAAACAGTAACACAAGCGTACCGTATAATCATTTCTCAATGACTGGATGTAGTTATTGTGCCAATCGGTAGGTTGGTAATTTGCTGATCGCCGCAAAGTAGTGGGACTATTTGATATTTTGCTGGCTGGCATGCATTGGACAACGATGCCACTTCTGGATTTTACAAGTGAGATAGGACCTTTAGATGGGATAGGTGGTGGTCTATTGAACTTGCAGATATGGAGTGAAGCAAGTAGTTTAAGAGCCATTGACTAAGGTCTTTGGTGAAGCTACTACGTTTTTTAGTGGAATGGGTTACTTGGGAACATATTACTTCACATGGACACCTTTATATAGCCCTTGCGCCTTGACTAGGGTTATAAATTAACTGTTGGGTTTGGTCAAGAAAGAAATTCATTTACTTACCAAACGAGCTATGTTTAATATAATATGTTTTTTTATATATTTTTTAAAATCTTTTTTCAATATGAAATCAGAAATTTGATAATTATATAGTTATTAACAGACATTGATTATGATTATGTTTGTATATAGAATTATATATTCTAGCATTAAATATTTATTATTATTTTTTTTTATATGGAATTCTAGTTTACATGTTAAGAAATTTTAGTCCCTAATATTTTAGTGCTTAAAGTTTCTCAAAAGAAAAAGTCCTCAAAGTTTTAAATTTGCCTATTCCGGCACTCCCCCTTCATTTTATTAACAAAATTTTTAAATTGTCAACAAATTATACATTTTTTAAAAGGCTAAATAAATTTTACTTAATTGGTCCCTTGACCTGTTTTTTTTTTTTTTTAATAGAAAAAAGGATAATTTAAAATAATGATGTCTATTTTTTTTTTCTTTTCATATTTAATTTTCTTACCATATAGAACTCATTAACCTTAAGAGCTTTAAAACATATGTTTCTAAAAATTTCATGTAAATCTCTTTAGTAAATGCTTTTTCTTTTCATTTTCCATTAGAAGAAAATATAAGATGACTTTTATTGTTTAGGACGTGTTCTATTTTGCCATCCATGAACAAAATAAAAAGGGTAAATTCCACAAACCACCCCTGAGGTTTGAGATAATACCAACTAAGTCCAACAGATTTAAAAACCTACCAATTTCATCCTAAAAAGACAATTTTGTCCCTGAACTTAAAAAAACAAAAAAACGCCGTGACTTTTTTTTATTTTCTCTTCTTCCTCTGTTTTCCCCATTTCTCCTCTGAGTTCTTCATCTTCAAACCCAACCCATCACCAAGCCACCATGGCTAGACCCTCTATCACTGGTCCCACACCAAGCCACCACCATCATAGGCCACCGCAAGCCACCTGACCAAGCCGTATGCCTGTATTCTCTCCGTCTTCTCCATGGGTCATGGCTCCATTGCGGGTCGTGGGTGCATCAAGTCCGGCGTGGATCATGGCAAGTTCGGCGTAGGTTGTGGGTCATGGCTCTCTCAAGTCCGGTGTGGTCGTGGGTTGTGGGTCTCTCAAGTCCGGCGTGGGTCATGATGGGTTGATTTATGGTTCATGGGTTTTGATTTTAGGTGGGTTCCAATGGGTTTTGGGTTGGAATTTTCTGGTTTTGATTTATTGATGGATTTTGGGATGGGTCTTGCCTTTTGGATTCAGATTTTGTGGGTTTCAGTTGTGTGAATTTTGCTTTGATTTTTTTGTGGGTTTTTGTGCATTATAGGTTCATGGTGGTGGTGGTAGGATGTTACCGTGGTGGTGGGGTGGGTTGTTGCCGTGGTGGTTAGGTGGGTGGTGTGTTTGGTCAGGTGGTGGTTGAATGGCAATGGTGACTCTGGGATATGTTTTGAGATGGAGAACTCAGGGGAGACGGGGAGAGGAAAGAGACAGAAGACAGAGGAAGAAGTTTTTTTTTTTTTTTTTTTTTTTTTTAAGTTCAGGGACAAAATTGTCTTTTTTGGACGAAATTGGTAGGTTTTAAAATGTTTTGGACTTAGTTGGATATTATCACAAACCTCAAGGGTAGTTTGTGGAATTTACCCAAATAAAAATTATTCATTTAGCATTGTTTTTATTTTTATTTTTATTTTTATTTTTTTGTACTGCATTTTATCTTTTAAGACAAATAAAAGTGGCATTTATTATTTAATTATCCAAAAATAATTTATATACAATTTATGTTTATTAAAAATATCATCATACTCTAATGTGTAATCTTCAATTTATTAAAAAGAAAATCCATGATTTAAAATGTTTAAAGAATATTAAGTGTGATTAATATAATATAAGTGATAACTACGCAATGACTTAAGGAAAGAAAATACATGTCTTGAATTATATAAAATTCAGCTGATGAAATTTTCTTAAACAACAACAATAAAAAAAAGAAGCCTTACTCCTAAAATAATAAATAATAAATCTTTTTTTATAGGCATAAATCATGTGAAAACATATTTGAAGTACACACATAAATTTGATAAGTATAAATTATATGTGTGTGGGGAACCAAAACTATTGATATATATTAATTTGACGCCCTCTAGAAAATATTTCTAACCCAACCACTAGTTTAAAAAATGAATGCTATTAATTCTTCCGTTTATAATCCATTAATTTCCTTATACGAGAGAGAGAGAGAGAGAGAGAGAGAGAGAGAGAGAGAGAGAGAGAGAGAGAGAGAGAGAGAGAGAGAGAGAGAGAGAGAGAGAGGTTTGTATTTTATTATGATATAACAATTGAGGTTTTATAAAAAATTTACACAATAACAGGCAAATCACTCATCGAAGGTGACAAAAACAAGAAAGCCACTGGAAAGTATTGACTAAAATACGAGTCGATTTTCAGCCAATTTTACTCTATTTTCTTTCCTTCTCCTTCCATCCAAACTAAGCATTATAGTAGTAAATCCCAAGCCACAAAGACCTAAGCAATGGGAATCGCCACCACCACTGACAAACTGCTACAAACTATTGGTGAGCTCCGGGGATCAAAAGAGAGAGCGGGGTTTGCAAAGGCTGTGGGTGTACTGTGTACAGTATGTAGTGATGCCTGTAATCATAATTATAGAAGCATGCGAAACTGAGGAGGATGACCAATCAAAGTACAGCAATTGATATAACGTTGGAAGTGTGAATGGAATTGGGAGAACTGCGTCACTGATCGATGGGAGATATTCAACACCAACAAATACTTTTAGAGAAATATGCACGCACAACTGAGAAAGAATAGATTTGTTAAAGGAGCACCCTGACTTGCTTCAAGGCGTTGTGTAAATGTATTATGATATACTTCATTTTGATAATTAATTAAATTTTTATATCTGGGTTATCAAAAATAAATAAATATCTTTGAAACTTTGTTATGACTGTGCAAATGGGTGAGTGATTTTTCATTTTTTTTATATATATATATATATATATTTTTTTTTTTGGTAATAAAAACACTCATTAATCACATTATTGGTGGAGCCAAGATTTCAGCTTAAGGGAACAACATTAAAAGACAATAATAAAAAATTTGATCTTTATATTCATTGAACCATGTTGAATTAGATCAACACTTTATTTTTTCAAATTCTCTTTGTGGAAAAGTATGGTCAACTAGTTGACAAGGTTCACATTGTAGATATGTTCTCCAAACTTGATCTATATCTTAAGGATGGTAATAAAAAAATTTCTTCTTAAAGAAGAATCCGAAGGATGATTTGCAAAATCTACCTCAATATAAGTTTGTTTAGAATTCTCAGGACTCATTATTACATTTATGATTCCCCACAACTCAATTAATTACAAATATATATTTCATATATTAAAAAAAAAAAAAAATGGCCCATCCATAGTTACTAACAATTAAAGTAAGAGATTAATCAGAAGACCAAAAGTTTAGACATCTAATTTGATTACTAAAAATAACTTGAGAAGATAATTTAATCTAAAAGTGTTAAAAGTATAAATGTACTTCAAAAATTATAGCTTTGCATCCTTTTCGAACGGTTTTTTCCCCTCTGTTCTTCTAAGTATTAAACTTTTAGATTTATAGCAAAATTCGAACTTCATGTGAAAAAGTAAGATATAGAAGTGAAGCAAAAAATATAAAGGATGCGGTAAGGTTTTGGTGCTGCACAAGTAGACATGGCAAAACGGGTCAGAATTTTCTGACCCGACCCGACCCCAAAAAACCCGACCCGAACCCGATTTTTTTTTTACCCGAAGTAAAAATGGATTGACCCATGACCCGACCCATGTTTTGTGCGGGTCAACCCGACCCAACACGACCCGAACCCAAACCATTTTTTTAAAACTTTTTTTTTGGGGTAAAAAAAAATAGTGAAATTAAGACAATATTAGTTTAATTGTTTATTATGAGTTTTAAGGAAACAATTGATACATTTACATAACTGCATGCAAATTAATTGAAAAATAAATTGTTGAGCATTCTGTAATGAGTAAAGATTTTTAGATATCAAATAGCAAAGTACATGCTAAGATAATCTGGTTATAGTAAAGTTAAAAATAGATTTAAAATTGTAGATATGTGTGAGGCACATTCATAAGTGTGAAAATAGTAAAGCCAAAGTATCAAATTAGCATAAATTATGAATGTTTAGATCTATTTTTTAACAATTTATGTTCAAAATAAACAGTTTTTCAAAATAAATTATGATATTTCCTAGAGTGTGTGCTGCTTAACAGTGATATGATCTTCATAAAAGAGACTAGGTATAAATAAGTAAGCAATCAAACTTTAATGTATATCTCAAATTGAAATAGAGTGTCAACTACAATTGATAATAGATTATAAAATTAATTTTTAAAATTGTAACTTTCTTATATGTTTTTATTCTTTATCAAATGAGTTATCCAATAAGTCATTTGTAATTTTTTTTTTTGGAATGTTGATATTGTGTAAAAATAAAACTTGTATATTTGTTTTACTTATCTTTGTGTTGTTTTGTTTTAGATAGCAATGTTAGGATTTGTATAATTTTAAAATTATTGAATAAATATTAATAAGTTTAACTGAGTTTATTCTTGATATAAGTAGTGAATTCAAAATAATGCATTTTACATCAAGTAATATGTTGCATAACTATCCAAATGGCAAATACATATTGTTTTCTTTATTAAAAAAAAAAAAAATCATGTGAAAAATAGGGGTCAACCCGACCCAACCCGACCCGACCCGCAACTCGATTGACCCGAACCCGATTTCAACCCACTTAAAATGATCCGTTTTTGACCCGTGATCCGTTTGACCCATGACCCGATTGACCCAACCCGAACCCGACCAGACCCGCCCGTTTTGGACACAAGCATGTACATTTTATTATTATTTTGTTTAGAATTTGAGTCACACGGGCTGGGTTTCAGTGAGGAAAAAAAAGTCAGAATAAGTGAAAATTTTAAAATAATTTTTTTTTTTTAAAAAGTGACGTGAATAGGTATATGGATTTTACTAACGTATATTTAAGGGTATACGTTAGTAAACTATTTTAGAAAACTTTTTAAGAAAAATTGAAAAATAACTTGTTGAGTTGACAATTTTTTCAAATTTCCATAAAAATTTTCCCACAATTGGATGATTAAAAATGTGGTAGGTATAACTAAAAAGAAGAATGAGAGTCTCGTGGCATTAAATTAAAATGTGGTAGGTATAACTAAAAAGAAGAATGAGAGTCTCGTGGCATTAAATTCTATGTGAGAGTTATTGTTGTTTTCTAGTGGGAGATGTGTTTTGTTTTACATTACTTCTCTAGTTCTCTGTCTTTTTCTATCTTTTTCTATCACGTGAACCACGTAGAGCATTAGCATCCAAAGATGCAAAAAAATTATATTTTACACTTTAAAAATCTATTTTATCTATTTTACCATTTTATTTTACAACTCACTCTACATCTTAGATTCTATTTTTACATACAATTTATTAAAATAATATAAATTACAACATTAAATAATATAAACAATTGAAATCTATCTCTTCTCTTCCCTCTCTCTTTCCTTTTTCTTTTCCCTTCTCTCTCTCTCTCTCTCTCTCTCTCTCTCTCTCTCTCGTAAACCCACACAACCACCTTCCACCAAAACTCTACACAAACACCAATTCTTCACCACCAAAATTACCACCACCACCCAACATCACCACAATCAATACCTAACCCAAAATCATACTCATTTTACCAAAAAAAAAAAAAAATCTCAACCACCCAAATACCACTCCCAACCCAACCACCATCGAAACCCACCACCAAGACAACCATCACTAAAACCCACCACCAAACTCCAATCTAGCCAACAGCGATCACCGATCCAGCCACCGACAGACCGAGCAACCCATCACTAACCAAGAAACCATTACCGATCCAGCCACCGACCAACCCAAACTCCAACCACAACCACTGACCCAAACTCTGATCTGTGCCATCACCAAAACCCACCACCTAAAATCACGAGGATCACAAAGGGGAATTGAGAGAGAGAAGATAGAGGGAGAACTGCACAAAGTCGAGAGAGGAGAGTTTTGGATATTGAGAGACTGGAGTGAAGTGTAGAGGAGAGAAAGAGTGAATAAATTATTATTATTATTATTATTTGTGTTTACAAACTCATGAATAGTGGGTTGTAAATATAAGTACCTATTGTTCACGGGTTCTAAAATTTTTAAGTTTTACATATCGGGTTGGAACACTTTTTTGTGTTCTCAATTGTTAAAATAGAAACTGGGGGGTGTTTACCACCCCCCCCCCCCCCCAAATGCTAATGCTCTTAGAGTAAGAATTTCTTTATCCTTTGTCTAATCTAGGAGACAATGAGGGGCGAAGAACTCAACTATAGCAAATTAGCAATACTAAGAGGAATTTTCCACAAAGTTAGGGGGAAAATTGCCCCCTCTCGACCCCCTTGGCTCCGGCGATGGTTAAAGTACACTTTAAGCCTTTAATAAAATTTGTGGTTGTTTTCATTTTGGCCTTTTATGTTTCAAAATTTTCCTTTTGACATTTTTTTTGTCATTATGTACCTTTCATATTAGCCAATATTTTTATTTCTGCCATTGATGTTTAATTCATTTTTTTCGTTTGATCCTTCATAAAAATGGAATTTTGAAAAATAAAGGGTCAATATAAAAATGAAATTAAAACAAATGGCCAAAATGAAAAGCCAAAATTTTAAAGTCTGCTAGTATACTTTAGTCTAATAAGATAAATAGGGAGTCAAGGCCAAGGACAATGCTAACTATCAACTAACCACAGCAGAGTGTGGCTTGATAGTAAGAATCTTCAAATTGTTTTACTTAGTAAGCTGTATGAGCAAAAGCCCCAACAAAGTCCCAGAGGTATGCGTGGTATTACTTATTGTCGTCACATGGCGTAGGGTAAATGAGTCCACACCGAAAACCTACTTTTTTATTCAGCCAGAAGGAAAAAGGCAAAAAAAAAAAAAAAAAAAAAAAAAAAATGAAGAAGCTAACTGCCAACTAGAGAAAAGTGGTGAGGAAGAGTAGTGTGATCAAAAAGGACCCATGAGAGGTACTTCATTTTGATAATTAGTTCAATTTCTATATCTAGTTTATCAAAAATAAATAAACATCTTTGAAACTTTGTTATAAATGTGCAAATGGGTGAGTGATTTTTCATTTTTTTTTAAAAACTCATTCATAATCATGTTATTAAAAAAATACCACTTCAATGATCTGATAGCCAAAAACAATATAAAATTAATACAATTAAAGTAAGGGATCAAAAGCACCTATTTTTAAAATTTTAGGGACTACACATAAACTTTAACAACCAACAGTTTACTTTGTCTTTAAAATAAGTATACATCAATAGAGTTTGTTTGTCTTTAAAATAAGTATATATCAATGGAATTTGTTTTAGGGAGCACAATTAAACCTCTACCTCTCTCTCTCTCTCTCTCTCTCTCTCTCTCTCTATTTTTGAAAAAATGAAAAAAATTTGGATCATTCCTATTAGGGAATTTGTTTTCTTGACTACATAATACATTAACACCCTATGATGATTTACCAATTTAAGTTATAGAAATGCAATTTTTTTTAAAAATGCAATAAAGAAATTGTAAACTAATTATTTTCGTATGTTTCAGTGTTGATATAACTAAGAGAATAACAAATATATTATATTTTGAAAATCATCTTTTATATATATGTGTGTGTGTGTTTTGGTGAGTATAAAATAATATACTAAGTATGTTTGATATAGTCTGATGATGTTGAAAATTTGTCACCAATGAACTGATGATGTTGAAAATTTGTCACCAATGGGTCACACCGTGCTCGCGACTCAGAATCGAACCTGCACGACAAAAACAATCGAGAGAAAACCTTTAGAGAGCACCGGTATGGGGCCGGCCTAACACTCTCCGAAGATCAAGTCAAAATTCGTCCTTCCACTTTCTAAAGCGTTAGAGAGGGGTCAATTAATCTTACCTCGATTTGTGAGAATGTCGGCCCTTTTATAGTGGTGGAGAGGTGGCTCTTTACCTCCAGATCTTTCCAATGTGGGACTATAGTGGTGGAGAGTAGGCTTTTCTTCTAGAACTCCATATCTTTCCAATGTGGGACTCTGATACCAATCTTTTCAGGGCTTTACTTGGTCATTTCGGATTATGGGCCCTCAGCGATGGGCCTCCAAGGCGCGCAGGATCACCTCTACATAGGCCCAACAGTTTATATCCGTCAGGCCCATTAAGGTAGGCCCGTCAGGACTCATATTTCATCATCTTCAGTTGCCCCCTTCACCCCAATGATCCATCCGCTTCTAGGTCAGAGGATCAATGGGGTGACGATCACAAAGTACGAGCATGACGGGTATTTTAATGACGGAATGAGATCCGTGAGGCTAAGAAAGTTTACACTAATTGTCGGATTCATAAAAGATAAGATGACGGTTCCAGACGGATCAACCCGTCAGGAGAAGACTCATCAAGTTGATGGTTACATGAAGGGTTCAATTTGTTGAAGTGTACTGATAGGTTATCAGCATTTTTAGAATTAACTTCCAAATACCGGACTACGTTTCCATCCGTCTGCCCCATGTGTCGGAGAAGTGTTACTATGAAGGGGTAGAGGGTGTCGGGATATACGAGCAGGCGTTGAAGGCAGGACTCCGGTTCCCGCTCTCTACACTTCATAGGGAACTTTTGCATTACCTAGGGCTGTCCGTCACACAGATATCCCCTAACGCCTGGAGAGTCTTCATAGCCATGGAGATTCTCTATGGTGCATGGTCGAACGGAGAGAGGAGACTGACGGTACGTGAATTTCTTCACAACTACCGTCCAGATGAGATCTCTGGGTCAAGGGGGATGTATAGCTTTGCTAGTCGGAGCCCCTTGTTGAAGGTGATGGATGAACCATCCAGGGGAGACGGATGAACCTGCCCGTTGACACAACCTGGGCAGTGATAAACCAATTGCGTATGCACCCGTCTTAGTTTTGTTCTGCTTTTCATATCCGTCCATTTTTATGTGTATATTCTGATCGTCTTTCTTTGTAGGTAGACGGCGCCCGCAAGTTAGCCTTGAGGAGTTCAGTTTCCTTGAAGAGATTTGCAGAAAAACTAAGCCGGAAGAAAGGACCTGGGCCAAGTTAGTGAATCCAAAAACAATACATTGGTATTGTGACGGTCCAGAACCTACTCGCGAGGCCATTGCATACGACGAAAGAATACACAAACGTGAGTCCGTCAACTTTCACTCTTGAACTTAGCTTTTAATGAGTAAAAATATTAATCCGTCCTGTATTTGCAGAAATGGACGACGCCAAGAGAAGGGCGATGATAAAATCACTAGCCGTCGAACAAAAGAAGACGGGTGAAGTTGTTGTTCCTAAGATGCCGGGGTCGTCGGCTAAGAGGAAGCAGCCGCCAAAGTCTGACCGTCCATACAAGCAGCCAAAGGTTTCCTTGGAACCTGTTGTGGGCTTGATGGCTGAAGGTATTAAGACCGTCACCCAAGCCAAACATGGAACCGGTAAGGGCTTAATGCATGCCCCACCCGTCAACGAGGAGAAGCCCCCTTCCCTTCTCCGTGACGACTCGAAATATGCCTTGGAGAAACTTTCGTCGATAATTTCCGCAGAGGATTACGAGGATCTGGGGAATCATTCGACAGAGGCAATGGGGGAGACGGGTTTATTCGCTATTGGACAGGTAACTGTTTTTCTTACCGGTTTACATCCGTCATTGTATGCCCGTCCACTCTTTGCTCTCAATCTTACACTTTGACTTTGCCTATTTCAGTCCTTAGTTATGATGAAGGGTTTGATGGATCGCTGCCTTAACCGTGAAGCGGCTCTGGAGCGTGTACGGACAAAGGCTGGGCAGACGGAGGAGGAGCTTAGCCAACTGTACAAGTGGAAGTCCAAAATGGAGCAGAAGTTTGAACTGTCTGAGAAGACCAGGCAAGAGTTCGAACAGAGGACGGAAGAAGCTGAGAAGGCCTTGAGGGGAAAGGAAGATGAAGTGAAGGACCTGAAGAAGAAGCTCCGTCAGGCCAAGGAAGATGCTGTCAACGAGTATCGCGACTCAGAGGCATTGTTGAAGGAGCTTGGGGGATCATTCCTTCAAGGCTTCGATGATGCACTCCGTCAGATAAAGAAGGCCTACCCAGAGCTGGACGTCTCCATGATATCCGTCAGCGACCAAGATCAGACATCTGCTTTGCCCGTCGCTTCAGACAACACGGAGGACCTCTTTGGAGACGAAGCAGCTCAGGGTGACGGAGAGTCCGCTATGCCGAAGGAGATTCCTGTTGCCGACGTCAAGAAAGTTGATTAAACCCTTGTAACTGTTGAGGAGGATCCGTCCCCTTTTTAAATATTTTTAGTACTTTGTGAACGGTTTGTTTTAAGTTTGCTATTGTATTGAACAATGTTTTTCTTTCATAATATGCTTCTTCATTATTTGTATCCGTTTAAGGATTTTCTCTCCGTCTCCTTGCATATTAAGCGTTAATTTGGACAAACTGTTCTGTTTATCCGTCCACTCAATAAGTTTTCCTCAACTTTAATCGGACCCGTCTATGACGTATACGATATACTATCCGTCCATTTTTATGGATAGTTTTTTATCAAGTCGATGGTCCGTTCACCTTGTGGTGGTTATACCGTCCACTTTATGGACTTATTAAATTATTCACCGTTTAGGTGATCTGTCCACTTTGTGGAGGCTATACCGTCCACTTTATGTACGTATATAATTTATACAACGTTTTGTGCGATCCGTCCACTTTGTGGAGGCCGTACCGTCCACTTCATGGACTTGTATAATTCTCACCGTTTTGGTGATCCGTCCACTTTGTGGAGGCTATACCGTCCACTTTATGGACTTGTAGAATTCTCACCGTTTTGGTGATCCGTCCACTTTGTGGAGGCTATACCGTCCACTTTATGGACTTGTAGAATTACTCACCGTTTTGGTGATCCGTCCACTTTGTGGAGGCTATACCGTCCACTTTATGGACTTGTATAATTCTCACCGTTTTGGTGATCCGTCCACTTTGTGGAGGCTATACCGTCCACTTTATGGACTAGCATTCGTTAACTTTGAGGACAATTGTAATGACATCCATGTAGAAGAAGATCCTAGTTGTATCTAATTATAGAGATGCGTAAAGGAAAAGTGCCTGCCCCCTTGGGCTTAAAAAAAAAGGCACGACAAGATTGTAGCAAGAGAAACACAGCTTAAAGAAAAAACTTATAAATAGTTATAATAAAAGCCAAATGGAAAATTGGTTGCCGTTCGCCGTGTTACTATCACTGGTAGTATTTCCTCAAATGCTCAGCATTCCATGGATGCGGTAGCTTCTCCCCCTCTGTAGTCTCCAGGTGGTATGTTCCTTTCCTTTTCCATGCCGTGACTCTGTAAGGTCCTTCCCAGTTGGGGCCGAGTTTTCCCTGTGTAGGGTCTCTAGCTGCACCCAGGACCCTCCTAAGTACCAGGTCTCCTACTTGGAAGTCTCTGTGTTGGACTCGGGAATTGTAATGTCTGGCCATGCGATCCTGGTATCTTGCGATCCTTTGCTCCGCCACCGACCTTACCTCATCTATCAGGTCCAGCTGTAGCCTAATAGATTCGTCGTTTCTGCTTTCGTCATGGTTGTGAACCCTGTAACTTGTGAGGCCAACTTCTGCGGGGATGACCGCCTCACTCCCGTATGTCAGTCGGAACGGCGTCTCTCCTGTCGGAGTCCTCGCCGTTGTCCTGTATGCCCATAGTATGCTCGGTAATTCTTCGGGCCATATTCCCTTTGCCCCCTCGAGCCGAGTCTTGATAATCTTTAGCAGGGATCGGTTCGTGACTTCAACCTGGCCATTAGCCTGAGGATGGGCGGGTGATGAGTAATGGTTTTTTATTCCTAGCTGTGTGCAGAAATCCCGGAAGTGGCTGTTGTCGAACTGCCTCCCGTTATCCGAGACAAGGACTCTAGGAATACCAAACCTGCATACGATGCACCGCCAAACAAAACTTCTAATGTTCTTTTCTGTAATGGTGGCCAAGGCTTCCGCTTCTACCCATTTTGTGAAGTAGTCAATACCCACTACCAAGAACTTCAGCTGCCTTACCGCTGTTGGGAAAGGTCCCATGATATCCAGTCCCCACTGAGCGAACGGCCATGGAGCCGTGATAGGGGTCAGCTCCTCAGCTGGCTGTCCGATAAAATTGCTGAACCTCTAGCATTTGTCGCAGCTTTTAACGTAAGACTCGGCATCCTTCTGCATGGTTGGCCAGTAATACCCAGCCCGTACCAGTTTGTGCACCAACGACCGCGATCCAGAGTGGTTCCCGCATATTCCTTCGTGTACTTCCCTCATTACGTAGTCTGCCTCCTCAACCCCGAGGCATCTTAGGTAAGGGTGGGAGAAACCTCTCTTGTAAAGAATGTCTTTTATCAGGACGAATCTTGCAGCTTGGACTTTCAGCTTCCTCGCTGCATTCTTCTCTTGTGGCAGTAACCCGTCCTTCAAGTACGAAGTTATCTGGGTGGTCCAGTTTCTTTCAGAGCGTATCTCCTGCATATTGTCGGGGTCTATTAGTGGAAAGAGTTGAACAAAGGAAAGTACATTACCCGGCGTCGTCACATGTTCTGCTGAGGCGGCTTTGGCTAGCCGATCGGCGAGCTCATTTTCTCCCCTTGGGATTTGGACGACCGTCGCTTTTAGCCCGTTAACTCTTGCCCTCACTTGATCAAGATATCTCTTCAACCTTTCCCCCTTGCATTCGTAGTCTCCGTTTACTTGATTGGTCACGACCTGAGAGTCGCAATGGACGGCTACACTTTCAGCTCCGGCGGCCTTGGCTAGGTCAAGTCCTGCCGCCACCGCTTCGTATTCTGCTTCATTGTTGGTAATTGGGAAGTCGAGACGGACCATACATTCGATCTTGTCTCCTTCTGGTGACAGCAACACTATGCCGGCCCCTCCAATTCGCCGATTGGATGACCCGTCGGTGTAGATGCTCCACTTGGGGGGTTCTTCTGCCCCCTTGTCCTCGTCACGCGTAAACTCTGCTATGAAGTCGGCTACAGCTTGTCCTTTAATGGCCACACGCGGACGGTACTTGATATCAAACTCACTCAATTCTATTGCCCACAGCGTCAGTCGACCTGCGGCTTCAGGATTACTCAGTGCCCTTCGCAAGGGCTTGTCGGTCATTACGTTCACGGTATGGGCTTGAAAGTAAGGTTTGAGCTTGCGAGCCGCTGTTATCAATGCGAAAGCGAGTTTCTCCATAGGTTGGTATCTTTCTTCGGCGCCGCGGAGCGCCCGGCTGGCGTAGTATACAGGCTTCTGTGCATTATCCTCTTCTCTAATTAAAGCTGCGCTGACGGCGGCAGAGGAGACAGCCAAGTAGAGGAAAAGTTCTTCACCAGGTTGCGAGGGGCTCAATAGGGGTGGTGAAGATAGGTATGACTTTAATTCCTCGAACGCTCGCTGACACTCGTCCGTCCACTCGAAGGATTTCTTTAATGTGCGGAAGAAGGGCAAGCACTTGTCCGTGGCTTTCGACACAAATCTATTTAATGCCGCTACCTTGCCATTAAGGCTTTGTATCTCCTTCACATTTCGCGGGGGGGCCATCTCCACTATGGCTCGGATTTTGTCCGGGTTAGCCTCAATCCCCCTCTGGGATACCATGAACCCTAGGAATTTGCCTGCCGTTACGCCGAATGCGCACTTTCCCGGATTGAGTTTCATGTTGTAGGATCGAAGCGTACCAAACGTTTCCTTAAGATCTTCCAGGTGGTCTTCCTCCTTCCGGCTCTTCACCAGCATGTCGTCGACATAGACCTGAACATTCCTACCGATTTGCTGCGCGAACATCTTGTTCATTAGCCTTTGGTATGTTGCCCCCGCATTCTTCAAGCCGAATGGCATTACTTTGTAACAGAATAGCCCTTGGCTGGTTACGAACGAAGTCTTTTCCTGATCGGCCTCGTGCATGCGGATCTGGTTATAACCCGAGAAAGCGTCCATGAAGCTTAATAATTGGTGTTGAGCCGTCGAGTCTACTAGGACGTCGACTCTTGGAAGGGGATAGCTATCTTTGGGGCACGCTTTGTTAAGATCTGTGAAATCCACGCACATAAGCCATTTGCCGCTCGCTTTCTTTACCATTACCACATTCGCCAGCCAATCGGGATAGTAGACCTCCCTGATGAAGCTTGCCTCTTGGAGTTTGCGGACCTCCTCCGCTATTGCTTGGTCTCGTTCCGTTGCGAACACTCTCTTCTTTTGTCGGACGGGTGGAAATGAGGGCAATACATTCAATTTGTGTACCATGACCGAAGGATCGATTCCCGGCATATCGTCATGGCTCCAGGCGAACACGTCCTTATTGCTCCTCAGGAAAGCTACGAGCTCTTGACGGATTGCGGGTTTGGCAAGCGTTCCGATCTTGGTTGTTCTGTTCGGATTGGAACTGTCCAGAGTTATCTCCTCCAGCTTCTCTGTTGGTTCCGCCACCGTTCGGTGCTCTTCTATATTCAAGGCCTGGATTTGGTCTTGCATCTCCATCATAGCGACGTAGCATTCTCGTGCGGCAACTTGACTTCCGCGTAGCTCTCCTACCCCATACTCCGTCGGGAACCTTATCATTAGGTGGTAAGTTGATGTTGCCGCCTTCCACGAGTTGAGCGTAGGTCGTCCAAGAATGGCATTGTAGGCGGACGAGCAATCGACCACCAAGAATGTCACGTTCCTGGTGATTTGTTGGGGGTAATCTCCTACTGTCACTCGTAACGTTATCGAGCCCAAAGGGAATACCCTACTCCCTCCGAAACCAACGAGCGGGGCGTCTGTCGGTATTAGCAGGTCCCTGTCAATCCTCATCTGCTGGAATGCCGGATAGTACAATATGTCGGCCGAGCTGCCGTTGTCGATCAACACTCGGTGCACGTTGTAGTCTCCTGTCCGCATGCTGACGACGAGGGCATCGTCGTGTGGATGGTGTAGGCGCCGTGCATCCTCTTCCGTGAACCCAACAATAGGGCCTTCTCCGTTTGCTATCCTTGGCACTCTGCCCGTAAACTGGACATTCTGTACTATCCGAAGGTATGTTTTGCGAGCCTTCTTTGACGATCCGGCCGCAGCAGTTCCTCCGATTATCATTCTTATGTCTCCAATTGGGGGTCCTGGTCGCTCGTTTTCTCGGCGGAGGTGTTGTTCCTGTGGGGGTTGATCCGTTCTTCCCTTGTTGACGAACTTCTGCAGCTTCCCCTGTCGGATAAGGGCTTCGATTTGCTGTTTCAAGTCGTAGCAATCGGCCGTGTCGTGGCCGTGGTCACGATGAAAGCGGCAATATTTGTCTTTGGACCTTCTGCTGGGATCACTCTTCAGCTTTCCCGGGAACGTCAGGGACCCTTCGTCCTTAATCTGCATTAGGACTTGGTCTATTGGCGCGGTCAATGGGGTGAAGCTTGTGAATCTTCCGCCCGTGGGTTTTGGACGTCTGTCCTCCCTTCGATCTCCCATTCTTCCTTTCTTCCGTCCCTGGTCTTGTCGGGGATCCTCTTGTCTTTCCCTTTTCTTGGGTCTATCTTCTCGGGCTAGTAGCACGTCTTCAGCGTTCATATATTTGGTGGCCCTGTAAAGCACCTCCGTCATGGTCTTGGGATCGTTTTTGTATAGGGAGAACAAAAATTTACCCCCCTTCAGCCCGTTCGTGAATGCTGCTACCAATATCTTGTCGTCGGCTTCGTCGATCGAGAGTGCTTCCTTGTTGAAGCGTGATATGTAGGCCCGCAGTGTCTCCTCCTCTCGCTGCTTGATATTCATTAAACAAGCCGTGGATTTTCTATGTCGGTGTCCTCCGATGAAATGCGTAGTAAATTGAGCACTTAGTTCCTTGAAGGTGCAAATGGAGTTGGGCGCTAGCCGGCCGAACCAAATTCTTGCTGCTCCCTTCAGGGTTGTAGGAAAGGCCCTGCACATAATCGCGTCTGCCACTCCCTGAAGGTGCATCAGGGTCTTGAAGGTCTCTAGGTGATCTAGAGGGTCCTTGACTCCGTCATAACTATCCATATTTGGCATACGGAACTTGCTCGGCAGGGGGAAAGAGTTGACGGCTGTTGTGAAGGGCGAGTCAGTCCTGTTGACAAGGTCGTCAAGATCACTCGACACTCGACCCTTGAGAGCGTTCATCATTACATCCATCTGTTCCTTAATCGCCTGCATCTCCACGATGATGGATTGGGGAGTCGTATCCGTCGGGGTAGGGATGTTAACGTCCCGTCGCACTGGTCTGCTCGGGGCGTTACTCTCCTGTTGTCCGTCCTGATCTCTCCTTTCAGCGCTGGTCCCCTCCTGATCCGCTCCTTGGTTATTGATCGCCGCAGTCTTTTGGTTCAGTTGCTCTTCTAGGTCGTGGTTTTGTTTGGTTAGGCGCTTCACTGCTGCGGCGAGCGTCCTGACTTGTTTCTCAAGGGCAGTCGTAGGGGTTTCTTCTTGGACGTCATGCGTGGTTGCCATTGAGCGCGTGAGTACCATGTAACTCTTTTGTCTAGGAAGCGATGAAGTGCCACACCGATTTCCCACAGACGGCGCCAACTGATGATGTTGAAAATTTGTCACCAATGGGTCACACCGTGCTCGCGACTCAGAATCGAACCTGCACGACAAAAACGATCGAGAGAAAACCTTTAGAGAGCACCGGTATGGGGCCGGCCTAACGCTCTCCGAAGATCAAGTCAGAATTCGTCCTTCCACTTTCTAAAGCGTTAGAGAGGGGTCAATTAATCTTACCTCGATTTGTGAGAATGTCGGCCCTTTTATAGTGGTGGAGAGGTGGCTCTTTACCTCCAGATCTTTCCAATGTGGGACTATAGTGGTGGAGAGTAGGCTTTTCTTCTAGAACTCCATATCTTTCCAATGTGGGACTCTGATACCAATCTTTTCAGGGCTTTACTTGGTCATTTCGGATTATGGGCCCTCAGCGATGGGCCTCCAAGGCGCGCAGGATCACCTCTACATAGGCCCAACAGTTTATATCCGTCAGGCCCATTAAGGTAGGCCCGTCAGGACTCATATTTCATCATCTTCATAGTCAATTTTTTTTTTAATAGATTTTTGACCTATGATGACTGTTTTTAATGATTGTGTTCTTTATCAGCAAACCAAGACACCAATTAATTTTTCATATATGCGAGAATTGAACCCCAAATCTCAAATTTAACCATTAAAACTTTAGCAATTGATAGTCGAATTGAATGCACAATTATATGTCCACTTGTGTCGAGAAAATAATCAAGAGAACAACTTAGACTCAATACCTCTATTATATGTATTGGAGATGGTGACAACTTTAGCCACATGCAATGGAATGATGTGTGATGTGCTCCAGCCGTTGATTTAAATTGTACCTTGGATCTTGGATCTCGACTTTATAGATCCAATTCCTTGGATTTTTTTTTTTTTTTTTGTCTTTTTTGTTTTTCAAATCCTAATTAATGAGATATGATTTGTTGGGTTTAATACGGAGAAATAAGTGACAACATAGGCTAGTATAGCAATTAAATGTCAATGTTAGTCCTTAAGATCACAAATTGTACCAATAATTAATAAACACTACAATCTAGGGTCGAGTTTGCAGGACTGGGCCTTTAAAAGCCGGATTTGGATCTAGTGCACTGAGAGCAATTACTCACTTTTCGTTTTTTACCACACCCCCTTTTCAACTATTTTTCATTTTATTTTATTCAATAGTTGAGATTGAAAGTTGTTTTTTTAATTCCCATTCTCAACCATCTAAAGCTATTGCATCAGGAGAAATACCTTAGATCTAAATCCTTAAGCCCTCGGATAAGAGGAGGAAAAAACACAAACCCTAATAAATAAGCTATTGTTAGAAAGGACGAAAAGTTGGATGCTTAGGTGAGCTGTGGAATAGTTGAAATGCTGACCAACTACCAAGGTTGTGATGCTATGGCTATGACTTGCAATCTAATCAAATCCAAAGTTTGTTATGTCAAAACAGTGCTCTGGACTCTCACGCAAGGGGTGGGTCTCACACATGGGTTTCCCCATGGAGCCCACCCCCTATGTGAGAGCTCGAAGCACTACTCTGAGACTATGTAATTATTTTTTGTTCAAGTCAGGGTCTTCTTGCAAAAATAAATTATACATATACACAAGCACACTAAACTAACCTATTTTGACTATCCTAAAAAAATATTGAACACTTTGACTTGAAAATTACAAGAATTTGAGTTCAATAAAAACAAGAGTAATGCTATGTCCACAACATTTTCACAAATAAGTTCACACAACAAATCCTATGTAGTAAGGTGACATCACTTTTTTGCTCACTAATAATAGCATGTTAAAGAAGATTTGTTGTGAAAATGTTGTAAAGAGAACATTACTCCAAAAATAATTCTAGCCCCTAATGGACCTAAACATAATCCTTAACCCATTAAACAAAAAATAAAGGCTTAAATAACAACAATTATTAACCCAAACAAAATCAAGACTAGGCCAAACAACAAGTGAACAAATTAATTCAACAAAAATCCTATTCAAAAAAAAAAAAAAAAATACATAATCATTCAAATTTGTAACTCACTCAATCCATTACATAAAAATAATCGCTAATTTCATTTTACCTAAAAATGGATAACAAGAGAAATACCGGTGGTCATGAGTTCTCCTTGACGAAGCCGGCAACTATGCTATCTTTAGCTTTGCAATCATAGCAATTTTTCTCAATTTAGTAACTCGGCTCAATTGTAACAAGTATTATTTCTCGCTCTCTCTCATTATTATTATTTTTTTTTAAAAGAAAAAATTTGGATCATTCCTATTAGGGAATTTTTTTTTCTTGACTACAAAATATATTTACCCCCTATGATGATTTACTAATTTAAGTTATAGGAATGCAATTTGTTTTTTTAAAAGGCAATAAAGAAATTGTAAACTAACTATTTTTGTATGTTTAGGTGTATAATAACTAAGAGAATAACAAATATATTATATTTTGAAAATCATCTCTTATATATATATATATATATATATATTTGTGTGTGTGTTTTGATAGAGTCGATTTTTCTTTTTCTTTTTAATATAGATTTTCAATGTATGATGTCCATCTTTAATAATTGTGCTATTTATGATCAGATCAAATCATCAATTAGTTTTTGATGTATGCAAGAATTAAACACCAAATCTCAAATTCAACCATTAAAAACTTTACCAATTGATAGAGTTAATTTTTTTTTTAGAATACTAAATATTTTTAACACACACATTAAAAGAGGGGAGAAGATTTTTTAAAAATTGAGAGTCAAATTGACTGCACTAATAGAAAAAATAAACACGAGCAAAACTTAGACCCGGTACCTCTAGTATATGTACTTTGGATGGTGACAACTTTAGCCACATGCAACGGATTGACGTACGATGTGCTCCAGCTATTGATTTAAATTGTACCTAGGATCTTTACTTTAAAGATCCAAGTCCTTGGGTATTTATTTTTTTGTCTTTTTTGTTTTTCATATTCTAATTAATTAGATATGATTTATTGGGTTTAATAATACGGATAAATAAGTCACAACCTAGCTCGAATTATAAGCATAGTAATTAAATGCCAATGTCAGTCCTTTCGAGCAAATTGTACCAATAATTAATAAACACTACAATCCATGATCAAATTTGCAGAACGGGGCCCTTAAAAGCTGGATTTGGATCCGGTGTATCGGGTGCAATTGCCCACTTTATCTCACAAAATTTTTTATCACACCCATTTTTCAATTATTTTTTACATTATTTTATTCAATAGCTAAGATTAAAAGTTGTTTTTTTTCTTTTTTAATTCTCAATCTCAACCATCTAAAACTATTGCATCAGGGGAATACTTTAGATCTAAATCCTTAAACCCTCGGATAAGAGGAGGGAAAAAGAAAAACCCTAATAAATAAGCTGTCGTTAAAAAGGACCAAAAGTTGAATGACTTAGGTGAGCCGTAGAATAGTTGTCAGGGTCTTCCTGCAAAAATAAATTATATATATACACAAACACACTAAACTAACCTATTTTAACTATCCTAAAAAAATATTTAACATTTTAACTTGATAATCACAAGAATTTGGGTTCAACAAAAATAAGAGTAATATTATGTCCACAACATTTTCACAAATAAATTCACAGTAAATCCTATGTGGCCACCTAACATCACTTTTTTAGTCACTAATAATAGTATGTCACATTGTGAAAATGTTGTATACGTAGTATTACTCCAAAAATAATTCTAGCCTTTAAACGACCTAAACATAATCTTTAACCTCTTAAACAAAAAATAAAGGCTTAAATAACAACAATTATTTACCCAGACAAAAACAAGACTAGGCCAAACAACAAGTGAACAAATTAATTCAACAAAAATCCAATTCAAAAACAAAAAATTAAAAATACATAATCATTCATGTAAGGACACAATTCTCCGGCGGCCCAATAAGGATGTTGGGCTCGCGTACGAAAGATCCCTCACAATATGATTTGTAGAGAGTGGGCTTGAAAAGCTAGCCGCTGGTCACGGGGCGATGTCCGATCCTGGCTTTATAGGAATTCAGGTAGAAAAAGGAGTTGGGCCTGAACATCTAAGCCCTAAGACGTCGCACCCTATGGGATGGGACTCCTCGGAGTTGATCCGAGGACCATTGAGGCCTTCCCCCGGTTATCCAACGACGGACTTTCTTCAGTGAAGTCCGGTGTTGTTGAGATGTTCTCCCCCATGTGATCTCTCTTTTTCTTGGAGGTCAGATTGGATCCCTTTAGATTTATTTACTTTCTTCTCTTATACTCGTCCGTGTTCATTGTCCTTCGTCCACGTGTAGGGTCAATCTTTACAAGACTGATATTTGTCCCATCAGTCTAATCCCAGAATTGTTGGGTATGGTTGATAAGGCTGCAGAGTACGGCTCTGTCATGTGTTGGATCTTATCTGGAAGGGTAGTAAGGGTAACTTCTCCAAGATATTTTGGATCTCCTTACGAATTCGTCCCTATACCAGTTTTACCCCTTAATTCTGATGGGGTTCTGGATCTGCCGAGGACTAAACAGTCCTCGGCTGCCTTCCAAAGTTGTTTTGTGCTCTGTACTGTAGAGCTTGGGCCACAGCTCTCCTCGGACTGGGCCTTCGGATTTTCCAGGAGCAATTGGGCTTGGTCCTTAAATTATTGGACCCCACAATAGTCCCTCAAAACCCTTCTATCCGACTTCCAGGTTGGAAGGGAGGGTTTTGGCAAACCCGGGCCCTTAATATGGTTTGTTTAGTTCAACCCCGCATTTATGTGGGCGGTTTTCCATCTGTCCAGGAGGTTAGCCGGTTTTCTAGGGATTCCGTTTAATCTGCTCGTGATCCACTCCTGCCGCTTGGCTGTCCCAGACGCGCCCTTAATGAATCCCCTTTACGAGACTCATTTATGTCCGGCGGCTCATCTGATAAGGTGGGGAAATGGAACGGACGCCTCTTTTTTCTTCAGATTCCTTTGGGAAACTTGAATGCATTTAATACCCTCCGTTCTGCCCTTCCTATAAGAAGGCAAGCAGGAGGCCATCACTTTCGTGCAAACTCCTCTCCTTCCCTCTGAGATCTGAAACTCGTAGTCTCCTTTAGCGCCTGCTTAGCCTGTTTGTTATACGTCGTATCAGTACACGCCTACCATAACGAACGATGAAGGAACCATGCCCCTCCTTAAAACACCATGTTCCGATAAAGCTTGAAATGGCTCGATCGGGGCAGGGGTGGCGCAGACTTAAGATCTGTCCCACCTCTCTTTCAGCCAAAATCCGAAGCAGGGGCTCGTCATGTCAAACTCTTGGCGTGACTGAGTCGAGAACACCCAATATTAGCACCACTCGGCTCCTCACGAGCGTACCTAACATGGCACCAGTGTGTTAGGAGTCAGGGCTGAGGCAGGGGCGAAGTGCTTCTGCTTCCCCCCTCTTTGCTCACTGGTGCCCTCCTCCGCCTTCCTCTTATAGTCTTCCCAGCACCAGTTCCGCCCTGGTGCTGTCCTTCTCCCTCTTTTGCTCCTCTCTTTGTCCTTTCATTTCTCCCACTCTTCTTCTCCTCCTTCCCTTACTCATGTCCTCCATCTTCTTCATTGATTTCTTCCTTACTATTTCCTTCTTCTTTGTTCTTCTTTTTTTTTTAAGTGAGTTCTTCTCTTAGTATGAGCAACAATGAGGCAGAGATTGGAGAGACTTTAAAGACAAGTTTAAAAGGCGCTTGACCGTTTGCTTATCTGTACTGTGGATGTTAGTACTGCTTCGGCAGCCCCTCTTTTGTATAGGCTGGTTGAAACCTCTTTTTGTACATTGTAATAATTTTTCATATTAATAAAAGTTGTTTCTATTTCACTTTGCATGTTCTGTCTCTTTGTTTTTATAAATTTGCAAGTGCTGCTCGGCTCAATAATACCGCATCTAAATCTATGACGACTAAGACCAAAATACTTAATAATAAAAAGATGTTGCCATAATCTTAACAGAAGTGCTGGGCGCAATAAGGCAGACCAATAAAAAGTAGTACTTTCCACCTTGGCTTGGGTCCGAGGACCATGCAAGGCCTTGGTTATGTCCAGAACTTGTAATAATAATAATTTTTGTACTTGGTTTCCCCATAGGCTTGAGTCCGAGGACCATACAAGGCCTTGGTTCTGTCCAAAACTTGTAATAATAATAATTTTTGTACTTGGTTTCCCCATAGGCTTGAGTCCGAGGACCATACAAGGCCTTGGTTCTGTCCAAAACTTGTAATAATAATAATTTTTGTACTTGGTTTCCCCATAGGCTTGAGTCCGAGGACCATACAAGGCCTTGGTTCTGTCCAAAACTTGTAATAATAATAATTTTTGTACTTGGTTTCCCCATAAGCTTGAGTCCGAGGACCATACAAGGCCTTGGTTCTGTCCAAAACTTGTAATATTTATAATTTTTGTACTTGATTTCCCCATAGGCTTGAGTCCGAGGACCATACAAGGCCTTGGTTCTGTCCAAAACTTGTAATATTTTCTTTTTTGTACTTGGTTTCCCCACAGGCTTGAGTCCGAGGACCATGCAAGGCCTTGGTTCTGTCCAAGACTTTATGCTCTTTCCTCTTTCTCTTTGCACCTGTCTTTCCTCAGGTGTCTCATAAGTTGCCGAGCAGGAAGTTGTCCTTGGCAACGGTTATTCCTTGGTGTGGGTCATAGTCTGTGGGCTTCCGTGCAGAACGGGCCTGGGCCGCGAATTTATTAGGCCCACAGATTTAGAGGCATTTCCGTAGTCTTTGGTCACGCGGTACTTTTTGGCGTCCCAGTATTCGAGTTGCGCCTTCACGAGGCTCCTTTAATCTCAGGGTTGCAGACGGCATTGGAAATCGAGCCGGAGACATTTTGTCTGTAGCGTTCCTTGGGACGCTGCGTGAATTAAATGCCGTCACCTCATCTTTTAAATAAATAGGAGAGAAGGTTGCTTTACTTTCACACGAATTCTTTAGTCTCCTTTCTTAGTACATCATGTTTGAGGCGAGGATTGGGGCAAAGGAGCCCTCTCCGCCACGAAAGCGTCGTGTCTTCCTGCGACTCCAGATAGTGAGGTGCGGGCCAAGGAGGCGTAGGCTCAAGAGAATATTTCAGTTCGAGAGAGGGGAAAGGATGTTTCTCCCTCTTTTAGTCAAAATCCGAAGCAGGTTCTGGTCATGCCAGATTTTTGGCATGCCCGAAGAAGGAATTTCCGCCATCAGCGCCGTCTGCCTTGTAGCAGGAAAATTTCTGCGGGGGCTTCCCAACTTCCGGCTCCCTGCATCTTTTCCGTAGATGGTGTTAGCCTGAGGTCAGGTTCTTTGGCTGCCTGAGTTATGGGCATGTAGAAGCGTCGAGAAATAGTTTCCTTAGACGACATCTTGGAACAGTAGCCAACCTCTCCTCTGAGATATTTCCTCGGCACCATCTTCACTCTTTTGTACTTTTCTTTTGCTTACGCAGTTAACTTTAATGTAAGCTGGTTTCAGCTTTTATTGTACACTGTACTGTTCTTTTGTCTTAATAAAAGATGTGTTTATTTCTTTATACATATTTTTTTTTTTGCAACAACCACTTTGGGTCTGAATATTAAGTCTAAGCATGCCTTTAACAATATTCTGGACGGAAGAACACTTTAATATAAACCCTTATTAGTTTAAACTCGCAAATATTATCAAGTATAACAATGGTAATCCTCAATAGATTGAATTCATGGAACTAACCGAGATAGCTGCTGAGCGCTGCGTGATGCACGCTAGACGAATATCCGAGAGAGCAGCCGAGCAGCGATGGACTTGGATTGTGCCCTTGGGACAACATACTGTGCCGTATCGTATCAGCCCCTTTGGCACTGGGGATCTGAGGGTAGACCGGGGAAACCGTGCAATTAAAGACTGACCCAACTGTTAACGAGAAGTTCTCTTCGGATGGATTTTAATGCTCTAGTAACAGTTTTTATTTTGTGTACTTGGTTTCCCCATAGGCTTGAGTCCGAGGACCATACAAGGCCTTGGTTCTGTCCAAAACTGGTAAGATTTCTTTTATGTACTTGGTTTCCCCATAGGCTTGAGTCCGTGGACCGTGCAAGGCCTTGGTTCTGTCCAAAACTTATGATCTTTTAATGTACTTGGTTTCCCCATAGGCTTGAGTCCGAGGACCATGCAAGGCCTTGGTTCTGTCCAAAACTTATGATCTTTTAATGTACTTGGTTTTCCCATAGGCTTGAGTCCGAGGACCATGCAAGGCCTTGGTTCTGTCCAAAACTTGTAAGATTTCTTTTACGTACTTGGTTTCCCCATAGGCTTGAGTCCGAGGACCATGCAAGGCCTTGGTTCTGTCCAAAACTTGTAAGATTTCTTTTACGTACTTGGTTTCCCCATAGGCTTGAGTCCGAGGACCATGCAAGGCCTTGGTTCTGTCCAAAACTTGTAAGATTTCTTTTACGTACTTGGTTTCCCCATAGGCTTGAGTCCGAGGACCATGCAAGGCCTTGGTTCTGTCCAAAACTTGTAAGATTTCTTTTACGTACTTGGTTTCCCCATAGGCTTGAGTCCGAGGACCATGCAAGGCCTTGGTTCTGTCCAAAACTTGTAAGATTTCTTTTACGTACTTGGTTTCCCCATAGGCTTGAGTCCGAGGACCATGCAAGGCCTTGGTTCTGTCCAAAACTTGTAAGATTTCTTTTACGTACTTGGTTTCCCCATAGGCTTGAGTCCGAGGACCATGCAAGGCCTTGGTTCTGTCCAAAACTTATAAGATTTCTTTTACGTACTTGGTTTCCCCATAGGTTTGAGTCCGTGGACCATGCAAGGCCTTGGTTCTGTCCAAAACTTATGATCTTTTATGTACTTGGTTTCCCCATAGGCTTGAGTCCGTGGACCATGCAAGGCATTGGTTCTGTCCAAAACTTATGATTTTTTTATGTACTTGGTTTCCCCATAGGCTTGAGTCCGAGGACCATGCAAGGCCTTGGTTCTGTCCAAAACTTATGATCTTTTTATGTACTTGGTTTCCCCATAGGCTTGAGTCCGAGGACCATGCAAGGCCTTGGTTCTGTCCAAAACTTATCTTTTTATGTAGATTTCTTTTATAAGTATGTACTTGGTTTCCCCATAGGCTTGAGTCCGTGGACCATGCAAGGCCTTGGTTCTGTCCAAAACTTATAAGATTTCTTTTACGTACTTGGTTTCCCCATAGGCTTGAGTCCGTGGACCATGCAAGGCCTTGGTTCTGTCCAAAACTTATAAGATTTCTTTTACGTACTTGGTTTCCCCATAGGCTTGAGTCCGTGGACCATGCAAGGCCTTGGTTCTGTCCAAAACTTATGATCTTTTAATGTACTTGGTTTCCCCATAGGCTTGAGTCCGTGGACCATGCAAGGCATTGGTTCTGTCCAAAACTTATGATCTTTTTATGTACTTGGTTTCCCCATAGGCTTGAGTCTGAGGACCATGCAAGGCCTTGGTTCTGTCCAAAACTTACGATCTTTTTATGTGCTTGGTTTCCCCATAGGCTTGAGTCCGAGGACCATGCAAGGCCTTGATTCTGTCCAAAACTTACGATCTTTTTATGTGTTTTATTTTTCAACCACCAGCCCCTACACCAAGGCAGGGACAGTTGGCCTGAGGCTGAAAGCCCCTAGAGACGCCCGCGCCCTCAGCACTGCGAGGCGTAGCCCCTAGCAGAAGCTTACGTCGGAGCAACAACTATATGTCGTCGGAGACGGGGGAAATCCCAGAAATTTCTGCTTGCTAGAGAGCTGACTCCACCGCCACCTGCGCCAACGCGCAAGCTTCCCCACAGACGGCGCCAATTATAAGGACACAATTCTCCGGCGGCCCAATCAAGATGTTGGGCTCGCGTACGAAAGATCCCTCACAATATGATTTGTAGAGAGTGGGCTTGAAAAGCTAGCCGCTGGTCACGGGGCGATGTCCGATCCTGGCTTTATAGGAATTCAGGTAGAAAAAGGAGTTGGGCCTGAACATTTAAGCCCTAAGACGTCGCACCCTATGGGATGGGACTCCTCGGAGTTGATCCGAGGACCATTGAGGCCTTCCCCCGGTTATCCAACGACGGACTTTCTTCAGTGAAGTCCGGTGTTGTTGAGATGTTCTCCCCCATGTGATCTCTCTTTTTCTTGGAGGTCAGATTGGATCCCTTTAGATTTATTTACTTTCTTCTCTTATACTCGTCCGTGTTCATTGTCCTTCGTCCACGTGTAGGGTCAATCTTTACAAGACTGATATTTGTCCCATCAGTCTAATCCCAGAATTGTTGGGTATGGTTGATAAGGCTGCAGAGTACGGCTCTGTCATGTGTTGGATCTTATCTGGAAGGGTAGTAAGGGTAACTTCTCCAAGATATTTTGGATCTCCTTACGAATTCGTCCCTATACCAGTTTTACCCCTTAATTCTGATGGGGTTCTGGATCTGCCGAGGACTAAACAGTCCTCGGCTGCCTTCCAAAGTTGTTTTGTGCTCTGTACTGTAGAGCTTGGGCCACAGCTCTCCTCGGACTGGGCCTTCGGATTTTCCAGGAGCAATTGGGCTTGGTCCTTAAATTATTGGGCCCCACAATTCAAATTTGTAACTCGTTCAATTTGTTATATAAAAATAATTTTTAATTTCATTTTTCCTTAAAAAAATGGATAACAAGAAAAATACTCTGATCATGAGTTCTCCTTGACCAGCAACTGAGCTATCTTTAGCTTTGCATTCGTAGCAATTTTTCTCTCATTAGTAACTCAGCTCAATTGTTACAAGTATTATTTCTCTCTCTCTCTCTCTCTCTCTCTCTCTCTCTCTCTCTCTCTCTCATCATTTCATACTCTCTCACTTCTTAATTTCCGTTTTATCTCTTATCTATCCTTTTTTTTTTTCTTTTTCTCTTTGTTAGTAGAAGTAAATTGTAATGATTTATTTATTTGCATTTTTCGTGACATTAATATATTTATGTTATCTCTTTATTAAATTGTGTATCATTTAAGTGTTTTAGTGACCATTCTAAAAAACATTTCTAGAGCCGTCACCAATTATAAAAAATACTAAAATAGTATAAATTTTTAATAATTATTTTAAAACAATAAAATCATTTTTTGAAAAAATAAATTTTCATAAGAACGGATATAAGTTTAATTTTTAGATAAAGAAACTAAACAGTTTTTTTTTCCTCAGTTTCTATTACTTGCCAACCAAATACACACCACCAAAACACAAAAAACAAACAAAAAAATTTTTTTATTACCAACCAATTAGAACAAATGATTAGAAAAATTAAAATAAAATTTTCTTCCACTTGCTTAGATTTTCTCCCTAACCAAGGAAGATGACTCCATGGCCATGGTAAAGGTGAAACTTGATTTTATGTGACACTTGAGATTTTCAAACCTTTTTCTAATTGTCATGGAAAATTTATAGGGTGGTCAAACAAACTCAACGTAAAAAAAAATAAAAAATAAATAAAATAAAAAAAATATTTACTGTCAGCATAGAAAATGAAAATCACGCTCAAACTCACAAGTCACAACCATACTCTAAAATAATCCAAGTTATTTGGGTTATAGTCTATAGACTTAAAAGGCACATAGAATCAAGGTTCACCTTTACCATGGCCACAGAGTCATCTTCCTTTATTTGGGTTGTTTGGTTAAGGAGAAAATGTGAGAAAGGAAAAGAAAATTTTATTTTGTTTTTAGTCATTTGTATCTACGTAGTAGTGAAAAGAAAATTTTATAAAGTAATGTTTCATTCACAACAATTTTACCCAAATTTTAGGTAATAAGTTATTACTAATTAGTAAAAAAATGATTTTATTATTGGATTTAAATTAAAACCAATAACAATTTTTTTAGAATAAAAATTAATAACAATTTATAAACTAAGATTTGTTAAGAAAATATTGTATGTTGTAGTATTACTAAATTCTATATTATTTTTGGTGGTTTATTTGTTTTAATCATTGAGCAAGTATGAGAAATTGGGGGGGGAAAAACTATTTTTTAGTCTGTTTCTAAAAAGGACTAAGAAGCTTAATGGAATGACTAGCTACCAAGGTTGTGACGCCAAGGCTATGACGTCATGTTTGTGTTTTCTCCTTTTTGTAAGTAAACAAACGTGTCCTACTGTCCTGAATTAAGCAACGTCGGCCACGTGGAATTCAGACCTTCAAATGGAAACCAATTGGCCGAAGACCTCATGGGGTCAACTGTCAAGTGACCACATTTCAATTCTTCCTTGTAATTCCTAGAGTCTTGTATTAGAAGCGCACTATTTTATACACCATATATACAATTTTGTCTTTAAACTGAAATCATGTAATTTTTTTTTATAATTTTAGTTTAAAATTTGTAATTTGTATGTAATAATTGTAAACTAATTATTTTTGTATGTTTGGATGTATAATAACTAAGAGAATAACAAATATATTATATTTTGAAAAGCATCTCTTATATATATATATATATATATATATGTGTGTGTGTGTGTTTTGGTGAGTATAAAATAATACTAAGTATGTTTGATAGAGTCGATTTTTTTTTTTTATATATAGATTTTCGATGTATGATGTTCATTTTTAATAATTGTGCTTTTTATTATCAGATCAAAACATCGATTAGTTTTTGTTGTATGCGAGAATTAAACATCAAATCTCAAATTCAATCATTAAAAACTTTACAAATTAATAGAGTCGATTTTTTTTTAAGAACACTAAGTATTTTTTACACACACATATAAAAAAAAGAGAGAAAGTTTTTTAAATATTGAGAGTTGAATTGAATGCACTAATATATGTCCACTTGTGTCGACAGAATAAACAAGAGCAAAACTTAGACCCGGTACCTCTAATATATGTACTTTGGATGCCGACAACTTTAGCCACATGCGATGGAATGACGTGTGATGTGCTCCAGTCGTTGACTTAAATTGTACCTTGGTTCTTTACTTTATAGATCCAAGTCTTTGGATATTTAAACACCCATTCTAACCACATGTTTTTAGATTTTAAATAATATTTCATATATTTTTACATTTTTTTTATCGATATGTATTTTTACATATATTTTCAAACATTTATTTTTATTTTTTAAGTGCATGTGTCAAACACTCCTTACTTTTTTGTCTTTTTTTTTTTTTTTTCATATTCTAATTAATTAGATATGATTTATTGGGTTTAATACGAACAAATAAGTCACAACCTAGGCTAGCATAGTAATTAAATGTCAATGTCAGGCCTTAAGAGCAAATTGTACCAATAATTAATAAACTACTAGGCCCTTAAAAGCCGGATTTGGATCTGGTGTATTGGGTGCAATTACCCAGTTTCTCTCACAAAATTTTTTATTACACTCATTTTTCAATTGTTTTTTACATTATTTTATTAAATAGCTAAGATTGAAAGTTATTTTTTTTTTTAATTCTCAATTTCAACCATCTAAAGCTATTACATCAGGGGAATGCCTTAGATCTAAATCCTTAAGCCCTCAGATGAGAGGAGAGAAAAAGACAAACCCTAATAAATAGTTTGTCGTTAGAAAGTACCAAAAGTTGACTGGCTTAGGTGAGTCGTGGAATAGTTGAAATGCTAACCAACTACCAAGGTTGTGATGCTAAGGCTATGACTTGCAGTCTAATCAAAACCAAAGTTTGTTATGTCAAAACAGTGCTCTGGACTCTCACACAAGGGGTGGGCCTCCCACGTGGGTTCTCCCATGCAGCCCACCCCCTATGTGAGAGCTTGGAGCACTAATCCAAGACTATGTAAGTATTTTTTGTTCAAGTCAAGGTCTTTTTGCAAAAATAAATTATATATATACACAAACACACTAAACTAACCTATTTTAACCATCCTAAAAAAATATATAACATTTTGACTTGATAATCACAAGAATTTGGGTTCAACAAAAATAAAAGTAATGTTATATCTATAACATTTTCACAAATAAGTTCACCGCAAATCCTATGTGGCAACCTAACATCACTTTTTTGCTCACTAATAATAGTATGTCACATTATGAAAATGTTGTTGACATAGCATTACTCCAAAAATAATTTTAGCCCCTAAACGACCTAAACATAATCCTTAACCTCTTAAACAAAAAATAAAGGCTTAAATAACAACAATTATTCACCCAAACAAAAACAAGACTAGGCCAAACAACAAGTGAACAAATTAATTCAACAAAAATCCTATTCAAAAACAAAAAATTAAAAATACATTATCATTCTAATTTGTAACTCGTTCAATCTGTTACATAAAAATAACCTTTAATTTCATTTTTCCTCAAAAAATGGATAATAAGAGAAATACTGTGATCATGAGTTCTCCTTAACCAGCAACTATGCTATTTTTAGCTTTGCATTTGTAGCAATTTTTCTCTCATTAGTAACTCAACTCAATTGTAACAAGTATTATCTCTCTCTCTCTCTCTCTCTCTCTCTCTCTTATCATTTCATGCTCTCTCACTTCTCATTTTCCGTTTTATCTCTTATTTGTACTTTTTTCTTTTTTCTTTTTCTCTTTGTTAGTAGAAGGAAATTGTAATGATTTATTTATTTGCATTTTTGTGACGTTAAAATATTTATGTTATCTCTTTATTAAATTTTCTATCATTTAAGTGTTTTAGTGACCATTCTAAAAAAAAAAAATTCTAGAGCTGTCACCAATTATTTAAAAAAAAAAAAAAAACTGAAATAGCAAAAAAATTTATAATTATTTTTAAACAATAAAATCATTTTTTGAAAAAATAAATTTTAATAAGAATGGATATAAGTTTAATTTTTAGATAAAGAAACTAAACCCTTTTTTTCCTCAGTTTCTATTACTCACCAACCAAATACACACCACCAAAAAAAATTAATAATAAATAATAATAAAAAATTCTTATCACCAACCAATTAGAACAAATGATTAGAAAAATTAAAATAAAATTTTATTTCACTTGCTTAGATTTTCTCCCTAACCAAGGAAGATGACTCCATGGCCATGGTGAAGGTGAAATTTGATTTTATGAGACACTTGAGATTTTCAAACCTTTTTCTAATTGTCATGGAAAATTTATAGGGTGGTCAAACAAACTCAACAAATCTTTTTTTTTTTTTTTTTTAAAAGCACTTTACTGTCAACACAAAAAATGAAAATCACACTCAAACTCACAAGTCACAACGATACTCTAAAATAATCCAAGTTATTTGGGCTACAGTCTATAGACTTGAAAGGCACATAGAATCAAGGTTCACCTTTACAATGGCCACGGAGTCATCTTCCTTGATTTGGGTTGTTTGGTTAAAGAGAAAATGTGAGAAAGTGAAAGAAAATTTTATTTTGTATTTAGTCATTTGTATCTACATAGTGGTGAGAAAAAAATTTTATAGAGTAATGTTTCATCCACATCAATTTTATAAAAAATTTTAGGTAACAAGTTATTACTAATGAGTAAAAAAATAATTTTATTGGTGGGTTTAAATTAAAACTTGTGGGGCCGGAAAATTTGAGGTCTCAGCCCACTTTACATTCAGGGCCCAAGACCCAGGCCGAGCCCTATTGCGGAGGACGCATGATGAAAGCCCCAAAAGGCCCAAGGATGTGGCCGAGGACGACCTCACGCTCAACACCTCACAAAACGCCTGAAGAAAATGACAAACTCAATACAGGGGCAATACAAGGGAGAAAGCTGCCAACACCGTAATATGGAACCCTACATCTGACAGGCTATACACCAAACCATACTATTTAACTTTTCCCAACCACCCCCAACCACTCTTATGTATGGATTGATAGGACGGGTCTGTATCCCAAAAAAGCAAAACTGACAGGTGGACACTAAATGGGAAGCAAATACTAGTACAAAAGGGAAAGAGAGCCAAGGGGGAAAGGGACCCCAGGGGAGAAAAAATCCTACAAAAGGGAGAATGGGAAGGATGCTGTGCTCCTCGGATGTAGTCGGAGGACTTAAACCCCACAAGCCGCATCGACGGAAGGCTTAACTAGTCAAGCCAAGCCCATTCTCATATAAACCTCCCTAAAAACCACGACTAAACCGCTGACCAGTAACCAATGTCCAGTTTTTCAAGTCTACACTCTACAAATTATATTGTTCGGACTCTTTACATACAAGTCCAATGTCATTCTTGGGTCGTTGAATAATTATGTCCCTACAAAACTAATAACAATTTTTTTAGAATAAAAAATTAATAACAATTTATCAACTACGATCTATTAAGAAAATATTGTATGCATAGTATTACTAAATTCTATATAATTTTTGGTGGTTTATTTGTTTTAATCGTTGAGCAAGTATGAGAAATTGGGGGGAAAAACTATTTTTTAATCTGTTTCTAAAAAGGACTAAAAAGCTTAATGAAATGACCAGCTAACAAGGTTGTGATGCCAAGGCTATGACGTCATGTTTATGTTTTCTCCTTTTTGTAAGTAAACAAACGTGTCCTACTGTCCTGAATTAAGCAACGTGGGCCACGTGGAATTCAGACCTTCCAATGGAAACCAATTGGCCGAAGACCTCACGGGGTCAACTGTCAAGTGACCACATTTCAATTCTTCCTTGTAATTCCTAGGGTCTTGTATTAGAAGTGCACTACTTTACACACCAGATATACAATTTTGTCTTTAAACTGAAATCGTGTAATTTTTTTTTTTTATAATTTTTGTTTAAAGTTTGTAATTTGTGTGTAATATGATAATGTAATAGACAACACCTTTAAATTTTTATCTATTTATGGTATGTTTTTGCATTAGAACTCCATTTTTTCTTCTTTACTTACGTTTTTTTTCAAATTTTTTAAAAATAAAATGTACTAATATAATTAATAAACATTTTTATAATTATTTAAAACAAAAAAATCATTTAAAAAATAAATTTTAATAAGAATGGATATAAAATTATTTTTAGAAAAATAAACTAAACTTTTTTTATATCAGTTTCTCTTTCATTCTTAGTTTATTACCAATCAAAAAGAAAATACAAACCACTAAAAAAATAAAATTTCTTCTCACCAACCAATTAGATACAAATGATTAATATATATTGTAAGGACTCAATTTCTAACGATCCCAAATTGATATTAGGTTCGAACGTTAAAGGCCCAAACAATAAATTTGTAGAGAGTGGGCTAAAAGGCTAGGTCTTGGTAAATGGACAGTCATTAGTCATGATGTTCATAATGATCGCACAGGGATGAACTGAGCATATCCCAGAAGACATTCTCCTCGGCATGGCCTGGATGGCTCCGGTCCATGGACCTTGTCCGAGGAGTTTAAGGTTCTTATTACCCCTTTTGTGCTCAGTCCCTCCCCTCCTTAGAGACAATGCATCATCCTCCTTTTATACTAGCTTTTTTCCTCCCTCAAACGTCAACATGTAGGTTCAGTTTTATAGGGCTGATACTTATCTTATCAGCCCATACCCAAAATGGTTGGGGGTGGTTGTAAAAGCTGAAAAGTATGACTCTGTCAGGTACAGAGTACTGAATTACAGCAATGACAGCCTTTCCCTTGTTGTTTGTCGCCACACTGTTCAGGGGTCCTTTCTCCATTAAGGCGGCCAGGACGTTTGTTGGCGCATTCAATGCGGATGTGACAGTTTTTCCTTGAACCACTCCTACACTGTACTCGCCCTTTCTTTTGGGAGCACTCTAGGGGCTGCCTTTGATGGCGTGCCGTTCCTTCCTTCTAGGTTTAGGGACGCCAAGGACAGGATCATCCTCGGCTATATCTCTAGGCCATTTGGACTTTCGTTGCATGTCCTCGGCAACACCTCTCCTCGGCATGGGCCTTGGGCCCTAATAGAAAGTGGGTCGGGATCACAAATTCTCTGGCCCCACATATATATATATATATATATATATATATTCTAGACACAAACTAGAGGCCTTTTTTTAATTGTCCTCTTCCATAATTGCTTCACATCTATCAGTTCTCAACCTCATCTATTTAAAGTGAAAACGCCTTGCTTGCCGCCTTCATTGTGATTGAATTATGACGATGAATATAATTAAAACTCAATAAATATAAAAATTCGATATGCAATAACTTTTAGGGTAAAATGTTATTTTGGTCTTTAAATTTTATCAAATCTTTTTTTAATCTCTAAACTTTAAAACATTTTTTTTTTCTCTAAACTACTAAAATTTCGTTTCTTATTCCTAAACTATTAAAAATATTTCACATTTTGTACTTAAACTTTAAAAAAAAAAAAATTACATGAAAACATTATTTTAGTCCCTACATTTTAGAGTTACAATCAATTTGGTTCCTACATTTTGGTAGCAATCAATTTGGTCATTGTTATTTTCAACTTGCAGTCAATTTGGTTTTTATCGTTAACTCACTAAGAGAAAATGTTTCTATAGCCAACGAATTGCACAGTTGGCACACTAGACACTTATATGGTTACTAAAACAAAAATAATTAATATTTATTAATATATAAAATTCCACAACAACATTTAAATTAAAAAGAATTAAAAAACATTTATTTTCTCAATTTTAAAGATTAAAAACAAAATGTTAATTTCTCAAGACCGTATTTTTGTGGCTACTAATTACAAAAACACAAATCAAATTTAACAAAAAATCAATCCATTTTTGGATTGGAAAAGTTGGATAATCATGGCAACGTGAAGAAGAAAATTTTGGGTTTTCCTCTAAATCTGGGTTTTCAACTCATTTTGAAGGTAATGGCCACCACTGGTCCATCACTACCATTAACTTTCGGCTATGTAAATTAGGGTTGTCCACGGGTCGGTCCGGGTCGGGTTTGTGCCCAACCCGAAACCGACCCGACCAGATCGGGTGGGCAAACTTTCAACTCGCCGCCAACCGTCAAAGAAGTCAGTTCGGATGAGTTGGAACATCAACGAGCAGCGGTCGGGTTGGTCGGAGTCGAGATTTGGAAAATAAAGAAAATCTAGCTAGAAAATGATGAAAATCTGCCAAATCCTTTGAGTTTTTGCTGAAAATAGCCAAGATCTCGACTAGATCCGGCGAAATCTCACCCGATCTAGCCAAGAACTTAACTAGATCTAGCGAAATCTCATCGGATCTAGTCAAGATCTAGCCAAAATACATCTCAAAACTCGCCGAAATTATCAAATAATGCCAGAATCTGGGTTTTGCTTACCGGATTCTGGGTTTCTCACCGAATTATGGGTTTTCGCTAGTCGGTTCTGGTTTTTAAGATTTTGGGGGGGGGGGGGGGGAACCCGCCAACCAACCCGCCGGTTATGGGTTCTGGAGGCGGAGACCCGCCGCCGACCGTCACCAATGTTGGGTCGGCCGGTACTCAGGCCGGATCAGACGATTTTTGCTGGTGGGTCAGGTACCTGCTTTCTGTGGACAACCCTAATGTAAATAGCAAGAGAGAGAGAGAGAGAGAGAGTATTATAACCAACCTCATAGCCACATTTCGATTGGACTCGCCGATTTTGTCTTTGTATAGACAATGCTCCTCGATGACGTTAATAGCAAGAAGATGACAAGCAAACAGAGATGGTGGTGGTGATTTGGGAGTAAGCGGATCTGACAACAATGGCAATGGCGAAGCACAACACAACCAACTTTTGGCCCCTATGCAACAAGTGTTTCTCACGTTCGCAGAAATTCACAACTCTCAAACCCATCTAACAATTCACAGTCTATCATGTTCTCTTTCTTTAACAACACCTAACCCAAGAAGAAGTGTTTGATTTGGGATTTCAAAATGAAGCCATAACCCAGATTTGGATAAGCAAAATGCAAAACCTAGATTTGAGATTTTTTTTCTTTCAAATTTTACCTCTTTTTTTTTTTTTTTTTGCGAAACTACAATATTGGTCTTTCAAGTTTACCTTATGTGCGTAATTGGTCCCTCAAGTTTTAAAACTGAGTTGTATTAGTCATTTTATTAATTGTCGTTAGTAGTGTTGCTTACGTGGCTAACGGAATAATGATTTGCCATTTTTTTTAATGATTTGTCATTAAAAAAAATGACAAATCATTATTCCCAAAAATGTGATGACTAGGCACATGCTAAACGGCACCGTTTTGCCCAAAGAGGAAGCAAACAAAATCTCAAAATCCTAAATCTAAACCCACGCACCAGCCCTTAGCTCCCTAACCCATGAACTTATCCCCACCAAACTCCTCAAATCTCACACTCCTCTTCTTTGTCCTCAAACTTTTGCCACAAAGTACACCCTAACATTTCGAAACTTTGATTTTACACCCCAACGTTTGGTTCCGTTAGCAAATCACACTCCCCGGTTAGTTTTTGCTGTTAACTGCCAAGTCATCTTGCTGACGTGTTTTTTTTTTTTCTTTTTTTCTCCAAATAAGCTCAAAACGACACAATTGCGAGGGAAATGATGTGATGACTAGGCACATGCTAAATGGCACTGTTTTGCCCAAAGAGGAAGCAGACAAAATCTCAAAATCCTAAATCTAAACCCACGTGATGGTTTTTAGACCCCTTAAAAACACAATTGGATTAACCTAGGTAATTAACCAAGTTGTCACTTAGTCCAATTTAACAAAACTAGGTTATTACAATCAAAACAATCATATCATGTAAAGCAGCGGAAAGATAAATAACATAAAGATATGATCACTCAGGAAACCAAACCGATAAAAACCTGGGGAGAATTTAACCTAACTATCCTCAAGGTAAACCTGAATCCACTATCTTGAAAGAATCGAAGTTCATACAATAAGACTTACAGGCCCTCATGCTCGACTTCTTATTGCTACACACCAGTAGAACTTACTGACACGACCACGTGCAAGCTCAGAATCCACGGACTCCTTCTTTCTTGGATTCACCACCAGATACAAGCACACCTACTTGTGCTTCTTTAAACTTCAATGGCAGCAACTGAGTTGATCATCAAGGTGTAGATAATATCTCCTCCTTGAAAACCCTAAGTTTGTGTAAAGGAAAGCTCCTCTAGATCTCACAAGAGATTTACAAAAACAGCAATATGAACAACACTAAAACGTGGCTAGGGTTTGCCTTTTATACTTAGGACAAATTAGAAAACCCTAAACGTTTTAAACAAACTAGAGCTGAGTTGGAAATCTAAAGAAAAACGCATTCTGCCCAAGATTCGATCGATCAAGCCTAAAAGCTTCGATCGATCAAGCCAGGCCGAAATGCACAGTAACTTCTGCATTAGCTCGATTCCAACTTTACATAAAAGATACAACTTTGAGCAAGACTAAAACACTACTAACCATATTGTTTTGACCATGGTTTGCCAACAATACACATTAGAATTCTAAATACATAAAAACCTAAGTCTTTAGAACCTAACACCACGCACCAGCCCTTAGCTCCCTAACCCACGAACTTATCCCCACCAGACTCCTCAAATCTCACACTCCTCTTCTCCACACTCCTCTTCTTCATCCTCAAATCCTAACCTCACACCTCTTCTTTTGCCACAATCCCCACTAGATCCCTTCTCGCAAAACCAACCACATCACCACCACCTTGCTCCAAATCCCACTCCAACACTTTCCTAAACTACTCTTGCCTCTTCACCCAAAACCCATTTCTCTCCATCCCTTATCTGTCTCTCCTCATCCTCCTCTTCTTCTATATCCTCATCAAAACCGCTCAAGACCACTTCTCCATTGTAACTACCAAGCTAACTAACCAACTAAATCTCTCTCCCACTATTGGTGTTGTTACTCTTTTGGCCTTAGGCAGTGGCGCCCCTGATGTCTTCACATCGGTCGCCGCGGTCCAAGGAGGTCAGTATCGAACTGGGTTCGGAGCAATACTCTCTGCGGGGACCTTTGTCACTGCTTTTGTTGTTGGTTTCGTGGTAATCTACGCCGCACCCTTTTCGTTGAACCCTGTGACTTTTGTGAGGGACGTGTTGTTTTACTTGGTGGTGGCATTGTTTTTGTTCTATGTGTATCTTAGTGTCGAGATTTTTCTGTGGTAGGTTGTTGGGTTTTATGTGTTTTTTGTTGGGATTGTGTTTTGGATGGATTTTGGATTGGGTGGAGGGAGGAGGAAGATTGAGGCTGAGCTGGGTTTAGATTTAGGATTTTGAGATTTTGTTTGTTTTCTCTTTGGGCAAAACGATGCCGTTTAGCATGTGCCTAGTCATCACATCATTTCCCTTGCAATTGTGTCGTTTTGAGCTTATTTGGCTAAAAAAAAAAAAAAAAACACGTCAGCAAGATGACTTGGTAGTTAACAGCAAAAACTAACTTGGGGTATGATTTGCTAACGGAACCAAACGTTAAGGTGTAAAATCAAATTTTCGAAATGTTGAGGTATAAAATCCAATCACCCTCAAATGTTAAGGGTGTACTTTGTAATTTAGCCAAAATTTAATCTCTAAACTTTAAAACATTTTTTTTCTCTAAACTTTAAAACTTTCTTTTTTTCTCTAAACTACTAAGATTTCGTTTTTCATTCCTAAATTGTTGAAAATATTTCACCTTTTGCACTTAAACTTAAAAAAAAAAAAAAAAAAAAGGCGAAAACATCATTTTGGTCTCTACATTTTAGAGTCTCAGTCAATTTGGTCTTTGTTATTTTCAACTTGCAGTCAATTGGTTCTTACCGTTAACTCACTAAAGGAAAATGTTTATGTGGCCAACGGATTGCACAGCTGGTATACTAGACACTTATGTGGCTACTAAAATAATAATAATAAATATTTTTTAATATTTAAAATTTCCACAACAACATTTAAATTTTTTTTAAAAAAAAATTCTCAATTTTAAAGATTAAAAAAAAAATATTAATTTCTCAAGACTCTTTTTTTTTGTGGCAACTAATTACAAAATTACAAATCAAATTTAACAAAAAAATCAATCCATTTTTGGATTGGAAAAGTTGGATAATCGTGGCAACGTGAAGAAGAAGAATCTGGGTTTTCCTCTAAATCTGGGTTTTCAACTCATTTTGAAGGTAATGGCCACCACTGGTCCATCACCACCATCAACTTCCGGCAACGTTAATGGCAAGAGAGTATTATTACCAACCTCATAGCCACATTCCTCGATGACGTTAATGCAAGAAGATGACAAGCAGACAGAGGTGGTGGTGGTGGTCTGAGAGTGAGTGGCTCTGACAACAATGGCAATGGCGAAGCACAACACAACCAACTTATGGCCCCCATGCAACAAGTGTTTCTCACATTCGCAGAAATTCACAACTATCAAGCCCATCTAACGATTCACAATCCACCATGTTCTCTTTCTTCAACAACACCTAACCCAAGAAGAAGTGTTTGATTTGGGATTTCAAAATGAAGCCAAAACCCAGATTTGGATGAGCAAAATGCAAAACCCAGATATGGCATTTTTTTTTTCTTTCAAATTTTACCTCTTTTTTTTTTTCTTAGATGCTGGCGTGAAATTTTCAAAAATCAAATATTATTTATTTTAATAGCCACATAAGCCGTCTAGTGTGCCAACTACACAATCCGTTAGCCACAAACATTTTCTGTTAGTGAGTTAACGGTAAGGACTAAATTAAATGTAAATTGAAAATAAAAGGGACCAAATTAACTGATACAAAAATGTAAGGACTAAATTAACTGTAACCCAAATTGTAAGGACCAAAATAGTATTTACGCTCATTTTCAAATCTAAACTACTAAAGAAAATATCATTAAACTTTTGGTAAGTATAATATAATATTGAGTATGTTTGATAGAGTTGATTTTTTTCTTTTTTAATAGAATTTCAACTTATAACACCCGCTTTTGATAATTGTGTTCTTCATCATTAAATTAAAACATCAATCAGTTTTTGGTGTAGACGGGAATTAAATCTCAAATCTCTTATTCAACCCTTAAAGATTTTATCAATTGATACAATCGAACTGAATGCACTAGTATATGTCCACTTGTGTCCACGAAATAAGTAAGAGCAAAATTTTGACCCGGTACCTCTCATTTATGTACTGAATTCATTGCAATGATGACAATTCTAACCACCAAGGACAATGGAAATATCAAATGTTGGTTTGGATAGTAGCAAATGGCATCCAGCAAATGAGATGATTTAAATTGAATCTTTGATCTTGACTTTATAGGTCTAAGTCCTTGGATATATATATTTATGTATTGTCTTTTTTTTCCATATCCTGATTAATTAGATATTTTCATTTCCTAATTCATTAGATATGATTTGTTGGGTTTTAAGGAGAAATGAGTGACAACCTTGGATATCATTGCAATTAACTGTCAATGTTAGTGAGTCCAAAAGAGCAAATTATATCAATACATACCCTGACTCCTTGATGAATAGTTTGTAGGATAGGGTCCTTAAAAGAAAAGTGTTAGGTTCTAAGGAATTAGGAACTAATGTATTAGAACTTCATTTTGTAATATTGGTAAATTATGATCAAAACGTTTTAGTCTTGTTTAGACTTGCTCAAAGTATGTGCTATTATGTAAAGTTGGAATCAAGTTACTGCAGGATTTACTGTATAAATCTGCTTGGCTCGATCAATCGAGAATTAGACTCGATCGATCGAAAGTCGTGCATATTGTTTTTTCTGCAGAATTTCTAACTTAGCCCAAGCTCGTTTGATGTGTAGGGTTTTATGTTTTGCCCTAAATATAAAAGGGAAAACCCTAGCCACGTTTTGTTGTTGCTCTTTATGCTATGTGTGTGAATCTTTTGTGAGATCTAGAGGTGTTTGCCTTCACATACACTTAGAGTTTCCAATCTCAAGATTGATGTCAAGAGTTTGGTGATCAATTCAGTTGCTGCTTTCAAGAGCTTAAAGATACACAAGCAGGAGTACTTGTACTTGTTGGGAATCCAAGAAAGAAGTAATTCGTGGACTCGAAGTTGTCACGTGGTTATGGTAGTAAGTTTCCTACTCGAGATAGCAATAAGATGTTAGTGGTCTAAGTCGTTATTGTGTAAACTTCAATTCTTTCATAGTAGATTCGTTTTACCTTGAAGATAGCTAAGTTAAATCCTCTCCAGATTTTTTACCTGTTTGGTTTTCCTGGGTTATTATATTGTTATGTTCTTTATTTTCCGTACTTTATAATAATATGATATGTGTGTTAACCTAGATTTGATAATTTGACTAAGTAATCACTTGGCTAATTAACAAGGTTAATCTAGTTGTGTTTTAAAGGGTCTAAAAACAAACAAAAAGAAGTACCCTAATAAATAATATATCCTTACAAGAGGACCAAAAAGCTTAATGGACAGACCAGCTACCAAGGTTGTGACGCCAAGGCTATGCAATCTGATCAAAACTAAAATTGTCATGTTTTTCGTTTTTTTTTTTTAATAAACATACGTGTTGAAAATTAGATAAAAACAAACGAAATTGTAATGCTTTCTGTTTTCTCTTACTTTCTTACTAACCTAAAAGAAAATACAAACCACTAAAACAAACAAAATTTCTTATCACCAATCAATTGGATACAAATGATTATATATATATATATATATATATATATTTTACTTTCTTAGATTTCTTCACAACCAAGAAAGATGACTCCATGGCCATGTTAAGGTGAAACTTGATTTTATGTGCAACCTAAGTCCAAACTTGATTTTTCCATAACATTTTTTATGGTTGTTATGGGAGAGAGGCATTGAGTAAGAGTAATCACCTTTATGTTGTAGGAAGAATATGGAATGAATGGGAGAGAGGTGTAGAGGAAATGGTAAGAAATTTATAGGGAAAAGAAGAAGAAAAAGAAGATTTAGAAAAGGGAGATGAAAATTTGGAGAAAGACTAAAAGTAAGGTGAAGAATTATAGAGAAGAAGATGAGTTAAAAAATGGTGAAGAATGATTGGAAGAATTACGAGGGGAAGAAAAGCCATGAAATTAAAATTGATTACTAAACCTCCATTAATATATATTTTATAGATATTATTATTTCTTTATATGTAGTATTAAAAAAGATGTTAGGAAAAAAAAAGTGATGTGGTTAAAGATGTGGCACAATAGGATTTTTGCAAAATTTAATGCAACCTTCTATTATTATTATAAAGAAAATTAAAAAACGTTAGGAAAAATAAGTGAGGTGACTAAAGAGTCAAAATTTTCTGATTGACTATAAGTGTCTATTTATTACTTTCAAATAAACTCATATTTTTTCTCTACCATTCACAATTATGTCAAGGCAAAAATTATGTCCACAAGTCAATATTTCTGTTTCGAAGGATAGAAAAAGACAAATAGGTAGGTGCATGGCGAACCAGGAGATAGATACGTTGAATCAAATTGTGCACTCAGACTCAATTGACACTTCACTAAAGCACATGGCATAATCAGAGGACCGGTGATCCTTTCACACAAATTGTACACACTGTATGAAAGAGTTTCAACAACTAGCTTTCATGTACAGTACTACAGTAGATCACAACCAATGAAAGTCATCACCACCTCTTGACTGAGATAAAGTTAATGTGAATAGTGCTATTTTTTCACTAGAACGTCAGGTGTGGGGTTAGTCATTCGCAATTTATAAGGATAATCGGGGATAAGCAGAATATTTTTTTAAGGATGTGGCTCTTAATCATGTGCTCAGATATATAGGGTAACCAGGCTGCTCTGCCCACGTGTTGGCCAAATAAGCACAAGATGGCAAAGGGTTCAAGTGATATTCAATTATAATGATATTTTTTATAGTGTTTCATATATATGGTTTGAACTCTCTTTCTATAGTGATTTTCTAACTATTAGATTTCTAACCATTAGATTTCTTAGAAATCTACGGTACATAAAAGGTGTAACTTGAACCCATCTCATTTATATATATATATATATAGAGAGAGAGAGAGAGAGAGAGAGAGTTAGCTAGAGAAACTTGGGGGAGAACGAGTAGTTATAAGATAATTAAAGTAAGTGACAGAGCCAAGATTTCAACTCGGGCAACATTAAAAGACAATAATAAAAAATTGATCCTTATATCATTGAACAGTGTTGAATTAGATCAACACTTTATTTTTTTCAAATTTTCTTTGTCGAAAAGTATGGTCAACTACTTGACAAGGTCCACATTTTAGATATGTTCTTCAAACTTGATCTTTATCTTTAGGATAGTAATCAAAAAAATTCTTCTTAAAGAAGGATTCAAAGGAAGATTTGCAAAACCTACCTCAATACAAGTTCGTTTTGAATTCCCCGGACTCATTATTACATTTAGGATTCTCCACAATCTCAATTAATTACAAATTTATAAATATTTCATATATTAACATGAAGAAACAAAATTAGCCCATCCATAGTTACTAACAATCAAAGTAAGAGATTAATCAAAAGACCAAAAGTTTAGACATCTAATTTGATTGCTCAAAATAACTCGGGAAAATAATTCCATCTAAAAGTGTTAAGGGTATAAATGTACTTAGGAAATCCCAGCTTTGCTTCTTTTTCGATCTTTCTCTTCTCTATTCTTCTAAAAGCATTAAAATTTTGGATTTATAGCAAAAATTCGACTACAAGAAACGGGGGCCTTGGGCCGCGTTTTTGAGGCCGCGGCCATAAAAACTGTGAAAAAGTAAGATATAGAAGAGAAAAAAAATATAATGGTTAAAAGAGTAACAAGCATGTACATTTTATTATTATTTTGTTTGATATTTGAGTCACACGGGCTGAGTTTCGGTGAGGAACAAAAAAAAGTCAGAAAAAGTGAAAATTTTAAAATAAGATTTAAAAAAAAAAAAATTGGCGTGAATAGGTAAAAAAGTAAGACAAGTTTATCAGTACAAGAGAAGTATTTTTGTTTGGGTTTTATAGATTCACTACTAAATATTCTCCCACAAATTTGTAAACTTTAAAAAATAACCTTATTTTTTAGTTAAATAATTTTAAATTTAAAAATACAAAATAGTTAAAAGATTAATTTATTATTTATTTTTAAAGTTCTTAAGTTTTAAGTTTTCAAACTTTTATCAACTCTCACATATAGAAATTAGGACACTATCTCTATCTTACTTTTAAATATTATTTCACTAAACTTAAAAATAAAAAGTAAAAAAAATTCTATCTTACTTTTAAATATTATTTTACAAAATCAAAAATAAAAAAAATAACCTCATTGCACGTGCAAAGCGCATATGATGAGATTTTTTTTCTTTAATGTCATAATTTTCTTTTTTTAAAAAAAAAATTGAAAAACTTTATTTTGAAAACATAAATTAGTAAAAGAGTATTTTATTTTGAAGATATATTTTTACCGAATTATTCTCAAACTTTTATCCCTTAAACTTAAAATATAAAGATATTTTTAAACCACATAAATGTCTTGAAACCATCTTATAAACATATAGACAAAAGAATTTGAGTTTGGGTAAATAGGTAAATAAATTTATATAAGTCCTAAAAAGTTTCACGAATGGGATAAAAAATGTGTCAGGGTTAGCTAAAAAGAAGGATGAGAGTTTTGTGGCATTAAATTCGGAGATTCTAGCTTTTTGCCCTTAATTTTTAAAAAATTTAGCAATATGCCCCTATTTCGAAACTATATAGGGATATGCCCCTGTTTCGATACTCGATTACCTTAAAATCGAGTTTCAATGAAATACTCGATTTATAGAAAATCGAGTTATGCCGAATAAAACTAAAAAAAAAAAAAAAACAAAAACAAAAAACATGGAACTCGATTTTAGGGAAGTCGAGTTCCAAAACGCCGTTATAGGGCTTCAAAACGTCACTATAGGGCTTAAAAAGGCCACTATAGGGCCCCTTGAACCTGGTATGGGGACTTATAAAAAATTTTGCAGGAAAACGCTACTATAGGGCTCTAAAACGTCACTATAAGGCTTAAAAACGCCACTATAGGGCATCCTGAATATGGGCCAATCACACTTATAAAAAATTTGCAGGAAAACGCCGCTATATGGCTTTAAAACATCACTTAGGAGCCTAAAAACGCCACTATAGGGCTCCCTGAAAATGGGGCGATTACACTTATAAATTTTTTTTTACATGGAACTCGATTTTCTGAAACTTGAGTTCCATCCAATTTTTTTTTTTTTTTTTTTTTTTTTTTTTTTAAGTTTGATCAGGCATAACTCGATGTTCTATAAATCGAGTATTTAATTGAACTCGATTTTAGGATAATCGAGTATCGAAACAGGGGCACGCTCCTATATAGTTTGCAAACATGGGCATATTGCCAATTTTTTAAAAAAATTAGGGGTAAAATGCCATAATCTCCCATTAAATTCAGTGGGGGATGTGTTTTGTTTTACATTTCTTCTCTAGTTCTCTTTCTCTTTCTATCACGTGCACCATCTAGTTCTCTGCCAATTATTAAAGTACACTGTTAGCCTTTAATATATAATTTGCCGTTGTCTTCATTTTGGGATTTTATGTTTCAAAATTTTTATTTTGACATTTTTTTGATATTATGTACTTTTCATATTGGCTCAATATTTTTATTTTGACTTTACTAAAAAAAATTATTTTGACCATTCATATTTAATTCACTTTTGTGTTTGGTCCTTTATAAAAATGAAATTTTGAATCATAAGAGGTCAATATAATATAAAATTAAAACAAAATGCCAAAATTTTAAAGGTGACTAGTATACTTTAGTCTAATAAGATCAACAGGGGGTCAGGGCCAATGTCAATGCTAACTATCAACTAACCAGTTTGAGGTGTGGTTTGAAAGTAAAAGTTCTCAAATCGCTTAGTATGAGCAATAGCCTTAATAATGTTTTGATAGTACACATGATATTACTTATTGTTGTCATATAGCATTGGGTAGATAAGTCCACGAGGGAGACATCTCTTTTTATTCCAAAAAAAAAAAAAAAAATGAAGCTAACTGCCAACTAGATAAATGTGGTGAGGAAGTGTAGTGTGATAAAAAAGGACTCATGGGAAGTAGGGACACATAAAACCATTATGAGATCAATAGTCCCCTTGGCCCATGAATTTTTTTTTAATGAGAAATCTTATGTACATAATATTTTCATAACAAATTTTAAATGAAAAGTTGTTGACTGTTATGAGTGGGCAAAAAGTAATTTATTTTTTAGATTCAAATTAGATTGAATAATAATTTACTACTTAAGATTTGTTGTGAAAGTGTTGTAAAAATGTTATGGACATAACACTTTTTTTTAATAGCATATATATTATTTGAAGATAAATTTCATTTTAAGAGACTATTTAGGAACGGCTTATTTAACTGAAATTGAAAACTTTTTACTGAAAGTACTGTAAATAAATCTAAAAGATAGCTGAAATAGCAGTGTGTGATCATAAATAGTATCAAAAAGTGTAATGAAACCTATGAATAGTAGCAAAAATAAGTTAAATAAAAAAAAAAAAAGGGCTTTTTAAGCCAATGGCAAACACATACTAAATCTTAAAAGTTTGGAATATGTTTCATTTAAATTTTAAGCTTTTAAAGTATTTTATGTTAGTATTAAAGTTTTTAAAGACATCTCATTTAAATCTAATATTGTATAACATTTACAAATGTTGTCATTACTAATGGACTATTATTTGTACACTGTTGACATATTTATGGTTTAAATCTCACTTTTCTCATTCTCAAAAAAAAAAAAAAAAAAAAAAATCACTTTTCTCTCCTCCAATATATATATGCGTCTTTCTACCACCTATTTTTTTAGTGGGTCCCACCCAAATCTTAGCCATTTATTTCTTTTGTTTCAATCCTGACCATTTATTTAAGTTAAGTAGTAAACCTATTACCGGCTGAATGGGTAGTGTATAAGTAAAAACAAAAAAGAAAAGAAAGAAATAGAGAACGAGCGATTGGTGGGCCAAGAAGATGAACAGAGACAAGGCAAGCGATTTTCCACCTTCAGATCATCTATTACTCAAAATAACTTGAGAAAACAATTTAATCTAAAAGTGTTAAAGGTATAGATATACTTGAAAAATTATTGTTTTGCTTCCTTTTTTATCTTTTTTTTTTTTTTCCCTATATTCTTCTAAGTATTAAACTTTTGTATTTATAGCAAAATTCGTACTTCGAAACCGTGAAAAAGTAAGATATATAGAAGAGAAAAAAAATTATAATGGATGCGGTAAAGTTTTGGTGCCGCACAAGCATGTACATTTTATTATTATTTTGTTTAGAATTTGAGTCACACGGGCTGAGTTTCGGAGAGGGAAAAAAAAAAAAAAAAAGTAAGAATAAGTGAAAAATTTAATTCTTTTTTTTTTTTAAAATGGCGTGAATAAGTAAAAAAAAGGAAGACAAGTTTACCTGTACAAGAGATGTATTTTTGTTATATATATATATATATATATATATGGTCAGGTTAACTGGTATTAGAAAAGTTTTGACACCATTTTTATGATAAATATAAATAATTGTCAACAAAATATTTTATCATCCAAAATTAATTTATACACATTTTATGCTTATTAAAACTATTATCATACTTTAATGTGTAATCTTCAATTTATCTAAAAGAAAAACCATGATTTAAAATATTAAAAAAAATATTAAGTGTGATTAATATAATATAAGTGATAACTGCACAATGACTTAGGGAAAGAAAATATATGTCTTGACTCTTGAATTATATAAAATTCTCTTGATGAAGTTTTCTTATAAAACAACAATAACAACGTAACAAGCTACAAATAGTAAATCATGTTTTTATAGCCATAAATCACGTTAAAAACATGTTTTTTTAAAGGTGGAATTAAAAACTATTGATATGTATTAACTTGGCGCCCTCTGGAAATTATTTCTAACCCAGCCACTGGTTTAAAAAATGATATTTTATTAACAACATAACAATTGAAGTTTTATTAAAAATTTACACAATGCAAGTCAATAAATCACTCACCCAAGGTTGACAGAAACAAGAAAACGACTGGAAAGTATTAATATTAGTTGAAATTTGAGTCGATTACTGACCAATTTTATTCTATTTCTCCTTTTTCCTGGCCCCTTCATCCAAACTAGTCATTAGAGTAGTAAACGCGAGCCACATAGACCAAGCAATGGGAAATGCCGCTGGCAAAAACTGCTAGAAACTGTGCTTAATGGATCAAAATACAGACCGGAGTTTGCAAAGGCCGTGAGGTGTACTGTGTACAGTACGTATTGATGCATGTAATTAATAATTATAATTATAGAAGCATAAGAGACAGAGGAGGAAGACCAAGATCTAACGTAGGAAACAAGAATGGAAAATTGAGAGAACTGCGTCATTGATGGGAGATACTCAACACCATCAGATACTTTTAGAGAAATATGCATGCACAACTGAGAAAGAGTAGATTTCGTTAAACGAGCACTCTGACTTGCTTCAAGGCGCTGTGTAAATGTGGTATGATATACATCATTTTGATAATTAGTTAAATTTCTATATCTGGTTTATCAAAAATAAACAAGCAGCTTTGAAACTTTTATATAAATGTGCAAATGGGTGAGTGATTTTTCATTATGTAATTTATTTTTAATAAAAGTTCAATAATCATGTTATTTTTTTAAAAAAAAATAACACTTCAATGATCTATTAGACAAAAACATTATAAAATTAACACAATTAAACTAAGGGATCAATAGTGCTCATTTTTAAAATTATTGGAACTGCACGCAATCTATAACAACCAACAGTCCATTTTGGCTTTAAAATAATTATGTTAGCAAGTTCAAGTGATAAACTAATGGTGATCACATTTTTTGTGATGTCTTACATATATGGTTTGAACCGGACCCCCTCCTTTACTATCTACCATACATATATATATATATATATATATATATATATATATAAAGCAACAAAATTGAAAACAAGAAAAATACTAATAGTCAGCTAGAGAAACTTGGGGGGAGAGTGTAGTAATAAGATACTTAAAGTACATTTTTTGCCCTTAAAAAATTTTGGGGTTATTTTCATTTTGGCCCTCTATATTTCAAAATTTTCATTTTGACCATTTTTTGTTTGACTATGTACTTTTCATACTGGCCCAATATTTTTATTTTGACCATTCATGTTTAATTCACTTTTCGATTTGGTCCTTCATGAATATGGAAGTTTTGAAATGTAAATGGCCAATATAAAAATGGAATTTTTTTTTTAAAAATGACCAAAATGAAAGGCCAAAATTTTAAAGGCTAATAGTATACTTTAGTCTAATAAGGTCAACAAGGCCTAGGATTGGCCCAAAATAGTTTGAGGACTAAAGTGAAGATTTTTAAAGGTCATTTTTTATTTAAATAATATTGAATTTATTTTTTATATTATAATATTTTTTATTTTAAAAATATTATTAATTCTTACTATTTAATATGAATCATTCATCTAGAGTAGAGTGAGTTGGTGATACTACAAATATTACTATAAAAGTATTACAGAGAGGAGTCCTATATATAATTTTAAGTAATATTACACTGTTCAATAACTTGTTATTGAATTTATATTTTGAATTTAAATAACTTGTTTTATATACACACACACATACATACATACACTATATATAAGAGGATTCCTCTCTTTCAGTTAGACTTTTATATGGTTTAAAAATACCCTTATTAATGAAGAGTAACTTCATATAGAAATTAGGTCATAAATATCAAATAACAAATTTCATTTTGAATTGAAAAAGAGAATTCCTAAAATTTAGGATTTTTTTTCCTTCACGTTCAAAAAAGAAATTACAGTTCAGCTTATCTCTAAAATTTATCATTTTTATTTTTTTGAAAAATAAAAATATATTTCTAAATTATAATAAATGCAAATTATTAACTTTTACTCAAAAAAATAAAAGAGCCTCTAAGCACGTGTATGAGCGCGTGCTCAGAGGTTAGTATAGATATAAAAGGATTCTCCTCTTTTAGCTAGACTTTTATATGGATCAAAAATACTCACGTTAATGAAAGTTAACTTCATTTAAAAATAAGTTCATAAATGTCAAATAACAAATTTCATTTTGAATTTAAAAAGAAAATTCCTAAAATTTAGGATTTTTTTCCTTCATGTTCGAAAGATAAATTACAGTTACGGTTTATCTCTAAAGTTTATCATTTTTATTTATTAGAAAAATAAAAATATATATTTCTAAATTATAATAAATGCAAATGATTGACTTTTACCAAAAAATATAGAAGAGCCTTTGAATAGTGAGTACGCTTGCTTAAAGGCTAATATATATATTACAAGAATCATGCTAACTGTCAACCAGAGAAACGTTGGGTGGAAGGGTAGTATGATAAAAAAGGGCCAGACAAGCAGGGAGGGCTCGTTTGGTACATACACTTAAACAACAGTTTTCAGTTTTTAAAAAACATTACAAGTATTTCCACACACTTTTTTATCCACACCTATTTCCAAAAATTATAAATAATATTATTAGAACAATATTACCAAACGGCCCTTTAACCATTATGATTTATGAGATCAATAGTCCCCTGTCCCCCACAAACTTTTTTTATTATAGCATATATTATATATATATATATATATATATTATTTTATGATAAATTACTTTTGATTTTTTTTTGGTAAAAAGATAAATTAATTTTTATACCTTAAAGTTTGGAATATTTTTTATTTAAACTTTAAACTTTTAAAGTTTTAAAGTTTTTTTTTCTCAAAAAAAATTAAAGTATTTAATGTAAGTTTCAAAGTTTTTAAAAACATTTCATTTAAATCTAATATAGCATTTATAAATGATGTCATTATTAGTAGACTATTACTTAAACACCGTTAATATATATATGGTTTGAATCTTACTTTTCTCTCTTCCATTATCTATCTGTCTCAAATATATATATATATATATATATATATATGCTAGTAAAAAAGAATTAATAGGGGCCAAAGGGGCCATATATTAGTCTCATTCTGATTTTGTCCTTAACCCTATTAGAGCTAGCCCTATAGAGATCCCAAATCATATATTATATAATAAAAGTTGGGCTTAAAAGTCATGGTTGTGCCAAGTGACTTCACCAAATTGCAGAAATTTTTTTAGATTTTTTAATAAATTCATTCACTTAAAGTTTTTAGATAAAAAAAAAAAAAGTTTTTGATCTTTATCAACTTCTTTGGATAAAGTAACAATAAGTGTTCTAATGAGGTTCCTCTTCCCTTTTTTTTCTTCTTTTTTTTAAAAAAATTCTATAAAAAAATAATTTTACTAGCTTACTATAGTATTTTTTTTTTTTTTTTGGATAAACATTTATCCTACATCATCTATTTCGTAATAATAAAGCAATAGATTTAAAAGTATTATTTTCTCTTCTCAATTTTTTTTTTCTTTTGGAATAAATAACAAAACAAAAAAGCTAATATTTATTAACTTTAACGTAAACTTTAAAAAAATTCTAATAACAATCTAATAACATTAACTATTTTTTTGGGATAAAGTAAAAAAAAAAAAAAAAACTAATATGTAATTAACATAAACTTATTAATTACGTAAACTCATTTTTCTTTTTTTTTTCATATCAAGTTATCTTCACAACATAAAATTATGTAACATAAAAGTGGGGGTATATATATGATTTGGTATATTTTTAATAAAAACTCAATAATCATGTTATTTGAGAAAAATATGACTTCAATTACTTGGGGGCTCTACTTGTATGTGAGGGTGGTCCTAGGACCACCCTCACTTGTCAAAAAAAAAAAAAAATTTATACATAAAATTTTTTTTATATATAAATAATTATTTTAAACTAATATTTTTTGTGACCACCCTGAATTGAAAAAATTGTATATATATACTTTCAAATATATATTATTTACTAAATTAACTTATTTTGACCACCCTAATAAAAATTTTGAACACTTTTACTTGAGACTCATAAGAATTTCATCCACAACATTTTCACAATAATTTCACAATAAATCTAAGCTAACAACTTGTTGCATAAAATTTGTTATGAAATTGTTGTGGTCACTTTATTATTCTTATATCAGCATTTTCAATTTACACTTATCTTTTATTAGTCAAATTTTTTTTCTTATTCTCTTTGTTAGTACAAAAAATTGTAATATTTTGTGTATTTGTGTTTTTTTTTTTTTTTTTGGTGACGTTGATATATTCAAATTGTCTTTTTATTAAATTTTGTATAATTTAAGTTTTTAAGTGACCACCCTGAAAAAAATTCCTAGAAGCGTCATTGATTTCAATGATCCATTAGCCAAAAACGTTATAAAATTAACGCAATTAAACTAAGGGATCAATAGCATTTATTTTTAAAATTTTAGGGACTACACGTAATCTTTAACAACCAACAGTCCATTTTGGCTTTAAAATAAGACTATGTTAGCAAATTCAAGTGATAAACTAATGGTAATCACATTTTTTGTAGTGTCCCATATATATGGTTTGATCCCCCTTCTTCACTATCTACCATATATATATATATATATATATATATATATAAACAAGAACAATACTAATAGTCTGACTAGAGAAACTTGGGGGGAGAGAGTAGTGATAAGATAATTAAAGTACATTACTTTGGGATCGCTTTCATTTTGGCCCTTTATATTTTAAAACTTTCATTTTGACCATTTTTTGTTTGAATATGTACTTTTCATATTGGCCCAATATTTTTATTTTGACCATTCATTTTTAATTCACTTTTCGATTTGATCCTTCATGAATATGGAAATTTTGAAATGTAAATGACCAATATAAAAATGGAATTTTAAAAAAAATGACCAAAATGAAAAGCCAAAATTTTAAAGGCCAATAGTATACTTTAGTCTAATTCTGGGCCCAAGACAATTTGAGGCCAAAAGTGAAAATTTTTAAGGGCCATTTTTTTATTTATATGATATTGAATTTATTTTTTATATTATAATATTTTTATTTAAAAAATATTATTAATTCTTACTATTTAGTATGACTCATTCATCCAGTAGGGAGTGAGCTAGTGATACTACAAATATTATTATAAAGATTTTACAAATTGATGTGACAATAATATGATTGGTTTGAGGGCCATTTTTTTATTTAAATGATATTGAATTTATTTTTTTATTATAATATTTTTTATTTAAAAAATATTATTAATTCTTACTATTTAGTATGACTCATTCACCCCGTGGGGAGTGAGCTGGTGATACTACAAATATTATTATAAAGGTTTTACAAACTAATGTGTCACTTATAAAAAAGAAGTTATTCAAACATTCAATTATTATATTGTTTAAGTTGTACCAATCATATTATTGTCACATTAGTTTGTAAGTTATTTTGTCGTAAAATTTGTAATAACTTTAGCTTTTTTAATTCACTTAATGATAATTGGGTTAGATTTCTATTAATTCTTTTTTTTTTTTTTGTTGGGTAAAAATACTATAGTTACTACAAAAAATCTTACAATTTGATGTGGTAATGAGGTGGCTCTTCAACAAAAGAAAGAAAAAAAATGAGTCGAATTACTTATTGTGATTGGTAACATATCAACTTATAAGACCTTCTTTTTTAATGGATAATTTCAACGTATGAAATCCATTTTTGATGAGAGCTCTTTATCATTAGACTAAGACATCAATTAGTTTTTAGTATAGATGGAGATCAAACCTCAAATCTCTTATTCAATAATAATGTAATCCAATGATAAATTTGTCAAAATTCTAAACATGCTTCTTTTCAATTTATAAGACCAATGTAATAAAACTTGTAGTGTTCCTAACATAGCTCTAATTTTTTTGGACTTTCTTATAAGTGGGGAAAAAAATGTACAACCGACCTCAAATTTAAATAAATAATTAAAACATTATTGTCCCTATATATATATACATATATATATATATATATATATATATGTATTGGGTTTAAATTACACCTAGTGTAACTCTAAACAATATTACACCACCCAATAACTAATTAATAAATTTATATTTTGAAAATTCCATTGTTGGATTACATGTTCTATATGTTCATGCGTGCCAATTTTATACCAATTGGATGTTATTTACCATTCGATCTATAAACTCATATTTTATTTATTATTTTAAACTACAAAAATTTGAATTTATACAATTGATAGATGACATCATTATTGATCTTTTATCACCTTAAAATTTTGTAAGCATGAAAAAATATACAAAGATAATGAAATCCAACTGTCGATTTATCAAAATTCATATACAGTTAAAAAATATTGATTGGTGTAATATTGCTTAGAGTTATACCAGGTGTAACTTAAACCTAACTCTCTCTCTCTCTCTCTCTCTCTCTCTCTCTCTCTATATATATATATATATATATATATATATAACCTCTACCTTAAACAACACATAGATTCGAAGGTAGCAATAGTGAAAATCCAGAGCTGCAATAGAGCCCTAATCAAAACCAAATCAAACTCAACCAACATAAATCCGCTACCGCAACCTCCATGCCTTGCACTTTTCCTCCTTGAAACACCGAACCCAACCTCTTTTCGTTCTAACAAAGAGAGAATAGCCCAAAAAAGAACTAAAAAGAGGAAAAAAAATTATCAGATACCAATAGATATAGATAACACAGCAAAGAAACGAAACCCCAAAAAAGAGATTCAAAGGATTAAGAATCTATGGTCACGATTTTTCTCTCTAAATACTGACAAAAAAGATCGGTTTGAGTTATTATCGATTTTGCAGAAACAGTGATATAGATCGACTAGTCTTGAGAGAGAGAGAGAGAGAGTGTGTGTGTGTATAAAAGACCTATGGGTCGGCGGCGTGGGGAGACGAGTCAATGATGTGGAGGACTAGGCGAGACAGAGCACAAACCGAAGACAAACCCAGAACAAGGAAGAGATGGAGGACTGGACAAGATGGGTCTCGGCGATGAGGGAGAGATATTAAAAAAAAAAAATAGAGAAGGAAAAAGGAAGAAAGAAGAGAAGCCAGAGGGAGAGAGAAAAAGAAACAAAAGATAAAATATTATTATTATTTTTAGCTATAGTACCATTGTTGTAGCGTACATTTTAAGTACCAGTGGTGTTAAAAATAGCAATATAGTTAGTTAGCCCCAGTATTACTAAGAGCATCACTAATGGGAATGCCAAATGGTGGCACAAACCACCCAACATTTGGACTTGTAAATGTTCGGAATTGTAAAATTTTTTACAATTGTGCTACAGTAGAATCTTATTAATAAGATGCTACTGTAGCACAATTGTATTTCTAAAAATTATTTTTTAATTGTCTCTCTCATACTTTTTATAAAAACTCCGACCAACTTTCTCTCTCCTCTCTCTCTCTCATTATTTCTTTTCTTTTCTCTATCTTCCTTCTCTCTCATCCTGCTCTCCTCTCTTCAGAGTCAAAAGAGTCAAAACCCCATAGCCACCAAACCAAGGCTTGACCCATTGTCACCAACCATGGCAAGCCACCACCCACTCATTATTTCTCTTCTCTCTCTCATTGCAGATCAGTGTGGTGGCGCGGAGATCAGCGTTTGGGGTTTGGCGCAAAGATCAGTGTTTGGGTGTGGGGTGGAGATCGGCATTAGGTGTGGTGATCGGCGTTGGGCGTGGGATGTGGAGATCGCCGTTGGGCATGGGTTTCCGGCATTTAGGTTGGATTTGGGTGGCGACGGTGGCATGGGTTTGGGTGACGGTGGCGACAATTGGATTTGGATTTGAGCATGGGTTCCCAACGTTTGGGTCGAATTTAGGCATGGGTTTCTGACGTTTGTTTAAGTTTCTGTTGATTTGGGTGATTTTTTGTTGTGATTTGCTTCTTGTGATTTTGCTGGGTATGGGTTTGCTAGAGGTTGAGGCCGGTGCTAGAGGTTGAGGGAGAAAGAGAGGAAAAGGAAGAGAAAAAGAGAAATAGTAAAAAAAAGGATTAAAAAAGAATATTTAAATAGAATGGGAAAAAAATAGAGTTTTGGGATGTTAGGTGTGTTGTGAAATGGTATGGTATAATTAATAAAGTAACTTTTTGGAATGGTAAAATGTGATAGGATGGCATTTCAGGTTATGGATGCTCTAAATGCCTAAGGCTGTGACACCAAGGCTATGACGTGGAATATGATCAAACCAAAATTGTCGTGTTTTCTAGTTTTTCTAGCCATGAAAAGGTTCATAATTTTTGTGCCACATTATTAGTTGTGCCACAACTTGGTGATATTAAAAATCAAAACTTAAAAAAAAAAATTAATTAGATTTTAACTGAATTTTAATTTTGAGTCACATGTCTCATTTAATTTTAAATTTTTTGTATCGAGTTATCAAGAAACACAATAAATCTTGTGGGTATTTTCTAGAATTGTTATCAGTAAAACCCAACAATTTGGTTGTATCCTAGGGCCAAGTTTGTAATAACCCTTTAACAACAATAGCATGGGGGAAAATATTGTCTAAGGATAACAATTTTGTACCTCCAAGTTTTCTATTTTCTATTTGTCTACTGTGTTAATTATGTTCTTTCATAATTACCTTGTGTAATATCCCCAACATGACATATTTGCTATTTTCCAAATATTAAGGGAAAAATTACTTGAATTTAAAGTTTAAGAAGAAAATGCAAACTGCCCCAAACATTAAAGGATGAAAGTGTTTTTATTCTAAGTTTTTGTTTTTGTATGTAAAACTATGTGTTTTTACTTAAAATGGTGCGTAAAGAAAAAAAAAATACAAAAGGTCAACCCAATAAAACTGTATGTGAAATAATGAATTTTAGTTCAACAAAGTTGACTACCAAAAAAAAAATACTAGAAACACAATAGAATGGCACAACATTTTTATTATACCTTTATAATTTTGTTATATTTTATTTTGACTTGTAGAGAATTGACAACTTAATAGTTTTGAAAATATTGTGATGATAACAAATATCTTAACATTTTCACACAAAAAAAAAAAATTCTAAGTCTATAACATTTTCACAACAAATCAAAAATAGTAAGTGCGGGGGTGAAAAGCCAGGGAGCCCATATCTATGTATATGTTGGGCCAAGGGCCCAATCCGAGGAAGAACTCTTCCTCGGCTAGGCAAGACCGAGGACAAAAGGAATGGTCTGTCATTAAGAGAGACACTCCGAACCATTCTATGGAAGAAGATAAGTATTAAGAAAGAACAGGAAAAAGGAAGACATGGAAATATTTAAGAGAAAGCTGTTACTATCGCATTAAATACTCTGTAACTAATTGAACCGTGCTTTTCAACCTTTACAACCACTCCCAAAGACTTTAGGGAGGGGCTGATGGGACAAGTATCAACACTATCAATTTAAATCTACACGTGGATGGTGAAAATGAGAGGAAGATAGTATAAAATAGAGGAGAAGGGAAAAAAGAAGAGGAGCCCGAAGCAATCTGGGTGCCAGACTTGTAACAAAGTCTTAAGAGCAATCTTTAAGAATCAACCTCATCAGTTAAAATCCGAGGACGTCTTTCCCTAGTAAACTTTTGTTATCTTTCTTTCTTTCTTTATCATCAAAACCTATTGGTCGATCATCTAATTCACAAAAGTCCAGATTTCCAACCCATTCTCTACAAATTTATTGTTTGGAACATTTTTGGGCTTACATCCGTATCTCTGTTATGCTAGAAGCTCAAAATTATGACCTTACAATTGGCGTCGTCTATGGGGACCTGGTGTTTTAGCAAGTTTAACGCTTAACATATCGAGGCGATGCAACGAGATGTTGACCATTGGTGAAGGAGACCATTTTGGCCGTGGCGCATGCTACGCAGAGGATTGCTCCATGCGGAACAATATTGGGGGCTTTTAATATCAAATACATATCTCGTGCCTCCGTCAAGAGCCAAGTTCTCACGGACCTAGTGGCCGAGATCGCTGAACCCTTGTTAGATGAAATGATAGAAGCCAGCATATGGATGGAAAATCAGTTGACACGGTCTCACTGCGTGGGATCCTTTATCCAGAATGGTACATGTTGATGGCACTACAAATTAAAGGTGATCCGAAGTGGGGCTAGTTCTAGCATCTCTTTAAAGTGCTTAAATAGAACCTAAGGCATGTCTAGGTCTTCAAACCAGATGCTTACGGGAAATTAACACTATGACATCTCTTTAAAGTACTTAAACATAATCTAAGGCATGCCTGGATCCTCAGACCAGATGCTTAGGGGAAATTAACACTATGACATCTCTTTAAACTATTTAAATAGAACCTAAGGCATGCTTGGGTTCTCGGACTAGATGCTTGGGGGAAATTAACACTATGACATCTCTATAAAGTGCTTAAACAGAACCTAAGGCATGCCTAGGTCCTCGAACCAGATGCTTGGGGAAAATTAATACTATGACATCTTTGTAAAGTGCTCAAACAAAACCTAAGGCATGCTTGGGTCCTTGGACCAGATGCTTGGGGGAAATTAACATTATGACATCTTTGTAAAGTGCTTAAACAGAACCTAAGGCATGTCTGGGTCCTCGGACCAAATGCTTGGAGGAAATTAATGCTATGACATCTCTTTAAAGTGCTTAAACAAAACCTAAGGCATGCCTGGGTCCTCGGAGCAGATGCTTAGGGGAAATTAACACTATGACATCTATGTAAATTGCTTAAACAAAACCTAAGGCATGCCTGGGTCCTCGGATCAGATGTTTGGGGGAAATTAACACAATGAGATCTCTGTAAAATGCTTAAACAGAACCTAAGGCATGCCTGGGTCCTCGAACTAGACGCTTGGGGGAAATTAACGCTATGACATCATTATAAATGTTGAATAGAACCTTAGTACACGATGATCCCCTCGGATCACTTGCTTTAAATTCAACATTCTTTGATGGTTGCACAGTTCGCAATATAGAGCACATGGTTATTTTCCTGATTATTTCTACATAGTTAACTTATTTAAAGTTAGCGGCCGGGTGCTACTATCAGTTTTGATAAAGTCAGGGTGACAACTTTTCGTTACTATCAACAACATCAATTCGAAACCCCATTGGAGGGAAAAATAACGACACACCCATTCATGAAATGATTATTGCAGAAAAAGGAAAGATTCATAAAGTAAAAAGTGCAACCCTTTCTATTAAATAAAGGAAAGGTACATCATATACAAAGCGACTTAGGCAGGCTTGTTTTAAAGCTAACTATAAAAAGAGAAAGCTCATAGGAATGGTAGATTTACAATCTTGTTCTAGCAACAATCGAGCCAGTATGGATGGTACTGGCGATGAGAAAGAAGAAGAGGTAGAAACGCTTGATGGACCCCTTTTCTCCTAACTACAAGATGTTCTGCTATCAAGGCTAAGAAACAGGAGACCTGTCTATCCTTGTCCTTGTTGATTTGCTTGATCAACCTTGGGTCATTTTCACATTTGTGCACACTTGATATATATCACCAAGTAAGACCCAAACTTTGTCACACCAAAAATCTAATGCGATCTACATCTGCTTTAGGTCTTGGCTAAGGAGGAGGGTCTTCTTTCTTGCTCGGTTGAAAGGTAAGAACATCTTTGACCTCAACTTCCTTTGCCTTAGCTGCGTCATCCTGGATCTTGGCGGCATCCTTGGTTTCTAAGGAGGGCTTGGTTTCCTTGCCCTTTCCTTTATTCTTGGCCACCTCATTCTTTAGGCTTGATCACCATCTTGGCAGGGTCCTTGGGAATGCCTGAAGGGTTAAGAACTTGAGATTCCTGCAAAACTCAAGGATCTGTAAATGAGGAAGAACGATTCCCCCAGGGTGTCTTATATAGAAGGCGAAATCTAGTGGAAATTAATTCACCCGAAATTCAAAGAAAGAGTTACAAGCGAGATAAATCCCGCCCAATTTCCAAAGAAATCCTTAACCATTGGATCTTCGTCACTTCGTAAAGATATTAATGAAGGCACACCTTGTGTACCGAAACGGAACGTGACTTGGATAGTTAAAAGACACCTTATAATCAGAAGTGGTGTAAAATGGGCGCGAAGGGGCTACTATCACATCGAGATCCTTCTTTCCTCCCATGGAGTAGGAAAGAAGAATTTCGAGGGGCTACTGTGGGGGTGAAAGGTCAGGGAGCCCATATCTATGTATATGTTGGGCCAAGGGCCCAATCCGAGGAAGAACTCCTTCTCAGCTAAGCAAGACCGAGGACAAAGGGAATGGTTTGCCATTAAGAGCGACACTCCAGACCATTCCATGGAAGATGATAAGTATTAAGAAAGAACAGAACAAAGTAAGACATGGAAATATTTAAGAGAAAACTGCTACTATCGCATTAAATACTCTGCAACTAATTGAACCATGCTTTTTAACCTTTACAACCACTCCTAAAGACTTTAGGGAGGGGCTGATAGGACAAGTATCAGCACTATCAATCTAAATCTAAACGTGAATGGTGGAAATGAGAGGAAGATAGTATAAAATAGAGGAGAAGGGAAAAAAGAAGAGGAGCCCAGAGCAATCTGGGTGCCAGACTTGTAACAAAGTCTTAAGAGCAATCTTTCAGAATCAACCTCCTTGGGTAAAATCCGAGGACGTCTTTCCCTAGTAAACTTTTGTTATCTTTCTTTCTTTATCATTAAAACCTAATGGTCGATCATCTAACTCGCAAAAGTCCAGGTTTCCAACCCATTCTTTACAAATTTATTGTTTGGAACTTTTTTGGGCTTAAGTCCATATCTCTGTTATGCTAGAAGCTCAAAATTATGACCTTACAGTAAGTTATTACATGTTGTTATTAGTGGGCGAAACAGTAATTTCAATGGTAAGTTTAAATTACAACCAATAACAATTTACCATTTATGATTTGCTATGAAAGTGCTGTAAAAAATGTTGTGAATATAGCACTTCTTTTTTCACAATATATTTATTTTTAGTTGTGGTTAGTTCTAGGATGATATTTTATTATTTTATTTTGACCTATAAGAAATTAATACGTCAACAATTGTAAAAATATTGTGCTAATTTGTTGTCTTTATATATTTTTACTATATTGTGATACAATTAAGGGTCCTCAATTGGTTGGGTTGGGCTGGCCTGGCCCATTTTTACTTGGCCCAGGTGCACAATGGGCTGGGCATAATGGACTATTAACTAGTTAATGGGCCGGGTCGAGTTAGGCCGAAAGAGAAAACCCCAGCCCACAACCCTACCCATGGGCAATGCCCATTGTCTAAAACGGGCTAGGCTACTAGGTTGGGCCTAATGGGCTACCAATGGGATTGTGTTAGCATATTATTTTTATAAAGAAAGAATCATTTTTTATAAGGGAATAATCAATCTATTTTTTTTAAAGGAAAGAATCAAATAATTTAATACTTAATTATAATTTTTTGTTTTGTTGATGGAAATTTATTTAATTTTTTTTTAAGGCTTCAAATAGTTTTTTTTTTTTATCTTTAATAAAAAAAAATATATAAAATGGTTAATTCAAATTTGCTAGACTACTAGAAAAATATATATTTAATAAACTAAGTTTAGCACAATTATTTTAAGTATTTTAGTGGTTGAGAGAGTTCTTTTAGGAAATTCCTCTACAATATCTCAAGATCAATCCCTCATACACTTCCTATATATTTTTGTTATAAATTCTAAGTTATTGGACTAGGCAACGGGTTGGGCCAACAGACTGGGCTATTGGGCTAGCCTACCGGGTGGCCATAGGCATAAAAACTAGCCCACGGCCTAACCCACTAGGCTAGTAGGCTACCCATGGGCCTTAATAACAACGGGCTGGGCCGCCCATTAGCTTGATAGGCTACCAAGTTTCTAGGTCGGGTCGTGGGCTATGGGTCATTTGATGAGCCTTTTTTTTTTTTTTTTGATGGGAAATTTGGAAGAGATTTCATTCCAACAAAGAAAGGTGTACACAGAGGCAGGAGACCTGCTAATACAATAGATCATCACTCAGAATTTCCTGAATACAAAGGGGAGGGGTTCCTTTCCATATTTTTGTTTGGCCTGTGCGTTTAGCTTCTAAAGCTAAGTAGTGGGCAGCTCTATTACCTTCACGCTTCAAGTGATGAAAGGAACAAAAACTGAAGGAGCTGGTTGCTACCCGAATGTCCTCAAGAATGTGCCCAAAGTCGCTGCCAGAAGCTTCAGAGATTAAGTCATGAATAATAGCTAAAGCGTCGGACTCAAAAAGAGCTTGGTGGACTTGCATTTCAACAGCAAAGAGAACACCATGAAGCAAAGCATATGCTTCTGAGACTTCAGCAGGAAAACAAGAGGAAAGAACCAGGCTGAGAGCACCAATGGGGAAGCCTGAGGAATCCCGAATGACAGCTCCAATGCAAGAATTGCCACCCCCTACATCAGTGGCACCATCCACATTGATCATGAAGAAGCCGGCAGGGGGAGCAGTCCAATGGGCACGGGCAGGTGGAGGAGCAGGGGGAGAGGAGAGCCTAGCATCAATAAAATCCAAATGGGCTCTTTTTGCAGTCTCCCAAACCATGGCTGGCGGAAGAGCAGAGTCCCCATAAATGGCTTGATTTCTATTCCCCCATATTGACCAAAGGACAAAGAAAAGGAGAGCTAAATCCTTGAATAGGCCTGAATCAATGACCTTTGATATAGAGTCCATAAAAGATGCATTTGGGGAAGGAATACTTACAGGGCAGTCCAGCCAGTTAGCCCAAGTTTGATTGGCATGAGAGCAAAGAAATAAGGCATGTTGGATAGACTCCATTTCCATGTCACATATAGGACAGAAACCAGAGACATTTAGACCCCGACAGCGTAAATTTAGCATGGTTGGGAGGCCATTTCTGCATACTTTCCAAGCAAAAATCCGGATCTTTGGGGGGATATTCAAATGCCAAATTGCTTTCCAAAAGGAGGTTTGGCTGTGAACAGCAGAACACTCACCAAGATCATGATCATCTATTGTGCGCATAGCAATGTAGTACGCGCTTTTCACGGTGAAAGAACCTCTTTTGTTGCCTACCCAAACAAGTTGATCGTCAGGGAGTCTAAAGCTGATAGGAATCTTAAGGATATCAGCAGCCTCATGGGGTAGAAAGATAGATCTTACCAAATCCGTTTTCCACCATTTTGTATCCTCATCAATGAGAGAAGAGACCATTGGGAAGATGCCAAAGTCTAAATGAGGCGAGGTCACTTTATAGGTGGTTGGAGTTGGGAGCCACCTATCTTCCCAAATGTGAATCCGCTTACCATTTCCCACCCTCCACCGAGTACCCTCCTTTAGGACCCGAAGACTATTATAGATGCTCCTCCAAGCGTAGCTTGGATTGCTTCCCATTCTTGAGTTAAGGACATCCTCAAAAGGAAAATACTTAGCTTTATAGACCCTTGCAACCAAAGAAGTGGGATTAGTGAGGATCCGCCACCCTTGTTTTGCGAGTAAGGCAAGGTTGAAGGCTTGGAGGTTCCGGAAGCCCATGCCACCATACAACTTGGACTTACATATCTTTTTCCAACTAACCCATGCAAGTCTTGACTCATGGTTTCTTTGGCCCCACCAAAAGTTCCTCATCATGCTTTCCAAGTCGTCACACAAGGTTTTTGGAAGTTGAAAACAACTCATTGTGTACGTGGGCACCGCTTGTGCCACGGCTTTGATAAGGATTTCTCGACCTCCAATAGAGAGAAGTTTTCCTTTCCAACCCGCTAATTTCTTGCTCACTCTCTCTTTAATTTCAGCAAAGACTTGGGATTTGATTTCCCAATCAAGGAAGGGAGGCCAAGAAAGCATAGCAAACCTACTATAACTTTATGCATTCACAACCAAAAAAACACACACACACACACACACACACACAACAACGGGGAGTGAAATAGTGCAAAATTGAACAAACCAAAGGACTTTAGCATTACTACTATACTTATAGGTGGTTATTAATGAGAAAAAAAGTAATTTTATTGGTAAGTTTAAATTAAAACTAAAAACAATTTACTACTTATGATTTGTTATGAAAAATGTTATAGATGTAGAACTTTTTTTTTTCATAATACCTTTATTTTTAGTTGTGGTTGGTTTCAGTATGATATGTTATTATTTTATTTTGATCTATAAACACTTAACATCTCTAACAATTGTGAAAATATTGTGTAATTTATTGTTTTAAAAGAGTTCAACCAGCGATATTAATTGTAAAAAGAAGAAGAAGAAGGGAAGAAGAAGAAAGGACCAACCAAACAGTACCCTTAAACAAATCAAAAGTACTGTAGCGATAATCATTCTATTATTATAAAGATCATTTAAAAATGTTAGGAAAATATCAGATAGTCCACCTAAGCCATGACGTGCAAAATTTAATGCAACATTCTATTATTATAAAGATAATTTAAAAACGTTAAGAAAAAAAAAAGTGCTGTGACTAAAAACATGGTGCAATAGGAGTTTTGCAAAATTTCCTAACGTTAGGAAAATATCAAATACGAAGGTTGATTTGTTCAACCTTGGTTTGTTCAAGTGGCACTGTTTGATATTTTCCTAACATCAGGTTGCATTAAAAACATTGTCCAATGCATGCCAGCCAGCAAAATATCAAGGTTGTGACGCGAAGGCCATGACGTGCAATCTAATGAAAACCAAAATTGTCATTTTTTTTTTTTTAATAAATAAACGTGTTGAAAATTAGATACAATGTTTTCTGTTTTCTCTTACTTTCTTACTAACCAAAAAGAAAATACAAACCACTAAAACAAACAAAATTTCTTCTCACCGACTAATTGGATACAAATGATTATATATATATATATATATATATATATATATTACTTTCTTATATTTCTCCCCAACCAAGGAAGATAACTCCATGACCATGTTAAGGTGAAACTTGATTTTATGTGCCACCTAAGCCCAAACTTGATTTTTCCGTAACATTTTTTTTTTATGATTGTTATGGGAGAGAGGCATTGAGTAAGAGTAATCACCTTTATGTTGTAGGAAGAACATGGAATGAATGGGAAAGAGGTGTAGAGGAAATAGTAAGAAATTTATAGGGAAAAGAAAAAGAAAAAGAAGATTTAGAAAAGGGAGATGAAAATTTGGAGGAAGAGTAATAGTAAGGTGAAGGCTAAAGAATGGTTGGAAGAATAATGAGGGGAAGAAAAACCAAGAAATTAAAATTGATTACTAAACCTCCTTTATTATATATTTTATAGATATTATTATTACTTTATATGTAGTATCAAAAAAAGTGTTAGGAAAGAAAAGTGATGTGAATAAAGATGTGGCACAATAGGAGTCTTGCAAAATCTAATGCAACCTTCTATTATTATAAAGATAATTTAAAAACGTTAGCAAAAAAAAAAAAAAAAAAAAAAAAAAGGTAACGTGACTCTAGGAGTTTTGCAAAATTTAATGCAACCTTTTATTATTATATATGGTATTGATAGATGCTTGTGCATCGTACTCGTTCATAAATGTGTATAAAACAAAGTTTGTCCATGGGTGTATGGAGACAAATGTATGTAAATTATAGATTTTTCCCACCACTAAAATCAAATCCTTAGCTATGTAGCCAAAAAAAAAAAAAAATCTTAGCTCTACCACTAATCACATCTCGGTTTCCAAACAAAAATTTTTGGTTCTGCCATTGACTACAAGAACTTAGCAGTAAAGTTTTTGCTATAACTCTAATGTTTTGAGTATCTGACACATTGCAATAAATATTACTTCAAATTTCTGAATTTATTTAGTATGGGCCATGATTCGTAGAGTTTTTCTCCAAAAACTCTAAATTTTAACAATAGAATTTAGTAAGTAGAATTTTTGCATTATCATTCTTTAACTAAAAGACACTTTTAACATTTTGAGTGTTTTGATAAATTACAGTGAAGAGGATTTTAAATTTATGAATTTTGGTACGGCACTTTGTATTTTGACATGATTTTTTTCTTCTTTTTTAAACGAAGAACGAAATGAGTAGATGAGAGATTATTACTATTGGTTGTCTTGGGAGTGCTATAAATTTAACACTAGCGCACAGAATCCAGGACAATAGATGCACCGGGCATTCTTCCCCTCAAATGTCAGCAGTAAAAATAGTCCATCAGAAAACTAGATATCCAAGCATTCCAAGAATTAACGTTTTCTTGAGGAAGTCCAAGAATTAACGTTGAACACGAATTTTCATTCCATTACTACTTTAGAAAAATCCATATGTACACTAAAAAATCAAGTACCTATAGAGGGCCTATTTACACCCAAAAAAAATATACATATATATATCGAGTTCTATGCCACCCATTCTCTTGTTGAACTATCTGTATCAGAAACTATCAAATATTCTGATGCATACTGTAAATTGGTGACAATGTTTCTTTTTCCCCTATCATCTATACTACACAATGTTATTTACATTCTAACTTCAACCACGTCCCCGTCTTTAAGCTCTGTACTGGGTAATACCAACTGGCCATTGACCAAAACTAGCTTTCCCTCAAGTCCTACTCTTCTAGCAGCATCTGCAGCCGTGCTACCAGTCCTCAACCTCATTATCCCGCCATGGGGCCAACATACAATCACCACTTCCCCAAGGACAACCGAGCCAGGATTAACATAAGGTTTTCCACCATGCTTTGGTTGTCCTAAACTTGCTTCAGAGCGTAGTTGCTCTTCCCACCGAAGCATTGTCCTCAATAGACGCACCTAAAATTCAAAACTCAATTAGTTTACAGAACGTTAATTGATATCAAGAGTCTATTTGTAACTACCTACGTAAATGTCAACTTCAGCCAGGTCATTTTCTAACAGATTGAAGCATTTAGTGAATCAGGCTTGACTAGCAAGCGTGAAACAAATAACATTAGATAATTTTCAACAAAGATTCACTTACTACTTACTAGTAAAAAACACAATTGGCTTTCAGAATAATAAGATGATTGTAGACAAACCTTCTTGTTAATGCTAGCTTCCATGGAAGTTGAAGTAATTGATTCAAAGCTTGGCCTAGATGTTAAAGAATCAACCTGTCTGCCCTCAAAAACTGCAGATACAAGATTCCAGTATTCAGATTCTTCTTGCTCTGTCAAGTCAATGACTTGGATGAAGGTTGGCAGTAGGCGCCCAAATTGGTCTTGCTGCATGGTCAAAGATAGCTCAATAAATCTTGACATGTCCAATGGAGGTTTGATCATGGGGATTATTTACTAGCAAAATGATAGTAGTCACTTGAAGATTAGTAACTAAAATCCCTATTTCATTCCTAGAATCCAATAAAAGTAAAAGCAAGCTGAGATTTATCCTAAAAAATAAGAATGCTTGGTTTCCATTCCATTGAATATTTTGGCATACTTCTACCCTTTTGCCTTTGAACAATTGGCGTAACTCTTAAAGTTTTTGTTATGCCTTCAATAATTTTTGTCATATACCTCAAATTCATAAATATTTTACACTAAAGCATATTTATAGCTTTTATAATGTCCAAGTAAAAAAAATCAATAGAGTGAAGTTGGAAACGGGAATGTTCTGGAAACAGTGAATAATATGGAATTTCATGAAATTACTGGAAATGTATTACAGAATCTACTTAGGTCTTTAAAAAAATGTATCTAATGATTAATTGAGTTTGTTTGTGGCAAATACAGCCACCCCAGTAAAGTGAAACTAATTTAAAATGGGAACTAAATCACTAGCTATAAGCCAAACATTATACATCCATCCTTTAATGTTCTTATATTTGATATAATGCTTCTTATGATTCAAAACCAGTAAGAGAGAGAGAGAGAGAGGGGGGGGGGGCATATTGCATCAAAGAAATGTAAATTAACAAGAGTTGGTGTGTGGTACACACTATGTTTTGATGGAAACAAATGAAAATGTTACTTTAGTGGAAAATTAGCAAGTGCTGGGTATGTCAAAAGCGCGCACAATATTTTGATGGGAAAAAAAAAAAATTTAATGTTAGTTCAGCATACCAGATTGTACTAAAACGGACCATTTCCAAAACATCTCAGATTTTCAATGTGCCATGATTTTAGCATTTTAGAAAACAGGAAATGTTACCTAGGATCTATGAGATGCAAACTGCAGAAAAGATTAACATAGACACACAAACACTAGATTTACATGGTTTACCCAGAAGTAGGGCAAGTCTATAGAGTTGCTGCAGTTTTATTATAGCAAGTACAAATTGAGCTACAGGTATCAAAATCATTAGCATATATATACATATACCTTAATACTTTGGGCTTAAGGCAACTAATGTATTAAAAAATACTAGAAATACCCACAATAATTGTATGGGCACAAAGCTTGTGCAATCCAAAGCCATAAATGCCACACAAAGATCCTCACATTGCATCATTGTGTTTGTCCCCCATGAAGTAGCATCTTTTTCTTTAAAAACTATTTCCTAACAATTTAAATTTTTGAGACAATCAGTAATTTACTACGGTATCAGAGTCGGTAGTCATGAGTTTGAACCATGTCTCCACCCTACCTCCCACTGAAAAAGTTAAAATCCCTCATGTTGGATCCCATTTATTAAGGGGGATTCTAGGCCTACATGTGAAGGGGGTTGTTAAAATTATGGTTAATGAATTAAACTCATTATTTCCCAAAAATTTAAGCTTTTGGAATGGTTGGTAATTTATCATTTACATATATAGTTTAGAGAATTCTCATATCAGCTTTCACATACAACAAATCACAGGAAATAAATACAAGACAAATATATAGGCCCAGAAGCCAAAGGTTCCAAAGGAAGAAGTTAATGATAATTAAAAGAAGACATATGGGCATGGATCTCATGCAATTGCATGGCACTTTGGTTTTGTAACCACACCATTCAAGGTTAATTAAAATGATTGTGCTTCCCTATTCCAAACAATCAAAGCAAGGGGGAGGTTGGGAGGAAGCGGGGGAGAGAGAGAGAAAGAGAGAGAATCACAAAGATGAAGGATTTAAAAGGCACAACTAGACAGAAAACTAGATTTTAATGGTATTGAAACTGTTATTGACAGTATATTGTCACATTCATGGAAAGTTTTCCTCCATGTCAAGACTGTTAAAGTTACATACTTCTCTAAAGAAAATATTTTCTCATCATCTTTCAGGAATTTATGGAATGGAGGAAAACTTGCACTACCAAGGCAAAGCATTCTGTTGCAATTGGACTCTACAGTTTTAAGAGAATTCACATAGATAACACCATATACCTTGAGACCTCTCCAATAATCACATAAGATCATCCAGAACTCACAGAAAACCCATAGCAGACACTATTCCTATATTGAATGGACTCAACATTCATATTTCCAACACCACTCCTTCAGAGGAAAACACAACCATTGTGTATAGAATAACTTTTACACACAATTAAAAGAATAAACTTTCAGATTGAAAGTCACCAAGATATTGAAATTTGAAAGACAGTTATATTTTTCTTAATAAGTGCATGCAAAAGTACCTTGTGGTATATACCATCTCGACAGAGTGTATACTTCTCTAGACAAGTACACCAATCTCCATGTCCTGGTTCACACCACCACTCATCAGACACCTGGAATGCCAAGTCAGTGGCAGTAAATAAAAAAGTTCGTTTGAATTACCATATTAAATGTTACTTGGTCAAAATCCAACCAATACAAACAACTTTGAGTGTTAGTTGAAATCTCTAAAAGAATGATCAATCAATGTAATGTTTCCATTGCTTCACCAGCACTTAGCATTTTAGCACAATAGCATCGTTACATTTAAAGCATGAGATCAAGTGCCCAAATGATCAGGTTGTGATGATACTATGTAACCTGGCACAGGTGATCCTATGTGAGAGAGGCAATTGTATTTAAGGTGCCTAACTAAGCCCAAGTTGATGATGTCATTGATACATTTTGAGATATAAGTTTGCCTGGCTTGGAAAAAAATATACAAAGTATGGTTTAAGTGAAAAGAGTAAATCATGACATTTGTGGGAGGCCTAGAGTTTCCTTTGTTCCATCACCAAAAACAAACTATGAGAAACAAGCTCATTGCATGCAGCAGAGAAATTATTTAAAATAGTGTAATGACATAATGAAAATTTTAGAAAATTTCTCTACAAAATAATTTGGCTGAAATTAATCCAAAACTTACCGTGAGCATTTCATCATCTTCATACATAATATTGCTTCTAATTCTTACATGGAATAATCAGAAAGAAAAGGACGTTGATTATTATGGATCCAATAGACTAATAATAAAAAATCTACTTGGACTACAGAAAGACTCTCCCAAGTAGGAGCTTTCTCTCACACATTCCGTGTGGATTCTTCCTCCACCTCTATGTGGTCTTCTCCACCATCTGAGGATGGGTTTCTCCACCACTGTGTGGGCTTTCCTCCAGCATTTCGTGTGGGTCTTCTCTACCCGTTCTTCTTGTGGTCACTTCACCATTTTTCTGAAAATCCCTAAATCTAAATCCCTATCTCAGTTACATATCAACCATCCACCATCCCATATCTCTCTCAATTGTCGCTTATCCTGTCTGCTGGCTTTAGTGCGGGCAACACCGGTGAAGAAACTCAATCATCAAATTTAGCAAGGAAGTGGGTCGGCATCTGATTAAACAAAACCCGGTTTTTATTTTGGAGCTTCTCTCTCTCGCCGAATGAGCAAAGTTCTTCTGGAGAGTGGGTCTTCTTGGTCTGGGTGGGTTTTGATCTTTTGCTAATCGATTCTCGGTGACTTTTCTGTCTAATGCAACTGCTGCAAAGATCATTTGTAGGGCGATTCACCAGCATTTAAGGGTAATTCTGATTTGTATTTCTTTATTGCTTCTAAGGTCTGAATTTTGGGATTATCTCTTTGTTTGGTTCTGTTTGGATGTTTTGTTTGTTTCAATGGACTTTTTTACTCCTGGTTGGATAGGCTTTGTACAGAATAAGATATGAAAAACACAGAAAGGTCACACCTCTGAAAACAATGAATTCACTTTGTTGGAACTGTCAGGGAATTGGGAACCCCCGGACAGTTTATGCACTCCGTGATTATGTGCAGCGCTAGAATCCCAATTTAGTTTTCCTTTGGGAAACTAAATCAAAATGTAGACGTATGGAAAAAATAAAATTCAAACTCAGTTTTACAAATGGACTATGTGTATCGAGTAGGGGCCGAAGTGGAGGGCTTGCTCTTCTTTGGTCCAATGACACAAAGCTGGAAATTAAGAGCTATTCTAACCATCACATTAATGCGATAATTACAGAGGCAGACACTGGTCATGTTTGGAGATTCACCAGGTTTTATGGATACTCGGAGACCCACCTCAGGGAAGAATCCTGGAAACTCCTCTCCTATCTTCATAGTCAATTTAATTTACTTTGGTTTTGCTGTGGTGATTTTAATGAAATCCTTTCAATGACTGAAAAAGCTAGTGGAGCTCAACGTTCCCAAAATCAAATGGATGGCTTTCGTAGAATTGTAAATCACTGTGGCTTTAAGGACCTAGGATACTGTGGCCCAGATTATACTTGGTGTAACATGAAGGAAGGGAGTAACAGGATTTCGCTTCACCTTGATAGAGCTTTTGCTACTAATGAATGGCTCGGACATTTCAAGGACCACTGCATTCTTGCCATCACAGACTCTCCTCCTCCATCTCGTAGAGGTAAACGTCGTTTCCATTTCGAAGCTATGTGGGTCAAAAGGGAGGATTGTCATGATGTGATTGAGACTGCATGGCACTCCGGTACTCTCTCTGTCACTCCTGAAGGGGTTGCTTCAAATCTCCAAAAATGTGCAAGTGCTTGGTAAGCTGGAATCAGAATGTAATAGGCAATATTCCAAAGAAAATAGCCGAGAAAAGAAAAGCTCTTAACTCCATTACAACTGTTGATTAGCAAGTCAGCAGAGGGGCCGAAATTATCAGCTTAGAAAGGAAATAAATGACCTTCTGGACAGTGAGGAGACCATTTGGCGACAACGTAGCAAAGTCCATTGGTATAAGGAAGGTGACAGAAATACGAAATTTTTTAACGCCCGTGCTTCGGAGAGGAGGAAGAAGAATTCCATTTTGGGGCTTTGGAATGAGGACGGTGTTTGGTGTGAAAGTAAGGAAAGTATCACAGCCACTGCTATAGCTTATTTTGAGAAAATCTACACTACATCTTCTCCCACCGAAATCAATGAAGTCACTAATGCAATCCCTAGGCGTATCACAGATGAAATGAACTCTAAGCTCACCAAAACTTTCACAAGTGAGGAAGTCTTGAAGGCACTTCAGCAACTCCACCCCACTAAAGCACCTGGACCTAGCATTATAAACATGGTTTTAAATGTGCTGAATTCAAATCTACCCATGACTGAAATAAACTAAACCAACATCTCCCTCATACCAAAAAACAAACCAGCCAGCTAGAATGATAGAATTCCGCCCCATTAGCCTCTGTAACACCACCTATAAAATCATTTCTAAGGTCCTTGCCAATAGGTTTAAAGACGTTCTACCAAACATCATATCCGAAAACCAAAGTGCATTTACCCCTAATCGCTTGATCATGGATAATGTTCTTATGGTTTTGTGGAAAAATGGATTGATATTATTATGAATTGTGTCTCTTCTGTTTCTTATTCAATGCTTATAAATGGAGAAGCTTGTGGGAACATTTCTCCCTCAAGGGGCATTAGACAGGGAGCTCCGCTCTCCCCTTGCCTCTTCCTCCTTTGCGCCGAGGGCTTTTCAGCTCTTATTCATGAAGCTGCTTGAATCAGCAAATTAATGGATTTTCCATCTGTGGAGGCTGCCCTTTAATTACTCACCTTTTCTTCGCCGATGATAGCCTCTTGTTTTGTAAAGCAAAGAAGCAAGAATGTCATACACTTGTCAGTATCCTCAACAAATATGAAGAGACTTCAGGGCAAAAAATTAACACTGTCAAATCCTCAATATTCTTTAGCCCGAACACTTCCCAAGAATTAAGGGATGGCATCCTAAACATCCTTGGTCCAATGCAAGATTCCAGGCATAACAAGTATTTGGGGCTGCCTTCCATCATTAGGAAATCCAAAGCTCAGGTGTTTGCTGAAGTGAAAGACAGAGTGGCAAAAAAGCTTGCCGGTTGGAAGGGTAAACTCCTTTCAAGTAGTGCCTACATACACTATGGGTTGCTTCCAACTTCCCAAGACTCTTTGCCAAGACTTGGAAAGTATGATGAGGAGCTTTTGGTGGGGGCAAAAGGACAAAGAGAACAAGATTGCGTGGGTTAGTTGGAGGAGGATGTGTCGATCTAAACTCCATGGAGGTATGGGCTTCAGAAACATACAAGCCTTTAACCTTGCCATGCTAGCCAAGCAAGGTTGGAGAATTCTCACAAACCCCGACTTCCTAGTGGCTCAAGTTTTCAAAGCAAAATACTTTCCTTTTGATGATGTCCTCAATTCCAAAAAAGGGAGTAACCCCTCATATGCTTGGCGAAGCATCCACAATAGTCTTGAGGTTATTAAAAGGGGCACAAGGTGGAGGGTTGGCAATAGCCGGCGAATCCATATTTGGGATGATAGATGGTTGCCAACACCATCAACCCACAAGGTGATTTCCCCCTAAGCTGGCTATGGAGACTTTCCCTGGGTGTCTTCCCTCATAGACAATGACACTAGATGGTGGAAAATTGATGTAATTAATGCCACTTTTCTGCCCCATGAAGCCAGCACCATCCTTAAAATCCCACTAAACTATAATTTTCCAGAAGATTGTCTTATTTGGATAGGCAACAAGAGGGGTGAGTTTACAGTTAAAAATGCATATCATATAGCTTCAGGTATTGTGGATTCAATTGAGGAAGGTGAAAGCACCTCAAGCAGCTCAAGGACCCTTTTGTGGAAGCGGATATGGCAGCAAAAAGTCCCTCCGAATGTCAAAATTTTTGCTTGGAGAACTTGTGTCAACGCTCTTCCAACTATGAAAAATCTAAACCACAGAGGTGTCCATTGCTCTAGCTTCTGCCCACTATGTGACAAAGCCATTAAGACTACAGCCCATGCACTTCTTCATTGCGATCATGCAAAAATGACTTGGGCATTTTGGTACAATTGTCCTGTGGACCTCTCCACCTCTTATTGTGACTTAGTGGATATTGCCTTAGATTTTATTGCAAAAGGCTCCCCGAATGATTTAGAGCTCTTCTTTGCTGTTGTCTGGTCTATTTGGTGGAATCGCAATCAAGCAATCCATGAGGACTCGGGTTCCCCTCCAATCCATGCTTGGGAAATGGTAGGTGGACTCTTGGCCGAATACAAGGCAGCTTGCTCTTGTCCGAGGTTATCTCAGTCCATTCCTCAGTCCAAGTGGAAAGCTCCACCTACGGGCTTCATTAAAATTAACACTGATGCAGCAACTTTTGAAGATGGGAGGAAATCATGCATCGGTGTAGTCATTCGCGATAACATGGGTGAAGTTCTAGCAGCTTCAAACAAGGTTCTGCCCACGTCATACTCGGCTGAGATCTCAGAAGCTCTAGCCATGCAAGATGGTGTGCTTCTTGCAGCGGAAATGGAAGTCTCCCACACTATTTTTGAGTCCAATGCCTTATCCATTATTCTAGCAATTAACGATGGAATCCATGGCGGTGAGCTTGGGCACATAATTAGAAACATCAGAGAAGTGGCTGCTTTATTTTCCTGGGGTTCTTTTAAACATCTGAAAAGGGAAGGCAACAGAGTTGCCCATGAGCTTGCAAAGGTAGCTGGGAATTCTGGTGTTTCACAGGTTTGGAAAATGTCTTTCCCAATTTTTCTAGAGCATCTTCTTTTTGAGGATCTCTGTTTGTAATACTCATGCTTTGTCTCTCTTTCGTAATTCATTTTCAGATGAATGAAATTCTCTTATTTCCCATCAAAAAGAAATCTACTTGGACTCATTCAATATTGAACAAGGATAGAATCATCATCAATAATAGCTTATTCCTGCCATAAGCTAATTCATCCATATTTATGATCTCTCTCTCTCTCATATATTCCTGGTCATCAACCATAACTTGCATCACATACAAACCCTACCTTGTTTGAAAAGGTTTCATAACTTTTTAAGTCCTAAAGTTATCATATATATATATATATATATAAAATATTGTCGCCCTAACATTCCTAAAATTAGTCATTGTACAACACAAAGTTTTTTTTTAAAAAATAATTTTTATAAGTGTAAACCACAAAGCTAACTATGCACAATTATTCCACTTAATAGTACAGTAAAAACTAATTAATACTAACACTAAACATGAAAAAAAAAATGTAGGTAGAAATTGCAGGATTTCCTAATCATAACATTAAAAATTACAATGAACCTTATGGGTGACCACAGCCATAGGTATCAAAGTGTCATTACTAGCACTAGCTTCTTCACATATGTATGGCTCTTCCTTCTCAAAAAAAAAAAAAAAAATTTAAGTTTAACCACAAGTAGTTAAAGTTTAAGTATAAAATGTGTCTAAATTTATGGAATTTGAACTTTGTACTTTACGTTTTTAAAACCTTTTTTATTCAATATTTTATTTTGAGAGTATGACTTTTTTGTGTGGGTGAGTGTGGGATTTTTATTGGGAGTAGAATTTGATTGACAATTTTAAATTTCTCAATTTACCTTCATGTCCTAATTTTTCTTATAGTTAAATCACTTTCAAATAGGTAATAGGGTTATTTTTGGAGGTATAGAAAAGTGGACACTAAAGAGATAAGTTCCAATTATATTAATAGATAACATGAAACAAGGTTTAAAACATCAGAGACGATACAAAATCAGAAAAGACCAATACTAATAAACAACGTACTATAGAAAATTATGCCATATTCTAAAAAATTATTTCAAATTGCTCTGAAGACTTCCCAAGTTAGAGATATATGAAGGTGTCAAGCCATTAATATTTTATTTGTATAATTTACAAATTCTAAAGATCTTACTTTTAAAACCATATTTTTAGGAAAATTCTTCCTTTACAACATTAGAAAAATATGTAAGGTCCTTGCTTTAAGTATGCTTTACAAAAACAGAGATTTGAAGATTGGATTCATGAAAAAAAAAAAAAAAAAAAAAAAAAAAAAAGAGAGAGAGAAATTTTATACCAAAAATACTTTTAAGAAAATAACCACCATGCAATGGCCATAATAGGATGCAACCACTTTCGCTGATTCTATCATAAACAACTTTTTTCTACTAATTTACAAAGAACGAAAAAAAGGAAGAAGAATGAATTAGTGAAGTACGTTCTAGAAATTATTCTACTCTGCAATGATTAGAAAAAATATTCCGTACATTGTAGAGGGAATTTTTCAAAAGCATATTAATAAATACAAAAAATGAAGAAACAAAACTTTCATAAGATACTAAGTACTAAGAATTAACTACACTGACTATCATAGACTATCACTATTATAATTCAATAACACTAAATTCAAATCCTATGAGCCAAAAATAAGAACATATGAAGATTTTTTCTACCCAATTTGCAAGTGTATAAAATAATTAAAATAAGTTTTAGATTTATGCATGCTCTAAACTCAGTAGTTACTAACAATTTATATTGTATTCTTCAATGGTGCAAGTTATATTGTGATAAAACCTATGAAATTTACAATTCAATGAAAATATATGCCGAGTTTATCACTAGAATGAACTACACTCTTAGTCACACTTTTGTTCAAACCCTATGAGCCAAAGATAAAAACATGCAGATTTTGTCTATCCAATTTGCAAGTGTATGAAATAATTAAGATAATATTACATTTATGCGTACTCTAACTCAGTAGTTACTGACAATTTTTATTGTCTTATTTTATTTTAATTTTTTATGGCGCAATTTATACAGTTATAAAACCTGTGAAATTTACAATTCAATGAAAATATATGCAAAGTATATCAGTGGAATTAACTACACTCTTAGTCACACTTTTTTTTTTTTTTAACATAATACATATACAACCATATTTTTCCATTTAAGTTTACTGTAAATATTAATTAAAATGAAACCAATTGAATTTAACCAAACTCTAACAGAACAAATTAAAAAATAAAAAGGGCCTTTAAATAACACATTTTACATGATAATTAATTTTAATTCTATGTTCACCTTAAGTCCAACCATACCAATCAATATAAGGTTATTTGCCAATAGGACCCCTGTTTGAAGCTACAACCAAAACATTAGCATTCACATGCACTAGACCAAACTAGAGAGATTCCTTTAGAGCTTATTTCAGATTCTTATGATAACAATCTTCTTCAGAATACAATCACAGGAAATTGAAAAGAAAAAGCACATCATTCCTAAAAAAATTTAAAGAATTTTTAACTTCTTCCAATGAATAAATTTGAGATAAATTATAATAATATGATCAAGAAATTTAAGTAAAGCAGCCCAACCTTTTTGTATAACCTTGCATAGGCCTCCCATCGCTTTATTTGGAAAGAAGATCTTCTGGCGGCTACTGCTTCAGAAGCAGGTAGTCCAAAGCTCACAGCAACAAGCAGTTCTCTGCCATCATTATCTACTCTGCAAACACAATTTTGATACAGAAGTAGAAGATATATGATACAAAGTGAGAAAATTATACACAAAGTAATTATATACCTGATAATAACAGCAGCAAGCAAGTGACTTCCTTCAACTCTAAGGACTGGATGTCCAACTTTGAGGGAACTATACTTATGAAACAAGTCATCTACCATGGAATTTTGGTTGTCCAAGTCTTTAGAGATATAGGAGGATGCTTCTATTTCAGATTCATCCATGCTGTTAATGGAAGACAACTTGTTGCCAGTTTCCTTATAGAGCCAATGTGCAGCAAGTCCATGTTCAGCGTACTCGTGCATCCTCTAAAAATGTAAAAGATGATATCTCTATCAGTTAAATCTAGTATACGGACAAGTAAAGTTTACTTCATACAAAATTGCTAGAAGATTTATACCTGAGTTCTTATCTGAACTTCCAAAGGTGAGCTGTCAGGACCCTGCACTGCAGTGTGTAGAGACTGCATTCAAAAACGCAACTTTATGGTTTGAAGAGTGGGCTACAAGACATACTAGGTAAATGACAGTGTTCACACTAAAGTCTACTAAAGCAGTATTTCACGGGTTCTATGTTTATTTAAAAGTTTTAAAACATAAAAATAAATGAAGAAAAGTTCTTTTTTTGATTAGGCAACACTAGTCTAGCTGTGGTTATTTAAGAGGTAATTTCTATTCTTTTGGCTGCACCTGCATCAGAAAGGGGAAGCAGGATGATGCAGGACAATGAATAGGCTACATGCATTACAAAGAGAAGAGAGCTATAAAAAGCCGAATGTTGAATGTTGTACAGGGTAGGGATCAGGACAGCCTTGGATTAATTGTATCGAAGGCCTGCCTTTCTAGGAAGGTGGTGAGGATGAAGTGCATAAAATTTAGAAAAGAGAAATAGAAGATTTGGGTGGATCAGTAGAGAGAACACAACCTAATTTTTGTTGAATATTAGATCAAGAAGAATTATGAGAAGTGAGCACACAGAATTTCAGCAAGAAACAAGAAAAGAATTGCTGAGAATATCAGCAGGAGAGAGAAGAGTAGAAACAGGAAGGGATGAGGGATTCAAAAATAAAACTCAACAATTCAACTTTCACTTCATTTCAACACAAGAAGTTACATCCTCTTATAGTTGAGATTAATTCCTAAAGAAATAGTAACACATTTCAATGAAATGTAACAAGGACAATTTATGTTATGTTTGGTAACAGTTTTTGTCTTCTATTTCAAAAACTTGTTTTGGGGAACATAAAGAAAAAAAAAATTCTTGTATTTTTGAAATCAAAAACATGTTTGGTTAGTTGAAATTAAAAAGATAGTTTTTTGAAGAAAAATAGAAAATACTAAACTATATTGTTACTAGGATTTGAATTCTAATGCTAACTCATTAAATGAGATAAATTCATTAAATTAAATGCGTGTTTTCATTGACTTTTAAAAATTAGAAACTGAAAACAGCCTTTTACATGTTTTTAGTTTCCTTCACAAATTGAGTTTTGAGAATAATTTTTGTTTTCTATCCATTTTGGGTTACAAACAAGTTTTTTAGTCTCAAAAATAGAAAATTGTTTTTAGAAACTGAAAATAAGGGTAAAAACCAATAACCATTCCCTTAGTAGCTACTAGGATAACCTTTTTTTTTTTGGATAAGTTAGCTACTAGGATACTTGGATGGAAAGCAGCTGTCAGCTAAGAGCAGCTGTCTTTCTTCACCTCAATTCATAGTGAAAAACTATCATCCTAAGCAACTAGTTCCTGTTTTACCTAAGTCTAGGAAATTAACACCACAAAAGTCAAATACTTAGCTGATATTAAATCTAACAAAACTCCTTAAAAGCCTATGATCGTAGGTTTGACTTATTCTAGAGAAAATCTTCAAAATAGGCTGCCAGACTCATTTATGCTAACTGTTAGTTGTTCTCCTGCCACTTCTTCTCATGGCTGCCATTGGCCTCCAATGAGGCATGTTTGTCCAATCCCCAATCATGTAATGGCTGCAGCATCAGAGGCTTCCCTGGTTAAGGGTTTTCTGGCAGAGGTCACACCAAACTTTTCAATAATCTTCAGACATTATGTGATCTCCATCATGATAAGCTCAGATACCTTAGGGGAAATCTTTTGAATGCTAAAGTTTGAAGCACTTGAGTAGGTTTATATTTACACAAATGAAATAAGAATTTTTATTAGAATAAAGGAAGCTCTAAAAGAGAAGATTCCTAGAAATTACAATCGAAGTTTAAGAAATCCATGATATCAACTACAGAATTACAAGAAACCCCCCCATCATCGTGCATTGTTCAATTAAAGAACCTAGAAAAATAAACTTAAGTTCCAATGTAGATCTCTCCACTCCATCCATATTAACCACATAATGAGAAGCCACAACCCACACAGTACTATTATGATGCCTTCCATGCACCTCTATCAAACAAGAAAAGTCCTCTATCACCTTAGACGACAACACTCAATGCAACCCAAAAATAAAAGAAAACAAAGGACCATAACTCATAGTCAACCAGGCAATTGTGCAAAAGATGATCAATATATTTGTCACTCCTTTTTATAAGGCTATGTTTGAAATCTTACCCAACCAGAAGTTCACACAAAGAAAACTGCCTTCTTGGGTACCTTGCTGTTCCAGATACATCTCCAGGAGAATAGGATTTTACTAGCATATCCCAATCATTCATACTACAATCGAACACTGATCATACAGGTGCTATACTACTATTAGGTCCCCAACTCATACAACCCACCCTTCCAAGAAAAGAAATCCAATAATATAAAGAATCCATCAATGATTCTACGCCCTCCAACTTCCAATCATGGAAATTACAATTGAATCTAAGAAAACAATAGAACACAATGTCCTGCCCTCTAGAGCACAACAGAGAGGACACTACAGCCTCTTTATCCTCGACAGTCGGATATAAATTTGGGTATACCTCTCTTAGTGCCCAATCACCACACCACTCATTATACCAAAATTTGATTTCCTCCCATCCTGTACTCCAATTCCTTTCTAAAGACCGTATCCATGTGGCCTACACACATCCAAGGTAGACTAACCAGCTCCCAGTTCCCCATATTTAGCGGCAACTAATACACCTCCAGAAATGGTCAGCATCCCCCCAAACCTCCATTAACCAATTACCCAACAAAGCTTGGTTCAAAGTGCTTATTTTGCCAAAACTCAACCCTTCATATCTGATGGGGGAGCACACCCAATGCCAGTCCATGATGACTAGCTTTTAAGTAACTAACAACAAATTGGAAATATATAATAATGGGGTAGGTTGGGATTGGACAAAGTAAACCTCACCCCCAAAGCTAGACCAGAACTTACCTTATCGGCTCTCTAAAAGGAAACTAATTACCTAGCTGTATATGTATGGATGGAAAACATATAAAACTGTTCAGTTCAAATTGGTTTTTTTATTTTTTTGGTTTTATTATCAGACCTGTTTTGCACCTTACCTGTATCCCCCATTTTAGAATGTAACAGAGCCAAGTCATCTTTCTGCTTCTAAGGTCTTGCTCTTTTCTGGCCATATTTTAACTTTTTATCACTTGTACTTCTTGTATGTGGAACTTTAGACAAATTAGCTCACAAATTATTTTTAAGTAAAATGATATTATAATGAATAGTAGCATTCCATGCTAAAGCCTGCCATTTCCAATTTAGTATTAAATATTTTATACATAAACATCGATCCACATTCACCACACACTGCTTTACCATATTTTGTGAGAAAATTTCCAGAATTATTGCAAGTGTGTAATATGATATAAACTACATATGTGCTTCCATGCATGTAGTGGAGAAAATACCTGATAACCACTAGGCTTGGGATTAACAATGTAATCATCAAATTCACCATCAATGGGGGTCCAAAGCCTGCATGGAGAAGAAACAGAGACATGGACCATTATCAGTGCTCAAATCTGTATGCAGTTCTATATATAGAGAAATACTATTCCAAACTAGAGACTACAGATACACAACTGGACCAAAGAATCAAATCTATTTTCTGAGAATAGAGGACCAAAAATTGCAATGATAAATTTAAATCATAGTTAAACAAAATCCAGTTAGTGACAGGCAGTTTCATATCACCAACGTTTAGAACAAATTGATGTCATGTAAAATGAAATTTGAAGAACAGAAATTTCAATTTTTTTACTTGTGTACAATGTTGAGAAGACTGTAGCAACATTGAACAGCAGGCCCCTGTAGAGTTCCGTTCTTGTCTCCAACAACTACCCTTAAAGCACGGGCATCATATACTTTACTGATGCTAACATCTTTGCGTTTCATCTGAAGCCGGTAAAGATAGAAATATGAATTTCCGTATTTGCATTAAGAATGAATTCTATCTAAATAATTTTCCAACAAATTTCAGACCAATGAAAGATAAAATGCCTCTGCAAACTTGCAACAAAATCAAAATGCAGACTTCATGTTGTGATGAGCCTACTTGGTCAATTCAGCTTCTGTTGCTCAGCCAATATATTTACATCACTTTTCTGTGTTTTTCAATGAGTTTAATAAAGGAAAAGAAAATTTCAAAAGTCTAAGCAGAATTTGTGCTAAAGATGAAGGGGGCACAGGCCCTAAATATCCAAGGCATGAACCTAAAACACTTTCCTCCACTAGTGATAATTAACACTTGTTTTAAAAGCTTATATTATTAGGAAATAGTGAATTTAATCATTTAACAATAATATTCTAACACTATGCTCATGAGTCACATGTGGACCCAAACTTCCCTTTAATAAATAGTGCTCCCATGGGATTTTCAACTTATTTTAAGTGGATTAGAGAAGGATTAAAATTCAAGACCACTTGCTCTGATATCTTCATAAATTACCACTTATCCCAGAAGTTTATGCTGTTAAGAAATAGTGAATTTAATCTTGTAACCATAATATATATATATGATAAATAACGGAATTGTATTAAATAAGAAACCAGGTACACCCGGGGTGTACATGAGAAACTGTCCATCAAACACTTAAATTACAATGATCAAGCATTTCTAAAAAATTAGAACAAGGAAAAATATTAAAGGACAAAATGAGGAAAAAGATTAAGTTTCGAAATAGATTGTTCCTTCCCTTCAAAACATCTTGAGTTCCATCTTCTCCAAATACACCATAGGACACAATGAGGTACAGCCCTCCATAAATCAATGCTTTGATGCCCACAAAAGGAACCTTGTCAACTCGAAAATAAATCAGTAACACTGTGCAGCATAACCCAAAGGAGACCAAATAGAGTCCACACCATAGACCATAACTCATAAGCAATAGGACAACAAAGAAGAAGATGATTCACAAATTCCCCACTTTTTTTTTACCCATATGGCACCTATCTATAACTGCAACACCCTTATACCATAATATTCTAAGAAAGGAAAGTCCACATCCTTACACGGAATCATCAAACTTTTCGAGGGGAGGAACATTCCACCCTTGAGTTGAAAGTTAAAACAGTCCTTTTTGCTTTCTTTGTTTGACTAGATGATTGCTATGGGTGATTTTTCTTTTCCTTCCCTTTTGAATTTCATAGATTTGTGTACTTTTGCTTAATTTCTTTAATTTCCTTAGTACACTGCCTGTGTTCCAAGGGAGTAGCTTCTACTACATTATTTCCTATAAATATAGTTTTTCTTTACCTATCAAAAAAAAGGGGGGGCCCAAGTGGAAAACTTCGTCCACCCTATTTTCTTTCTTTTCTCCCTTTTCACCCCAACCAAATAATGGAAAATTGCAATATCCCCTCCCTTTTCCTTCCCACCCTTTTCCATCCTCTCCCTTTTCACCCCAACCAAACACACATAGCATAAGGAAAAGATAATGGGGGAAAAAAGAGGGGGCATGGGGAGAAAAGACGACCTTCTTTGGATTAGATACAAAGTCCTCAAGCCTATCCAAAAAGTTACAAACATCAACAACCACTGTAAACTCAGCACTATAATACACTCAAAGAAAGAATTTCTTTCTTAATTTTTGACAAAGTAATATGAAAATTTTAGAATTATGATCAAAAGATTAAATTAACTATTTCCTAACAGTTTAAGGTTTTAGGACTATTAGAAATACGTGGTTAAATGATTAAATTTATCATCTGTCAATAACTTAAGTTTTTGGAACAACCAATAATTTAACATAGTATCAGAGCAAAAGGTATAGAGTTTGTTCTTTGTCTCCTCTACTCTACCTCCCATTTAAAATACCACATGTTAGGCCTCACATATTTAAAAAGGAATTTGACCTCACATGTGAGGGGGAATGTTAGAAGTATGAGGTTAAATGATTAAATTTACCATATCCCAAAAGTTTAAGCATTTGGGACAATCGCCATCAGTCCTCCTATTTGAAATCTCACATATTAGGCCTCACTTATTAAAAAGGGAATTTTAGTCCATACGTAAGAGGGAGTGTTAGAAATATGTGGTTAAAAGATTAAATTTACCATATCGCAAAAGCTTAAGCATTTGGGACAATTGGTAATTTAACAGGGACAATGAGTAGTTTATCATAGTATTAGACTAGGTGATCACAAGTCTGAACCCTATACCCAAGCAAAATTCTCAGCCAAAAGAAAATTCACTCCATTTGAGCACTTTCATGGTAAGTTTTTTAAATATTTTTCAGTATTTTCCAATTTTATTAGTTTGATGAAGCATCTGATATTTTGACGCCAATTGTTAAATATTTTTCCAGAAGTGGGCTGAAGGGGTGGTTTGTTGTACATGAAAGAGTGTTGTTACTTCAGAATTGTTTTCTAAGGTCAAACATATGATAAAGGCATTTAATGGCAAGGTTCACATTCTTTCTCATTTTGTATCTCAAAATAGACTCCCAAGTTCATACTCAACTGTATGAAAGAGTAGCAACTTATTCCTTCCTCCTCTATGAAAATTCCTTTCCATTTAAAAAACTCTACAGCACACTGAGCACAGGCATCTTAAAACAACCTTGAGATTCCTAGCACCATGATGGATTACAGAAGAAAACCCAACTATGTTCTAGGTTTTGAACTACATTGAAGCAAAGCATTTAAGTAAAATATTATGAACATGATTAACTCTTCCAATAATATATCATATCTCGTTTCATAATAGTTTACTAAGTTAAAGCACACTTGCCTAACAGAATTGGTAAAAAGTAGACTCATACATACCTTGCTGTAAATACCATACAAGCTTTTTAGTCGGCTAGATAAGGTTACCTCCATACCCGGAACATAACTACAAGGGGAAAAAATTAAAACAAAAACAAAAACCCTTTAGCTGTGGACAAAGTAACAATGGTGATTCCCACATGGTACATACACCAAATGAGATTTATGCATAAATAAACTAATAAATATAATAACATCTTTTAGATCATATTCAGGAAGCACAAGCAGCAAATGATAGTGTGAGAAGCAGAACATACGAAGTTGATATAATTAACTCCCGCTCAAGTGCTTCCTCACAAACCACCAGAGATGCTAAAGCGATTCCAGCATCGTGCAAAACCTTGGGTTTTGAGTGTGTCTCCAGAGTGCTTCTAAGACTATTAAGAAATTTAGTCCTTTTTCTCCGATCTAGCAAGATATCAAAAGGAACCACAGCTTCCAAAAGATCCTGTAAGTAAAGAATATTCAACTTAAATGACTAAGAACAAAGCGACTAAATTCCAACTTCTAATTCTTTCAGAGCTAGCACACATTGCCCTGGTTCGTGTCTGCCTCTGAAAGTCAATATAAATGGTCATTCCAGATACCTCCTTAAATAATAAGCAACTTACATATATACCATCACAAGTGCTAAAATTACAATTTTAAATAATATCTAGACCATATATTACAACAGGGGAGTGTCCAAAAGTTTAACATAGAAGTTACAATCTAAAATTCAAGAAGGTCAAGAAAAATGTAAGAAAGAGGCATAAGAAGGGACGCTGCGTAAGGCGATTATCCCATATACTATTTCTAGGGATATAGTAAACATATAAAAGAAACATAATTTTTATTTTAAATCTCATACTCTTGACTCTTACCTTCATGCTTGTGATGTCCTCATCAATTGCCATGGACCCTTTATCCTCAGAAGCTATGTTTTTTTCATCCAATGGTAGCAAGCTGGCTCTTGCAGATATTCGTCTTGGGTTTCCTGCTCTGCTGCTAGTGCTCCACAGGGAAGCTAGATCAGCTCGCATTTTACGAAAAACTTGAGGCTGCACATATGAGTGCAGGACATTGAGACATATAACTAAAGAATCAAAACTACATACCAAATAATAAGGGCATGAACAGTTGAGCACCATGGATATCATTATGATACATGATAGACAGAAAGATTATGATCAAACCTGAAGAACAGCAAAGCACAGATCTTCCATTTCAGCTTTCAATGCCCACAGACCCAATCTGGAAGCAAGTGAGCACCATATAACTAAGGTCTCTTTAGCAACAGCTTGAGCCTTTGGCAGCGGCAGGACGTAACTGTAAAATAAATCACCATCTAGAAGTTTGCTTGAATGGTGAAATTTTAAAGCATAGATTAAGGTCAGGTCAGCCATACAATTTCATTATTTTAGGCCTCACAGGATCCACAGTTTCCATATATTCATAATTTATTCAGACCAGTAAGAAAAGGCCCAGGGCAAGCTTTCATGACAAATCATTATAAAGAAAGCAAAAAGATTTTTTAGTTAAAAAAAAAAAAATACAAGGGAAAAAGTGGTGTTTGCTATTGAGGAATCAATTCAAAAGAAAATTAACACAACATAGTCACTGTTAAAAGGCATAAACTGATAATATTAACAGAAGTAGAGAGTCAATACATGGTTCTCATGTTGTGAAGACGATCTGCAAGCTTGATGAGCACTACACGTGGATCATCAACCATGCCCAATAGCATAACTCGTAAATTATTAGCCTATTAAATGGAAAGTTAAAACATGAGAATCAGAAAACTGCAACAGCTAAAATATGGTGCTTCTCTTAGAACAAGAACTCATTAGGTTAAATTACAATGCTACGGTTAGTAGCATCTAATACAAATAAAAAGCATCCAAATCTTTTCAGTAGCTAAGGTACACCAATGCACACCCATGGGTCTCAACACAAGCTTCTACAAGCAATAGGCATATATAAGAATCAGTACTAAATCAGGATATGAGATCATTTCCAATCTATGTTTGTATCAATGTGATTGTTCTCATATATTAGACCTAAGGTCACTTGTGATTCAAGTATATTGATAAAATTTCAAAACAAACTTACATAGAATGGCTTATTGCTTTTACAGTTTAGCAAATTAAATTTTATACCTCTTCAGGACCAAGGGTGTCTGGGTTAACATTTATCCTGCGGTTTCTCCGTAAAAGCTGCAAAAATATGTATAAATATGTCAACATGAAGAACACTGCAGGAAAGGAGATGAGAAAAACAAAAATATTAGAATCTTGCAAAAGCCAAAATCAGGTCATTGCAAGTTTGTGATAAACACTATATAAGGAAACCATCAGAACTCATAGATTTAAATGCAATGCCTCCTAATAAATAATAAAAAAGACTTTGGAACATGACCTCAATGCAGTAGGACATTACTCGTACTAAGGTAGAACCAAATATTATACGAGAAATTGAAAAAAAAAAATTGCATAATTGAAATTCAACTACATAAAATTGAAGTGAAAACACCCCTGCACAGAGAGAATTCTAGATTATGTTATAATAAAATTTCTAATTAACAAACCATCTTCTAAAAGTGACAAAAGTTATTTCTCGCACTTTTGTCTCAGTTGCTCAAAAGGAAAAAAACCTGAAAATGACATGATTAGACAAGTTTCCATTGTTTCCAATTTCATAAATGAAAACCATTTCAAAAAATGTAATAAAACTTCTGAAACTTCCTAAATCAACAGGTGAAAAGACCTAATCTGCCACATGAACCTTTGCCCTTAAAAGTTGAAACCAAAAAAAATGGGTATTATTGTAACAATTTGTTTATAATACAATACCTGATTTATATGACTTAACCTGGAAACACCAGCTACCAACTTAGCTACATCATCACCAAACTCTCCTTCTATACTGTGCAAACTTTCGCATGTATCATCAATCACATCATGAAGAATCCCAGCCACAACTGTATCAACAGCCTGCGGCAGATTTTATAATCTTAATGAAGGAATCGATGGGATGCCATGTGCTTTTGAACAATGAAAGCTTTTCATAAACTACGATTAACACATGCAGCGGTATCATAAACAGACCGTAAATATTTCCAGTAATGTTTAGTCATATTGCTTTATATTAAAATTGGTCATTAATTTCATAATTGCCAACGCACCCGCCGCCGGCTTGGGGGGGGGGGGGTGTTTGTTAAGTAATTACCCATGTATATTTTGCCCCAAAGGTTTCATAACAAAATTATCAACACAGGCATATTAAAGGATATACAATCAAAGAGAAAGGATCAAATAAAGAGGAAAAGGAAGAAAAATAAAATATATTGAGTACTGTGAATCTCAGAAAATCATTTTCAAGCACCAGTGAACTTGAAATTGAGAAGTATTATTAATGCAGCACAAAATACTATCAAAAAGTTTTTACAGAAAAAACAAACTGAAAAATGATAAACCTAGGAATCAATACCTAGTGTTGCTTGTATACGAAAATAACCTTTACTCTAGGAAATTAAATAAAATACTAATAGCCTATTTAGGTAATAATACTTAAAATAAATTTCAATGGACTAATAGTAAAATCAAATTGACATCTAAAATTATATAAAATTAAATTAAAATAAAATTGTTTGCATGTTAGAGATTTCCGACCTATTAGCTTGGTGGGGAGTGTGTATAAAATCTTGTCTAAGGTTTTGGCAAATCGATTGAGAGTGGTATTAGATCAGTTGATCTCTGAGTCTCAGAATAGCTTTGTGGGTGGGAGACAAATTCTTGATTCGGTTCTTATTGCCAATGAGTGTGTGGATAGTCGAGAGAAGAGTAGGGTTCCTAGAGTCATTTGTAAACTTGATATTGAGAAAGCCTACGATCATGTGAATTGGGAGACTTTGTTGAATTTGTTGCATAGAATGGGCTTTGGAGTGAAGTGGTGTAAATGGATCCGTACTTGTATATCCACAGTTCAGTTCTCTGTTTTGATTAACGGGTCTCCAGCTGATTTCTTTGGTAGTTCAAGAGGTTTAAGACAAGGGGATCCGCTATCTCCTATGCTGTTTTTGATTATGATGGAGGTGTTTAGTAGGATGTTGAGAAGAGTGGAGGAAGCCGGTTTGATTCGTGGCTTTAAAGTTGAAGGTAGGAGGGGTGGTGGGGAATGTGTTACACATCTACTGTTTGCAGACGATACTATCCTATTTTGTGATGCGGATGTGGAGCAAATCCTTCATATTCGATTGTTGTTACTTAGTTTGCAGGCGGTAATAGGTTTGAAGGTTAATGTGCATAAGAGTGAAATGGTTCCAATAGGGGTGGTTGATGATGTGCATGCCCTTGCTGAAATTTTGGGTTGTAAAGTCGGTAAGTTACCTATGACTTATCTTGGCATGCCTTTAGGGGCTTCACATAATTCCCCTTCAATTTGGAATCCTATTCTGGAAAAATTTGAGCGGAGATTAGCTGGGTGGAAGAAGCTGTATTTGTCTAAGGGGGGTCGGTTGATGTTACTCAAGAGTACATTATCTAGTCTTCCTACCTATTTTCTATCGCTTTTCACAATTCCTACTCATGTGGCTAATAGAATTGAAAAACTACAAAGGGATTTTCTTTGGGGTGGTAGCAGAACTCATCTGGTAGGATGGGACAAAGTTTGTGCGCCTATAGCTAATGGTGACTTGGGGATAAGGAAACTTACTACTTTCAATAAGGCCTTATTGGGGAAATGGTTGTGGCGGTTTGGGAAGGAAGAGGATCGGCTATGGAGGAGGGTGGTGGCTTCAAAAAATGGGGAAGAGTGGGGGGGGTGGACCTCAAAACTGGGTAGGGGAGTTCATGGGTGTGGTTTGTGGAGAGGCATTCGCATGGGTTGGGAGGATTTTAGTAAGAACTGTCAATTTGTTGTTGGGTTGGGGAATAGAGTGAGGTTTTGGCAGGATGGGTGGTGTGGGGGTCAACCTTTTCACTTGGCCTTCCCAAGGTTGTATGGTATTGCTATTGATAAGGAGATATCTGTTGAAGCCTCCTTGTCAAGGCAAGGGGAGGAGGATAGACGAACTTGGGATGTTCGTTTTACTCGAGAATTTAATGATTGGGAGATGGAGGAAGGGCTACATTTTCTTTGTATGTTGGGAGCTAATACTCCTCCTATGGATGTGGGAGACCGGATGAGGTGGAAGTTGAAGGTTAATGGGGATTTTGATATCCGGTCATATTATAACAAATTAAGGAATTCTCCTTCAATTGTTTTTCCGTGGAAAGCTATTTGGAAAGTAAAGGCCCCTAGGCGAGTTTCCTTTTTTGTTTGGTGTGTAGCTTGGAATAAGATCCTAACGGGTGATAACCTAAGATTGAGGAGACTGGTGCATTTTGTAGACTGGTGCATTATGTGTAGACATTGTGGAGAGTCGGTAGATCATTTACTTCTTCATTGTGAGATGGCTTATCGATTATGGAGCTTTGTCTTTATAACTTTTGGCTTGTCTTGGGTTGTACCTAGTTCGATCCCAGACTTGCTTTTTGGCTGGTGGAATTGGTTGGGGAAACACTCGTCTCAGATATGGAATTTAGTTCCGTTGTGCATCTTTTGGTGTATTTGGAAGGAACGGAATCGGCGGACTTTTGAGGATTTGATTAGCTCCGGTGATCAGATGCTGGCTTCTTTCAGTGGGACTCTTTTTGATTGGTCTCGGGCTTGGGGACTCACGACTAGTGATTCTCTCCCTTCTTTCATTATCTCTCTCTCTCTTTGTAATTAATTTGTGGTTTGGTTTTCTTTTTTGCTTTTTCGTTGTTTTCTCCTTGTACTTTCTGGGTTTGCTCTATGTTTTTTATGCATAGAGTAGCCATTCGTATATATAACATTCTTACTTATCAAAAAAAAAATTATGTTACTGCATATTGTACTAGAGGTCCATTATTGATAGGGCATGTTAAGAAATAAGAACCATATACTGATAATCAAAAAAGTAGGCAATGAATGCTTCCATCTGTTGCTGTTTATAATCTTTATATGTATGCCTTGTGTACCTAAGCAATAAATGAGACACATGTTTAGATAAACCATTTGGTGCTGGAGGATCTATCACCCAAAACTAGTACTAATCCTTTTCAAATTAAATCAGGAGCCGGGGGAGAAAAACAAAGAATGGCCATGAAGTCTTGCATTGGCAGGTTTCCCAAACCAACACTGCTGTATTTCCAGACTATTCATTTAAGATTTTTCCCATCAATTTGGTCAATCATGTCAAGTTCATGTTGTCCTTTATCAACATGAATAAACTAGAAAACTTAAAAAACTGCATGTCCCTACACACACACACACACACACACACACAAAATCAAAAATTCAGAATGGAAAGTCATGCATGGATCACAATGGTGAAGAGTGAGATTTGCCACATCCGCATTTAGTGTTTCCTCAGTTTAATTTTCTTTTCCTATTGTGCCTTCTTCTACCTTTTGCTTGAGGTTGTTCTTTATTGTATACTTCTTGCATACTTGGGTTGCACCTCCAACATCTTTTGATGCAACTTACTTGTTCTAAAATCAGTCAAGAGTGATAAGTTAATACATGTCTTTTCAACAATATAGAAAATTTTGCAATGTTCTTCACCATTAAAATTTATCACAGAACATTTTGCAAACATAGAAAGGATGTCTTCTTACATTTTTGAAAAAGAGAGTAAGTGATGATTATTGCAAGACTAAATGAATAAAAAATGTAAATGCAAAAAACTTAAATCATAATAAGTAGAAAGAGTTTTGCATACTCGTTTGCCACTTGATGGAACCAACATTGCCAAGATTCTTCCAGTATGAATACAATGAGTTAAATAAGGATCTCCTGTCTTCCGTAATTGTCCATGGTGAGCTTTTTTGGCAAATGCAATAGCCTTTTGCACCTGCCTTCACAGATTGAGTGTTTTAGTGGCAGCAAATGACTGTATGGAATTCATGATTCAAGTAAAGATGGTAAACCTTTGCATCACAAAATATAGGACACCCAGTTACATCTACTCCCTCCAGTATAAAAGAACCTGCAGCACAATGATACAATGAATATTTTATTTAATATAAAAATAGAGAAGAAAATGAATCCACAAGTAAAAAATTCATAAGTCAACATTTTCAAGAGCAACACCTGTAAGAGACATGAGGTAGTTTTTTTTTTAATTATTATTAAAGGATAATAAGCATTTTTTTTAAAAGAAAAAATATTTTAAAAGGTTCACAAGTATTATTCACTATGCTGTTTCACATTTTCATATATATATATATATATACACATTTCTGTCTTTTTCTTTTCTTTTCAACCATAATTAAAATATTTTCTGCTTTGAACCTTAGCCCTTCTCAAGGGTTTCTAAATCCAAAATCCACAAATCTTATACCTAAACCCACCACAATGGCACAACCACACCCACATGTAGACAAATTCCCCAATTTGCTCTACATCAGACTGCTCCTCCATATTAAATTGATCCCAGTCAAAAAGCAAAGTTTCAAGCTATTGGCTGCATCATCAATAGAAAAAAATGTACTACAGCTAACACCTAAATTGAAAACAAGATGTAATTTATATGAGCTTAGTTTACCATCAAGTAGCTTTTACCAACCACCAATTCCACTTCCAAAAACAGTTTCACTTAAACAAAAATGGTCATTTTTAACACTTTTGTCTAACGCCTTAATAAAAAAATATTAATACTTCGGCCATGAGAACTACAACATCTGAGAAATTCGAAGTCTACTTGTATTACCATTCAGTATTAAAAAATAAAAAAATAAAAAATAAATAAAGAGAGTAGTATATGGTTTCAGAAAGCAACTTTTGTAATTTCTTCTAATCTGTTTGAGAACTAAAACATCCAAATCCAAAACAAACAAACAAAAAAGGTTTCTCAAAGAAAGAATTCAATCGATAATCAATTGATTGAAAATCAAGAACACAATGATGTGTTTTAATTCTGAAGTCAATGACTTGTTTCTCTAAACCTTACTTGCGACACCTATATAAAGGCTTGTTATACTCGACTTTGTGTCGCTAGTGTACTACACACAGGGAAATCAGATGCCTCCATCCTGGCGAACCCGTGAGTACAGAAACCATATTCTTATCGAGTGTGTGTATACGTGTGATCATAGAGCTTGAAACCACAACCCAGTGAAGTTCACTACAGTATCAACTCTTCGAGGAGGTGCCTTGGAGTCAGAGGTTATGATCATTAACATGGTTGGGTTGTTCCTGAAGGAATTCATGAATAAGAAGTTCAGACATTCATCTATTGCGATTGTATAGTCTAGGAAATAAGGGTTTTTGATCTAGATTGTAAACTCCTTTTATAATGCATTGCCTTATTTGCAGTGTGTCACTCCTGTAGTAGCTTTTTCTTTGGAGATATTCTCCATCGATTTTCCAATTCATTACCAAATCTGTGTGTTCTTGATGCTTTATCACTTTATTTACAGATTTTGTATTCGTTGCGGTTGTGATTTAAATTGTGCTAACTGAGATCACATAATTGATTAATCAGCAATAAATTGATAAGTCCACTACATAATTAATTTGGGGTCTAAACCAGTCCTCTCATTTGGGGAGAACACTATTGTTAATTGGTGTTTCATCTATAAATCTAGTGAAGAGTGAGCGGATCATTTGTTACACGGTTTGGTTGCAAAAGAGTTGTAGTCATTAGTAGGTATTTTATTTGAGGTTCAATGGATGAGGGCAAAGGGGGTTGTCAATGAGCTATTTTTATTGGGAAGGGATATTTGAATGTGACAAAAATAGCTCTGTTATGTGGTCCCACTATGCATTATGTAAATCATATGGAGAGAAGCATAATCAAAACTTCAGCAGTGTTAACCTCTCCTTGGATGCATTAATCTCTCTCTGTCTCTGTCATTCTGTCTGTCTGTCTCGCTCTTTTTCATCGTCTGATACGATGGCTGCTTTAGCCAGTAATCCTATTTCCTCTTTTTTTACAATTTTTTGATCTATTAAAATTCTTTCTTTCTTTTTAATTTTTTAATTTGTTTGAGGAAAAAAAGAATTAGGAATCATCCTTAGTTGAAACATATTCTTGTTTTCAGGAAAGGAAACAACATAAATCACATAATTAAAAATCTTCTTTTGTTTTCATTTCATTATAAGTTCCCTCAGCAACCAAATGGAGCACTAAGCTATGCTCAGACACAAGTTTGTTCTAAAACATATTACAAAAGCATAACCAAAACACAGCTTCTACAAAAATGCAGGAAGTGAAAAACATATAGTAGAGTATTTTCCTGTTCTATTGTTCTTCTTTCGTATGCAAAGTTTAAATCAACCAGCTCCATATATAGTTGTACAAGAATCACTCAAAAAAACAAACTTTTCATTTCATTATTCTGCACCAACATGTTCTTAGCAATCAAATACCCACAAATGCTGTTGACAATTAATTCAAAATTGTCTTACTGAAAGCAACCTAGTATCAAACTTCGACTCAAACGTTAATTTTTTTTACAAAACATAACTACATGAAACCATTCATCGAAAGTTTGAAACAAGATTTTGTTTTCAAAAAGCAATTTATCTTACAACAAGTGAACCATATTGATTGCTCCTCCACAGTAAATTGATCCCAGTCAAAAGCTTCATTAGCATCTGTCAAATAATGTACTACATCTAAATTGAAAAAAGAAAAGAAAAAAGGAGGTAATTGATATGAGCCTTAGTTTAACAGAAAGTAACCTTATCGTCCACTGATTCCGCTTTCGAAAACAGTTACATTAGTCATTTCTAACAGATTTGTGTAACGCCTTAATCAGAAAATACTCTATATTATTATTTTCTACTCTGAGAAATTCATAGTCAACTTATATATTCACCTATACAATTAAAAAAAAAAATAGCAGTATTTGGTTTCGGAAAGCAACTTTTTGAAACATCCAAATCCAAAAACAAAAGCAAAAAAAGTGCTTCTAGAAGCTACTTTTAGCACCGAATTCGCATCATAAAGTTTCGCGCTAATTAAAAAAAACGAAAAGCAACTTTTGTAATCGATTCTAATCTATTTGAGAACTCAAACATCCAAATCCAAAAACAAACAAAAAAAAAAGTGTTTTAGAGAGAGCAGACCTGGCTGTTCCTCCTCAAGCTTGGGCCACAAGAAATCGACCTTGGTGGAGAGACAAGCACCAGAAGCGATAGCGACGGCGGTGACAGCGACTTGAGTGATGGCGGAAGTGACGGCGCCGTGGACGGCGGAGCCGGAGGAACCGGAGGCGGCGACGATGGCATTGGCGGAGGCGAAGAGGGAGGAGGAGACGGTGAGAGCGGGGGGAAATCGGTAAGAGTAGATGCTGGTGCGGCGGTGGTGGTATTTATGGGAGTTGCGGAAACGGTGGTGGAGAGTGTGGAGGAATGAAGGAGGAGTCTTGTGTGCTAAGAGGGACATTATTGTGTGTGTGCGCGCTTTTTTCTTTTCTGGTGGTGGTTACTTGTTTTTGTGTTCACATTTTCTGTATGCTTTATAAAATCAAAGAGAGAGAGAGAGTGTGTGAATATGTGGTTGGGAAATGAACGGGTAGGGGAATCTACTAATGGTTATTAGAGTTAGTTGAATAACTGTGTGGGACTGTGAGAGAGAGTGAGAGTGAGAGAGAGTGTGTGTGTGTGTGTGTGTGTGTGTGTGTGACAGTTTTTGAGTATTTTACGGTAACGGTTACAATAGAAAGATGACAACAACAAAAAAAATCTGATCATAGGAAAAGATGTGTGTGCTCTCGTTGAGAGTCGAACTCAAGACCTCCCGCTTACTAAACGGGTGCTCTAACCAACTGAGCTACGAGAGCTTGCTTGCCGTTCTATTTTGAATTTATTTTCAAATACGGGTGGACGTATGTTAAATTACACATGGCCAAGCTTTAACAAAATTATTGAGAATGAAAGAGTCAACAAAATTAATGAACATGAAAGAGATAATTTTGAACGAAAGACTAAAAACTAGTACAACCATTATACTATAATGGTTTGTCTGTAGCTCGAGATCGAGATGAAAATGAAGATATTGTAAAGGTGTGTGCTAGAAGTATAATAGCGTGTATTCCTATTTTTGCTGAAGCTTTTGCCACAGTTGGGTTTTGCAACTGGCTAGAGATAAAAAGTTCTAAAATATAATTGTTGAGGGCAATTCTAAGATCTTTGTTGATGCCTTAAATAACAATTTGGAGGAGTGTTGGGAGATTCTACCACAGTCAAGTGATGCATTAGTCTTGGCTAATTCAACAAAAGAGATGATAACTTTGTACCACAATCAGGTTTGTTTTGTACTCAAATATCTCTTATTTTTGTAACTGTTTGTCTTCCTTCTGCTGTCATGGAGGCTTGGGAAAGAGATGTATCTCTTTTGCCATTTTACACTTACGAAATTCAAAATGAATATTCACATTTATGAATGACAAAGTAAATGGCTATTGCAATAGCCACGAGAGAGCGAGAGAGAGTTTTCCTTCTAGCAATTAAATAGACGTCACAAAAGCTGCATAAAAAAGTGATACAATATGAACTTAATTTTTGGGTGCTGGCAAAGTGGCAATGTCATCCGCAAGAAGAGATTTAGCTCTAAATAGTCTATTTCGACACCCAGTTTCCAAGACGTTGACGGTGAAAACTCACGCCAATCAATTATAGGTGAAAGCTTGCACTCTCCTATATCAAATGAAAATGTTCAACTATGCCAGCACTAAAATTCTCTAGATGGAAATCTTTGCTGAGTATCCTCATGCATAATCCCCAGGAACCACATACCAAGTTCATGATAGTATCCCTGGAGAAATTATAAGGTTCTCACTGTGGATAAATGTTGTAGTACACTATTCCACTAAAAGACTCTTACCTGTTTAAAATTGCTGAGTTAGAAATTTTTTTTAAACAAAAACTGATTACTGACTCAATAATTTTAAACAAGTGGGAGTCTTTTAGTGAGAATGGTGAATAAGTGATATGGTCCACCAGAGGTCTGTATAATTTCTCGTATCCCTGGCAGCTTCCCTAAACCATTAAGATTTGAGCTTTTGCTTTAGAAATTCACACCAATTCAATCTCGCATTGTTCATCTCCCATAAATCATTCAGTGCATGTATAGCACAAAGCATTCCTCTGTGTGTGTGTGTGAGAGAGAGAGAGAGAGAGAGATAGAGAGAGAAATGTCATTAACCTTCTATATAGTATTTAGAATATATGCAAACAGTATTCCAGGAGACAATTCAAAGCATACATAGATCCCCAGATTGGAATTATATTTATCAAAGGCAGGGCCTGCGTCTGCAATATACATTGGAGGAAATCACATGTTTCAGTGTCAAGGCCTGATAATAAGCACCTACTAAACTTCATCAGCTTTAGAACAGCCCAAAAATTTATACAAGTCAGGATCTTCTGATGTCCAAATGGCTGACTTGTCAGCTTTATCAATTGACAGAACCAAGGCCACTTACAACCCTGCAGAAAAAGTGGATGAGAAATAAAATGGAATGGATGGCTTGCCCTCCTTTTGATGCAAGTAGGTAGAGAGTTTCAACCTGGACAATTAGAAAGATGAGGTGCCAACTGAAGAGTATCCAGCAGCTTTCATTTCCTTGAGAGTTCCAGCTAGCCAGTCCAAGCCTTCATAAAGGCCATCTCCCCTAAGGGCACAAGTCCCTTGTATATGCCATTTTCTGTTCTTGAGATCAAACAGACCAAGTCCTTCACATACTTCCATTGGTGTCATTGCTCCTTTCTGAACAGGAGAAGGAGAAAAACAGTATCAAGTAATTATATCGTTCCATTGGACTACTATATGCAAAAAAGTGTGCGCTAGTCAAAGATCAATACTTCTGCAGATAAGGTTAGGAGAACATCTCCTGCTAGGGAAATATTAAACATACTTCTTCCAATGATTTTTTAGTGGCCTGCACTATATTACTTGTGTGAAGTTATTGAAGAATGAAGGCTTAAACAACCACCAAATGTTCCTCGAGTTTATTCACAAACTAAAAATGTACAGCCAAATCTGACAACTAAATTGAAAAAGAAAAAAATTACAACAGGTTAAGACATGATAAGACAAGTGAACAAGATCGGTACAGATAAAATGACCAGGAAAACCAGTTTTAACTCGTGCATTAACAGCATTCTCATTTTACACCTCCCCTTGTTGGATTTTTTTGGCAACAGGTTTTGTTTAGTTTTGAACTCAGTTAGAAGCCCATGAATGTTTTAAGTAAATAGAAACCAAGATATGTGACAGAACTCCTTTTTTGGAAGAAAACTATTGGTTTAGAAAATATTGCAATATATGGATTCACAGAAAGCAGGTTTGGAGGCAAAGATTCTATTTTGGCAGACCTCTCCAGTCTCCAGTACACAAGAAGTCAACAGTTTGAGATCCTAATTGATATTTATAAGAAAAAAAAGCAATTTAAATTTATCTTAAACATAAGAAGAAAAATTCAACAAAAAATTCTATTTAGAGTACCAAGCTTTGACTCAATTTCAAAGTTTTAGACACAGACCAATAAAAATTACCTTGGGTTTTTATGTATGTTAAGCTAGCATATATTTCTGTACACATTCCATTTCTAATATGCTGTTGTGATTCAAGCCAACCCTGAAAATCCAACTTTGTATCCTGTTAAGGCATCAACAATACTAACTACAAAACCTAGTCATAATACTTATAATCTTCGGAAACCTTGCCAACTTAGATGACAACCTGTACATCTTACACTGTGCCTTTTCACTAGTCAAAAGGATTACTTAGAGAGAGAGAGAGACATTTTGTGCACATAGAAATTCTACTCCTGATCTCAAATCGATAATGTCTAAGGTCCACATCTCTCTGAAGATTTTAAAGATGATTTGCTAGGATCAAACAGGATTGCCCAATATGCTCAACCCCAGTCCATAATCCATAGAAAGTCAAACCAATATACTGCAACGTAGACTTAAAAGGTGACAGAGTGCAGTGCTACAAGGCAGTCAACCACACATGAGCTGCTGAACCCAACAGCAACTCTGCAGGCACTCCAGCCCAGTCAACAGTTGCTTTAGTTTTACAAATGATCTGAAGAAAATTCCTACTGTTCAATTATGCAGTCAAACTAAGAAGGTTTTTAGTAAACATAGATATAAAAGAGGAAAAAATATAATTTTACTGTAAAAGAGAATAAAATAATGTCTCAAATATTGACATAGATAAGTCTACACAGTCCAAAAAGAAAGTAAAAGATTTGATGCAATGCTACACTTTTCTGCTTATGTTTATCAAACCAGCTGTTCCAAAAGAACCACATTCTATTTAGACTTTCAGGCCACTTTCCAATCTTTGTCCATCTCAAATGTATCACTAGGTGGGGAGATTTGCTTTATGTCTAGGAGTCGAAGTAAAATAAAACTTTCAACATATATTTTTCCTATGATTGACATAAAAGTATCCTACTTTATGTGTAAATGATAATACATAATTCTTCTATCATTTAGGTTCAAGAAAATCAGATATAACAAATGAAACTTACCATGTCTTGTTTATTGGCAAACACCAAGATAACACTGTTGAGCATAAATGGATCCTTGATGATGGCCTGAAAGAAGATTAGTAGGTCAACTGAGAATCCATTACCCACATGATTGTATTCAAGTTATTATACCTTTCTGAATATACAACCTGAAACTCTGCCTTTGCTTTTCCAATTCTCTCGCGATCTAAGGAATCAACAACATAGATCTGCAAAAAGACATTTTTTTTACGGATGTATGACTTCCTTTCATATGTGTGTAAGGATCAATAACAACAACAAAAATTTCTAGCTAAGTAATAATACATTAAAAACAACTAGTTTTATCAAGACCACACCAACACAAAAGAAAAAAGAATCAGAAGATAATTATATAATTCTATGTGCCTTCAGCTTCAATGCATAACTAAGAAGCAATGACCAATAACTTGAATGGAACAAAGTAAAGAAACCAAACAGACTAAGGCAATTGTGAACTAAAATGAAAAGGAAATATGTATTTTTTGTTGCTTGGTGCAAAATGAATTTGGGGAAAAAAGGGTAATGCCTCTAGAAACTAATCATAATCCAGGAATACCATTGAAGTTACTCACCAGCCCATCTGTATTGTTAAAGTAATGCCTCCAGAGTGGCCTCAATTTTTCTTGCCCTCCAACATCCCAAACAGTGAATATCACATTCTTATATTGAACTTTCTCCACATTGAAACCTACAACAAACCGGGAATATACTAGTAACTACAGGATTTTTTAAATGCAAAAACTGATTAAAGGTTTGAGAAATTATATAAGACAAGCAAAATAATTTCCAAGATGGAAAACCAATAACAAACCCACATAGACCATGTCCAACTGTCAGCTTTTTGCAGACAGTGATTCCATTTAATAAAAAGATATGAAGCTCCCTTGAAATTTTATGGAAGAAAAAATATTAACGTAGCATGATTTTCCCCTTACGAAGGAACCTAGCATTTTTTAAATTTCTAACCTCTTTCTTTCTTTCTTTTTTTCTTCATGAATGCAAACCATGTTTCTATTCAGGTGAAAAAATTTATCTAATTGCATTAGATCAAACAAGTACCTTTTTTATCTATTTATGTTTACTTTCATGCATTTCTTCAAATAACTCCTGCATTATTGTCCTAGAATCTAGATTATGGAAAAAGAAAGCTTTCATGGCAATATTCTCACATAATTTCTTCCTCAAAAATGTTTTATTAAAAAGCTTTGTCTTGCTTTCATACAAGACAGAAATATTGGGGAGAATGTGCTTCTAGCTCAGGAATGGTTAAGAATTACCATAGGGATAAAGACTATATGTACCATCAAAGTAGATATAAACAAGGCTTATGACTCTGTGAGATGGAATTTTCTTCTGCATTGTTTGAGAGAAATTGGTACCCCTGATCAGTTTTATGCCTGGGTTAAGGAATGCATCTCTACTCCTCAATACTACATAGCTCTTAATGTGGGTTTGGTTGGGTACTTTAAGGGAAAAAGGATGCTGAGGCAGGGGGTCCTTTATCCCCATATTTATTTGTCATAGCCGTAGAGGTATTTTCAAGTATACTGACTAAAGCTGTGAAGGAATGGAAGGAGTTTACATTGCACCCTAAATTTGCTAGAATTCAGTTATGTCACTATCACCTCTGTTTTTCAGACGACTTAATGATCTTTGCTACAGCAGATATTCCTACCATCCAAGTGAACATAAAGGTACTAGATGAGTTTCAGCTATTATTAGGTGTAGTAGATAATACCAGTAAAAGTGAGACCACTTCTTGCTTGGAAAAGTGAGGTAAAGAAAGAGCAGATTCTTTCAGCTTTGCAATTTAAGGAGGGGAAGCTTCCAGTTAGATAGCTGGGAGTCTCTTTAATCTCAGGCAGACTCACTGCTCAAGACTGCAAGCCACTGATAGAGAAGATAATCAACTCTTGGACTGCTAAACACCCATCCTTTGCTACCAAATTGTGACTCAAGTATACTGGACAGATATCTTCATTCTTCCAATCAATGTTATCAAAATGATTTAACAAAAATTAACAGATATCCTTGGAAGGGAAATGATACAGATGTTGCTAAAGCTATGGTATCTTAGGAAAGTATGTGTGCAAAAGCAAGAAGGTGGTCTCTGCTTAAAAAAAGGTGGGGAATGGAATAGTGCCGCTGCCATGAAAAAGTTTTATGCTAAAGCAGGTTCCATACAGATAGCTTCTACATACCACCTATGGTTGCAGAGGAATGCAATGCCACATGATGATCAAATAAAAATGAGGAAGGCATCCTTTAGAAAGGTTGCCTATAGGTTTTACTAGCTAGAGGTGAGTCCAAAGGGATCTTGTATCTTGGAGAAGATGGTCTGCAGCAGCCAGCTACGTTGCTGCTTGTATTTCCTTGGATTGGTCTATTTGAACTACATATAATTTTTTTTTCAAATAAAATTCTCATTCATGAAAAACAATGAAGACTTCATGTCTTTTTATTAGGCAAACTTGGAAAAGGAGCAAAACAACCTTCAGTTGCCACCTACTAATAGATAAGAACATAAATAAAATAACAAAATAAAACACAATTATACTGCTCGCCAAAAGGTAAACCATAACTTACTTTATGTAAAACATATATTACAGCTGGACCCAACACGTAGAGTGTGAATTGACTGGATGGAAGAAGATTTGATTATCTCTTGGACTGCAGCTTTAGGCAAGATTCTAACTATTGATAACCTTCGGAAAAGACATTTTGTTGTCCTTGAGTGGTGTTTTATGTGCAAAAGGTGTGGGGAATCTGTAGATCATCTCCTCCTTCACTGTCCTTTGGCTTATGAGATGTGGAGTATGGTCTTTTGCTTGTTTGGTATTTGTTGGGTGATGCCGCAAAGGTTAGTGGATTTGTTGGATTGTTGGTCTTGTAGCTTCAGGCGTCATCGTAATATTGTTATATGGAGGATGGTGCCGCACTGTTTGTTGTGGTGTATCTGGCGGGAACGGAATGCTAGAAGCTTTGAGGGTCGCGAACGGTCCATTCTTGAGTTTAAGTCTTTTTTCTTTTTTACTCTTCTCAGTTGGTGTTTAGTTATACCATCTTTTTATTGTTTTTCTCTTCCTGTTTTGTTTGATCATTGTAATTTGGTTTCTTGATGTGTTTGCCTTTCTAGTACATTTCCTATGTACGGGGCTGTGTTCTTCTTTAATATATATTTTCCTTTACTTATCAAAAAAAAGATTAACTCTTCTGAACAGTACATTATCCTACCTGCCAACATACTATTTGTCACTATTAACCATTCCTACTTATGTAGTAAATAGAATTGAGAAGTTGCAAAGGAATTGCCTTTGGGAGATATGTTAAGATTCATTTGGGGGAATGGAATACTGTGCACACTCCATTGAAGAATGAAGGATTGAAGGTGAGAAAATTAGGCAGCTTCAATCAAGCATAATTGGGGAAATGGTTGTGGGATTATGGAGAGGAAGAAAATAATCTTTGGAGAAGGGTGATTGGTACAAAAATGGGAATGCATGGGGCCAATGGATTGATGAGAATGTTATAACTTCTCGTGGGTGCAGTTTAAGGAAGAGTATAAGAGCATTTATGGCCTTATGGGACAAATTTGCAAGTTATATCAGTTATGCGGTTGGATATGGTACAAGGGTTAGATTCTATCAAGATAGCCAGGGTGGTGACATGATTATGCACTGAAAGATATGTATAGATTTGTACTCAACTGCAACTGACAAAGATGCATCATAACGTCGTTATATTATTCTTTTGAACAGCCGGTTGGAGGAAGGCCTTCCCTATGAAATATCAAAATTGTCCATGGTTTTAACGATTGGAAACTGGAGTTAGTCGTATATTTTTTTTACATCCTTTACTCTATTAATCCACATAGAGGTAACCAACATCAATCAAAGTGGAGACCAAAAGGTCTTGTGAAAGATTTCGACACAGGAGATTCTAATTAAAAGAGGTATCACTTTGGTAAATCAATGTCGTACGGACAGATGTACTAGCAAAACTTTTGGTGCATAAAGTACCTCCACTCTCTCAATAAAATCTTATTACTTATTTATTTTTATTTTTTTAAATGTTTTTATCAGAATAGTGACTTACCAATTGTAGGAACAGTTGATAAAACTTCTCCAATGTGTAGCTTGTACAGTATAGTTGTTTTGCCAGCTGCATCCAGTCCAAGCATCACAACCTAAGGCATCTCAAATAAAAATTACAAATAAGAAAAGATGCTCCAAGTAAGCTAATAATAAATTGTGTTCATATCATGGAATAATCACTATAAGGCAGGCATATAGGAGGAAGATACTAAAACAAAAAATTTCATAATAGAAGCACCTAACAAGGGAACAAAATTAACAAAGAATACACCCCAGGTATGGCATAAACAAGGGCATAAAGAGAATGCTACCAGTAAATATTTGGTAAAAAGTATAAGCTGCAATGAAATCAGAAGAACTGGATACAAAGAATTGAGAGAGTGATTTGAGTTTCATCATGTTTCCTACTGAAAATCTCATGAAGAGGTGACAAAAATGGAATAAAGAAAAGAAAAGGAAAAGGTGAAAGATAGATGCAGCTTTAAATGCAACATCAAAATCACAACTCCCACCATGTTCCCAAAGAGAATGTTAAATTTGCACCCTTATAAACAAAATCAATAACATGGGCAACATCAACAAGGTCAGCATTAAATTGATAAAGATAGAAAATTAATTTAATCATCATCATTATTATCCTCATTTCATCAATATGTTGCCAAAAATTTAATTTAAATTTACATCAAAGGAGAATTCCAGGAAGAGCAACAAATTCAACAATGATATCTAGCCATATTGTACTATACATGAGATTTTTCTGCTGGTTTGTAGTAGCTTTGACCATATGGAGTTTAATCTTATCAGCAAAATAACCATTTATAAATAAACAGAAAAACAACAAGCAGCTTCCATTATTAATAGGCTACGGTTACGTATCAATAAATGTGTAAGGTGAGGGGAAAGCCCCAATCAAAATAGTAGTAGTACTATAGCTCAAATTGTCATAATCTCCACAATTTTGTAACAAGCTATTCAGTAAGGAAGCAAAGATGTTCAAGAATGACAATTGTTCACTGGCAAACTCAAAAGAGCCACAAAAACCATATGACTGAAAATTAAAACTAGTAAATTTCAACTTACATCCTAGATATTTATGATAGAACGTGAGGATGCACTACATTAGAACTGAGGGACCCACAAATTAAAAAACAGTTAGCACCAGGTACAAGATCTAGAACACCACGGCAACCTATATGGGTACCTAACCAGTTAGGTCACTAAATCTTCAGTCATATAAGTTTCTCCTCTAATCATTTCTACAACTATACAGCATATATATATACATTCTTCAATATTTACCAACTAAAGTATACATTATCATTGATCAACTTCTTCTGACATCAACCTTAGTATGGCAAACACCAAGACTGAAGAGCCTCATAGCTCAGTGGCGTTGCCCAGTTGTAGTAAGCACACAGCTTTCTAAAAAACTGAGGCTTGGTATGATACACCATGTGATGCTTTAATTAATTCACAGACTCTGATTTTTCACCGTTAAGCCATTTGTTACCATATTTGTTTTATTACTATTAGGAAGCATAGACAATTCATTAGGCCTGCCATACCCATGTGGTCATACGGGTGTCGTACCCGCCTGTCATGTTATAATTTTTCAGAAATTGCTCGTGTCCCATACCCGTGTCCGTGCTTCCTATTTACTATATCATTACTAAGCCTAAGCAAAGCAGTTGCATGCTTCTAGTCTGCAATTATTGGGCAGAGACTGAGAGCTATTAATTTAGCTATAAAACACCAAAAGATATTAATTAACCAAGATATTGTCAAAACTTTCCCAATAATTACACTGTCCCCAAAACCAAATATGGGGGAAAAAATCACATACTTAACATGACAATAATCACATAAAATTAAGCAAAAATCAAACACTAGCTTATTCTTAAACAAACAACCCTAACAATAATCAACAAAAAATTGAGCTCTAATACACATAAGATCATCATGCCCTAAATGTTTATAAAAAAAAAGTGAGTGAGTTTGTGTACCCGCATCTCGGAGTTGCCGAAGAAAGTATCGAAGAGCTTGCGAAAAGCTTGACCCATCGATGCCTCTGATCCTTTCTCTTTGGAAAATCTGCCAAAACCTAAAAGGAAAGTTCGTCGATCACAGAAAAGAAAACCAAAAGAAATGGGGTGGGTGGGTGGATTGTAATTTTGATCAACGAGCTATGCTCTATAGCTAAAACTAATATCTTGTTGATTTGGTCCGTTGCAAAAAGGTAGCGTTTGCTTTCTTTCCTTCCGGGTTCTCTTTTGATGGCGAAAATTTTTAAAACTATAAATTTTATTTTAAAAAACAAAAAACAAAGTAAAATATTCTCTTCACTTTTTGGCAATTTATGTTTTTTTTTAACACAATAATTTATGAATGATTATAAATAGAACTTCAAAATTCAAAAAGTTTAGGGAAACAAACTTTGCTACACAGTTTATCACAACTTACACGTGTCAAGTGATAATTGAAGGAAAAAATTAAAAGACCTTTTAAAAACATTAGTTTATGAAATATTTTTAGAAACATTTAAGGGGGAAAAAAACTGATTTTTTTAACAAGTTTTTATATTTTCAACGAAAATGGTATCAAAATTTTCCCAAAATAACTCATTAACAAATGTTCCAAGGGCATCTGTTAAATAGATTCATGATTGAATTACTTTTTACTAAGTACCAAGTTGTTGCAAGGTGTGTGGTGAAGGGTGTGCCCATATAAGAACTTCTCAAAATTAGAGCTTAAGCAACAATCACATTTTTATTTTATTTTTTAACAATCTATATAATATCTAAAAGTTGTATCATAACTTTATTCTTGCTACGTGCTTTCTGAGGTGTGTCTTATAACATTTTGGTCTATTTGGTCCAATTCAATCCACTAGGTCCATCTTGTACATTTAGTTCACTTTAGTTCATTTTGGTCTACTTTGGTCTAATTCGGTTCATTTAATTCACTTCAATCCATTTCTATCTATTCAGTCTATTTTGGACTAATTGGAACTTAAATTGATTCTTTTTGTAGATTACCTTTTTACTTTTGGACTAAAAAATTCTTCTTCATTTTTTTTTTTTAAATTTAAGTTAAAAAGTATATAATTTTATTCTATTTGGATCAAACCCTTTAGTTTTGGACTAAAAAACACAAACAAAATAGATATTAGAATTTAGAGATATTAGTTCTTGACCCATGTTTCGCATGGTTTTTTTCCTTATGAATATTATAAGTGGACTTGTTTTAAGAAAGTATTTGTTATTTAAAAAAAAAAGGTACTATTTGTATAAAGAAGTTTTTTTATTATTGTTACCAAAAAAAAAAAGTTTTTTATTATTATTTTATGTTGTCCATTTTTAATTTGTGGTTGAATTTGATTAGAATGTTATAACTGTTTTTCCTTAATATGTTGATCCAAGCTGATCACCTAATCATTCATTAAAAAAATAAAAATAAAATAAAGAACTTCACCACGTGATCATCAAGTTAGTCTTGGAAAAGGGAAAAAAAAAAGGAGTCATACTTTTAAGTTTTAACCGTATGTTGCTATCATATTTGTTATTTATTATTTTACACAATAATGCATTATTATTATTATATAGTTGTAATTAACATATAATATAGATTATTATAGGTTTTAATATTAGTATTTATTCCATAGAGATGTTACTGCTATTAAAATTAACTAGTAAATTGTTCGTGCGATGCACGGATAATGTTACAATATTTTATGTAATATTATTCTGGAAAATGTTGTATATATATTTTAGCATAATTGTTATAGAACTTTATTAATAATGAGTTCATCATCAAAAATAATTATAAATTACACACATATATTCATTATAATTATTTTATTGAAGTAATGGGCAATTAAAAACACAACTTAAAAGGAATACACTGCATGTGCACTTTAGTACTCCATCAGATTCCACACACTACCTCGATTTTATAAACAAACCCAAATGGATCTCAATCAATGCCTTTCTTAATAATTGGGCGATGTGCAGATAATTTTATGATTTTTTTATGTAAGATGGTTTTGAAAAATGTTATACATATATTATAAAAAAAAAGTAAACTAAAGTAAAGTAAAAAAAATAACATATTCATTTTGAGATATTAAAAATTAGTTTAGTAGCTTCACTTCACATTTGCAGCCTTCTCAAGGTAAAATTAATTTTTAATAAAAAAATCATGAAAATCAACAAATTTGTGTTGTGTACACAAATTGCATACCATAAAATGAAAGTATACCCAACTCTCTCACTGTCTTTCACTCATTGATAGTGTGACATTAAGACACGGTGTGGGCAAATGTGTATGTATGTGTCTTTTAGATGATTTAAAATCATCTTAAATATGACTTTATATTGCGCATCAAATACTCTCTCTACCAATATACCCAAAACAAAAACTATCCAATAAAATTACCCAAACCCAAATCATATTTACACCCTTAATTTTTTTTTTTTTAAGAAAAAAATTACCAATAGGGATTTCGGCGGATTGATGGTAGTGAGACTTGGGAGGCCAATATGATGGAGGCCCCTCAGGTTCCTTTTTTCTCTCTTTTACAAATACTTTGTTAATCTCAAGTCTTTTATTTTGGTAATAGTGAAATAGTGTATTTCATTTAATAATCCACAACATTTTGTGTCTCTCTATCTCTTCCTAGGGCCTTATCTGGTTAGTTATTATTATTAGTCTTTTTTTTTTTTTTTTTTTTTTTGCTTTCATTTTTAATACTAGAACGGTGAGTATGCTAAAAGACACGAAGAAGAGAGAAATGTATGGTGTAAGCTTAAATAATTAATTAGAAATTAATGAGATAACAGTAAAAATAAATTAATGTAAACATTTAGGTAACAGTAAAAAAAACTTAATGAAAAGAGGTAAAAAAAACTAAATGCAAAATTAGAGTGCCGTATGGTAGGACTTCATGCACTCCAGCATGAGATCTCTGCTTTTATATATATATTGATGATTGGTAATAGTGACATGATTTTCTAATAAGGCAATATTTATTATTTCTTTAAGAACCGTAAATGCATGGGGGGTCCAGCATCAATGTGAAAGGATGAAGCACAATTTCTTCATACTCCGAGAGTATCTAAAAATTCTCCAGATATATTTTTCTTAGCCTTTTGTCTAAGGTCAAGGTGTACTTGCTATCTCTTAATACAAATTGCCATTGTTGTCGCAATTTATGTCGTTGTAACAGTTGTGTCAAATCACCCTTATTTTTAAAAATATGTTCTTTCTCTTTGTTTATCTTAGCCTTGATGTTTTCTGTCTTTGTTCTATCTACACTTTTCAGGTAAAAGAATAATAACCTGAATATGAAATTATCAGAATTCTACTTGTAAAATTATTATAAAACAAAAAACAAAATAAGATCATGTAACCTAGGAAATTAGAAACATAAAACAAAAAGAAGTGTTTCTTTTGACACTGAACCATAGTATTTTGAACTTATCTTGCAATAATGGACATGCCCTACCCAGTTTGGATATATAAAAATTTGAAGATGCGTTAATAGGTAATTGAGCTTCGTTAAGATTAATTCAAAACTAATATAATTGATTACCTTAGGAAGATTGTTATTATTTTTTTTTATTTTTTTTTTTGGTTAATAGCAAATGCAATTTAGTTAAGAATGAATAGAAAAATATTATAATTTATTTATGGTTTTTTACATAACATTTATAATGGCTTTATTTCATGACAAAAAGTATTGTAATTGCATTAGTTTATTTTCTTGTATTTTGTGGCATTTAATTGTAATGGGTTTAGTATTAAGTTGGTGAAGATTGCTCAAGACAATTGATCTTGCGACTTGGCTCGGGACTCAACACCCGCAAAAGGCAATGTCAGGAGCACATGTGGAAGTTCAAGAGTCAGCATATCTTGCAAGTAACTCCCAACTTGGCTAACTTGCGAGATGACTCGCAAGATGCACTAACAATTGAGATTTTAAGTGTGACTCTTATTTCCTTCACACATACTATATATACTCTCATTACCTACAAAATTGTAAAGAGACGATTCAAAAGAAAACCCTAGAGAGGTTTTTACAATACCCATCTTGTTAGAGAGAGCTACACATCTTCAAGAGAGAAATCCTTGTAGTCTCTTCTCCTATCCTCTCCTCTCCCCCCTCCCTTTCCCTCCCATTGTTATACCCTGAGAGGAGATTTATACTCAAACACAACTCACACTTATTCAGAGTATAGAGAGTGTTTTGGAGCTTAGTAAGCATTGAGTATTTGCCAAATAAGTCGGTGAGGCTTGGCGGTGCAATTAGGCGGTATTGTGGACCTAGGAAACTAGTGAACACAAGACTCCAAAAAATCTGTTGGTAGCTAGAGCTTGGAGGACTGAAGTATTTTGGGTAGATTAGGCTTGGAGGGTATTTTTGGTATCCTTGTACTCCAACTTATTCACTAGTGGATCATTTCGGCTTGTAGGGTCGCAGAGAGGTTTTTATGCCTAGTTTTTCGGTTTTCCTTTTCGATAACATATCGTCGTGTTATCTTGTGTTTGCTATTCTTTTGCTTATTTCCCTTTCCATTTTAGCATTGCTCTTATTTGTTCATCCATGCAATTGTTGAATGTTTAGATTGATTAATTTGCTAATCACGTATATTCTGCATTAAGTGTGTTAAGCATAAAATTAATCAAGCTGTAATTGAAATTGGGGATCTAAACTAGCTATAGTGGTTTACACTTTTGACCTTTCATAATTAAAAGAAGTTTACCTTAGGAAGATTGCTATAAACTTCTTTATAAATAGTGTTTTTTGTGTACCATTATCATAGTTCTCTAAACTTATCTTGAGATGATGGACAAAGCCTACCCAATTTGGATATGTAAAATTCAAAGATACATTAATAGGTAAATGAGTTTAGTTAAGACTGATTCAAAACTAATATAATTGATTACCTTAGGAAGATTGTTAAAACATTTTGTTAACACTTTTAGTCCTTTAGCAGATGTTTTTCCTGAGAAAGTTACATGGAGCTTAATCAACACTCTCTTAGAGTATTTTCTGCTGCAAATGGAATTCAATCCAACGTGTAATTGGTAATATATATTGTGCAAGCATGGAGGATATAAAAAAAATGTAATCTAATGATTAATTTGTCAAATTTCGCATTCAATAAAAAAGATATCAAACGGTATAACATTACTTAAAGTTACACCAAGTGTAACTTGAACTTATCATTAATCTATATATCTATATCTATATAAATCTAAAAGCTAAAACATAGCGTTTATTGTTGCTACGCTGCTATTGAGCCACATCAATGGCCACATCATCCTCCCATCTTCAACATTTTCTCTCTTATTTTTAATTCATTTTTTTTCTTATTAATTTTCCAACTCATTGTTATACTTTCTCTAACTTTTCCCCTCACCTTTTCCTTTTTATCTCCCCAATACTATCTACCTTAATATCACATTTCATCTATCCCTTTGTCTTCCTTTAATTTTTGTTTTTCTTCTTACTATAAATTTACAATTATCTTTTCCATTCTATTCATTGTTTTTTTATACACCAAATGTTTTTCTCTCTCTCATTTTCCACACACAAAAGGTTATTTGTCTCTCTCATTTTTTTTTTTTTCATTTTTGGTGGATTTTTTTAAATATTTTTCTTTCATCTCTACTTTAGGTTGATAAGTTTTTGTATTATTTGGAACTCTACTTTGGGTTAATGTGATTAAGTTTTGTGTTTTTAAGTTGTTATCTTTTTATTCTCTTTGATTTCATAAATGTTATCATATTACATTATAAAGATAGTATATAAGAATATAATGTTATTTTTATTACATAACATGACTTGAATAATTTGGTGTTTATTACTATATTTTTTATTTTTACTTTTTTTCTTATATGATTTTTTATAAATTTCTTATAATTTGGTGGTCATACTATTTCTTTTGATTTTTTATTATTTTTTTCAACTCTACTTTATATTGATGAATCATTGTGATTTTTAAAATTCTATTTTCGGTTCATACATTTTGGTGTTATATTTTTTAGTTATCCATCATAAATGATCTCTCTCTCTCTCTATGTGGTGGGTCTTTTTTGTGTGTTGGGTTGGATTACTCCTGTTGTACCACAACCCTGTGATTTTGGGGTAGGAGAGTTAGGAATAACCTAAATGAAACACATCTTAGGTCAGCTTGTGCGCAAGTTGGGCCCTTCTTATGTTGACGTGCCTTGGCAGGAGTCTTGAGCATGTCACGTGCTCATGGTGGGAAAGACTGTTACAAAATGTTATAGCAGGAAAACAATGCAGTAGGATAACTAAAATATTCTTAACTAAGACATCTTCTACTAAGAACAATAATACGTGAACTGTTTCATGAAGAAAGATATCACAACGTGATTAGAGCAAATAAAGATTAATAGCAAGATGTCAGGTGAGTCATTAATCAACCAAGACAAGAGGAAGAGAAGATTAGTCTGCTAAAAGAATGGGCTTGGCTCTTTAGCAGATTCAAGTCCAAAAAGGAACCAATCTCCAGTGTGGGTAACCTTAGAGGGGAATCCTGTTGTAGAAGTTACACACTTTGGAAAAAGGACCTAGATGGCTTAATCTTGGGTTCTTGATTCATTAGAGAGTGGGCTATTGAGAGGGAGAGAAGTGGGTAGCCTACTAATGCATGCTTTTACTCCTATCACTCATACTTTTCCTTTACTTTGGGTTTTCTCTATTCTTTCTTTCTTTCTCTCTGTTTTTCTATATCTCTTGTTTACCATTTTTCTCTTCCTTTTTTCCTCTCCCTTTCCATTGTGCACGTCTATGACCTTTTATACTGCCTATCATGACAGGATTTGTCATTTTTACCCCTCAACCGCTTTTGGCCTTTTGTGGGTGTCCTTCCAAGACTGTCCACTGGTCTGCCAGTTGCCCAGTTATCACCACTATATTGTGTTGGCCATGCCACGCCTCATCCCCAAATAAAAGTGGTTTTGTTTTGTCTTTTATTCCCCTTGGCACTCTCATCCAGATAAGGGTTAAATCCCTCCCTTACCAACCTCTGTAGCATGCATCTAGCGATGCCAGTTTATGTTTAACTCTTTTGGATGAGATGTCATCCTAGTGGGACATTTTCCCCAAAAGAGTTTGAGCGGGAACCCTAAAATAGGCTCCCTCTTCTTCCCACAGCTAGACCATACCCTCTTATACCTCTGACCCGTGGGCTCCTCCCCTATATTGGCTAGGTACAGGGAGGTGGTACCTAAGCCTTGTGGCATGCTCCACTTTCGCATGAGTTTGTTGCTTTCTGGCTCTCACACATTTGTTATTGCCTGCAGGTTTGTCTGATTCTGCTACACGCTCTGGTGCTCGTTTAACTCTTGCAGTGTGAATGAGTCTTTGAGCTTTCATTCTTTGCATCACATCCCTTCTTTGGGCTGGGCATTGCTTGGGTATGGGCTTTCTCTTCTTTAACTTGGCCCATGTCCCTTTTCATTCTACATCCGTGGGCTGATTGGTGTTCCTGCCATGTCACTGTACTGCTCCTACTATGATATCACTTATCTTTTGCCTTGTTGTTACCTCTGGGCTTACGGGCTGAAGCACCTGCCATGTCAATTTCTTACCTTATTCCTTCTTTTGTTCTTTACTGCCCAACATTCCTGTTGGGCCAATCCATTCTATACCTTGGGCTTCCTCGGCCCATTTCGTTCCTTGGGCATCCTTGGCCCATTTCATCATTTCCTACCTCTTTCATTCTCATGGGTTTTTGCTAAATTCTTTAGGCTTCCATGGCCCAATTACCACATCCTTACCTTTAGGCTAATTGGCCTTTGAGACAACCCCATTTATTAATTCCTTTCTTTGGGCTTCCCCGACCCATTTTTACTTTCTTTCCATCTCTTACAATTCCCATAGGCCTACTACTTCAATCCTTGGGGCTTCCTTGGCCCATTTGCTTTCTCTCAGGCCAATTATTATTTTAGTGAGTCTGTTGACCATTATTCCTGTCATTCTAGCCCAATAGTCTTTGTTTTACTACTCTTTTTTTCTATCTTTTTCATATTGTTGGGTTTCTTCTACTATTGGGCCATTTTTGTCAAAAATGGGCATCAACACTCTACAATAAAATTTATAAAATAAATTATACATATTCAGTATAAGTTTGATATGAGTTTTAATTATCATGATAATCTCTTTTAAGAAAATGAATAATTTGAATATTTTATTTAAATAAAATTATACATACATACATATATGTATATATTTATTTATTTTTCTTAAATGTATAATCAATCTCATGTAATTCATTTAAAAGTAACAATGTTAAAACAAATGAATAATTGTCCTAAAGATTACATTTTTATATTCATAGCTTTTATGTTTAAAAATACTTTCACTTAAATTAGTCGTACCAAAGTAGACTGAAAATGCTATGTTAATGTGGCTCAACAAAAGCGTAGCAATAATAAATACTATTATTAAGATTTTAGATATTTCGAGTTTGAGATTTATATATATATATATATATATATTTGGATATAGATTAGATGCTTTCAACCCAAAAATATCTTTTCCCATTATGTAAGTGCACAAAAATATATTGAAGTGGACCAAAATGAACCAAAGCAATCCAGATGGACCGAATTGGACCAAATGGAACAAAGTGGATAGAATAGGACCGAATTGACCAAATAAGAACGAATGGACAAAACGGGAACAAATTGGACCGAATAGAACTGAATTGGACAAACTGGACCAAAGTAGATCGAATAGAACCAATGTGGACTGACTGGACTGAATAGAACCAAAGTGAACAAAATGGACCGAATAGGACCAAATTTGACCGAATGACCTGAATAGGACTGAAGTGAATCAAAGTGGATAGAATGGACCGAATAGGACTAATGTGGACAAAATGGACCGAATAGGACGAAAGTGGATCAAATAGCCTGAATAGGATTGAAGTGGATCAAAGTGGACAGAATAGACCGAATAGGACCAATAGAACCAAAGTAGATAGAATGGACTGAAGAGAACCGAAGGGAACAGAATAGGACCAATGTGGACCGAATAGAACCAATGTGGACTAAATGGACCGGTTGGACCGAAGTAAACTGAATAAGACCGAATGGACTGAATAGAACTTTAGTGGAAAGAATGGACCAAATAGGACCAAATGGACCGAATAGAACCAATGTGGACAGAATAAGACTTTTGAATATTTATAATTTTTATTGCATTTTTAGAGCTTATATTTCTAATCTCTAATGTCTATTTTAGTATTTTCTTAGAATTTTTTAACTCATAACTAAAGAATTTAGCCCAAATATAATAAAATTTCATACTTTTCAACCCAAAAGTTAAGAAAAAAATTAATTTTTGAGCTAAAATTGAAAAAAAAAAAAAAAAAAAAAAAAAACCTACAAAAAGAATTGATTTTAGGCCTAATTAGTCTAAAATGGACTAAAAGGAGACCGAAATTAACCGAATAGACCAAATTGGACCGAAGTAGATCTAATTGGACCAAATGAGACCAAAGTAGACTTAATTAGACCAAATATAAATTTTTTAATTTTTAAGGAGAACAAATTACCTTAAAAAAATTTAGATAAAAAAATTATACATTATATTACAATATAATATTAATTATTTATTCACAAGCATCACGTAGATTTGCAACTAGTAATTATAATAACCCATTCAATCCAAAAAACCATATTAAAGAGGTGGATGTCTCTTATATATATATAACCTACCTTCTTTACTCTCTACTTGTAATTTCAAGAGAGTAGAACCAACCCCTATCTGCGATTTCACGAGTACCTCCCCCATCTAAAGCTACCGTCTCACTTGAAAAATCCAGCAGTGGCATTGTACCTCGTTATTGAGCAACACATGGCAGCTAGCAAAATTTCAAATAGTCCCATTATTGTTTGGCGATCAACAAATTACCACCCTTCCATTTGGCACTATAATTACATTCAGTCACTAAGAAACGAATATGTAATACATTTTGTTTTTGTTTTGAATTTTTAGTTTTACTCGGTGCTTGTAACTATATATTACTTGGGAGTTGACTGGCCCCTTGTTAATAATAAAATTGTGATGTAGGGAGAAACTGGCACTGGACAAAATAATATGTTGAAGGAACCTGTGAGGATGATGATTCACAAAGTGGTGGATCCTTTAGAGCAACTAGAGCTGATAGATACCTTGCAAAGACTAGGATTGTCTTATCACTTTGAGAGTGAAATGAAGAGAATCTTGGAAGGTCTATACAACAATGATCATTGTGGTGATACGTGGAAGGAGGAGAATTTATATGTCACAGCTCTTAAATTTCACCTGCTTAGACAACATGGATATAAGGCGTCCGAAGGTAATTTCAGGGAAAATTCACATTTGGATATTTAAACAGAACAAGATCTGAAGATCGAGAGAGTATGTTTCATGGTTTAGATTTTATTTCTTAAATCCAATAGTGTACAAACTACCATAATATAATTAATGATTGTCACGGGTTAGTCATTGCAAGAGTTTTCAATATTTTCAAGGATGAGAGAGGGAATTTCAATGCATGCCTTTGTGAGGATACCAAGGGTATGCTATCCTTGTATGAAGCCTCATTCCTTTTGACAGAATGTAAGAATAGCTTGGAGAGAGCAAGAGATTTTTCAAACAAGCACCTTGAAGAATACATCAAGAAAAATAAAGATAAAATCTTTTTGCTATAGTGAGCCATGCCTTAGAGCTTCCACTGCATTGGAGGGGAACAAGGACCGAAACAAGGTGATTCACTAATTTATATAGAAGCAAAGAAGTCATGAACCCTATCTTTCTTGAGCTTGCAGAAATAGATTTCAATATGTTGCAACCAGTCCACCAAGAAGATTTAAAACAAGTGTCAAGATTAAAAAAGCTTTTTAGTCTTCACATTAAGTTGAACTTCAATTGACACATAATTAATAGTTCGGGTTCAAATTACACATAGTGTAACTCTAAGTACTCTTATACCTCCCAATAACTTATTATTAAATTCATATTTTGAAAATTTCATTGTTGGATTATATATTATGTTTTTAAAATACATGGCACTTTTCATGCCAATCGGATGTTATTTATCATTCAATCTTTAAACTCATCTTTTATGCATTATTTTAAACTGCAAAAATTTGAATTTAAACAATTGATTGATGACATGACTATTAATCTTTGATCACCTTAAAATTTTGCAAGTATGAAAAATATATGAAAATAATGTAATCCAATTGTGGAATTGTCACAATTTGCATCCAAATAAAAAAATATTGAGTTGTGTAACATTTCTTAAAATTTCATCAGATGTAACTTGTATCCAACTCATAATTAATACATTAATTACTTATTATTGACGACCCTTGAAGGATTATATAGATTCTCTATCAAAGATTTATAGTGTAGAATGATGAATACTAAAATTAAAATCAAATCTCATGGCCACATGAACAAATAATCAAGTTTATTATAGGCTAAAATTTAAAGTTAAAAAAAAATGATATATATTCTCTTGTCTGATTCATAAAAGGTGATGGAGGAACATTGCGCTTGGAGAAAAATTGACCAAGGGATAGACTAATATGGAGTATTTATTCTTGTTAGTGGATCTGATATGAACCTCAGTTTGGATATAGTAGGATAGTCTTTGAAGGGAATTACCACGAAATTCTCAAACCTGTGAGAAACAAAATAGAGAAAAACACACGCCAAAGAAAAATAATCACACGCACAAGACAATATTTATGTGATTCGACAATTTGTCTACGTCCACGGAATTGTAGGGATTTCACTATTATTAGGGAAAAATACAAAGTGAGCTATACAATTTTTCTCTCTCTCAAAAAAACTACAACAAGAAACCCTAATCACCAAACTACAACAAGAAACCCTAAGCCTCAGAAAATCTCCCATTAAAAACTATGCAACATTATTTCGAATAGGGTCGTCATCTGGATCAAACACAACTAGGCTCCACAAAACCCAACAAATCTCCCAATTATCAGCCCAAACCTCCGCTCCATGGACTAAGCCTCAGAAAATCTCCAATTAAAAACCACGCAACATTATTTTGGGTCGGATCATCATCTGGATCGAACACAACTAGGCTCCACAAAGCCCAACAAATCTCCCACTTGGAGACTAGTTCAATCACCAACATCAACCGCAATCCTCCCAAAACAATCTCTCATCCCTGCAACTCATCCTCCTATCCTCAAGCTAGAAGACTAACTGAAGTTGCACACAACTTTAGCTTCTCCATAGTGACACCCTTAGTCAGCATGTCTGCTGGGTTCTTAAACCCACAAATCTTCTCAAGTATTACCAACTTATCTTTAGCAAGGTAATGGATAAAGTGGTATTTTGTCTGTATATGCTTCGATTTTGAATGAAAAGCCGAATTTTTAGAAAGAAAATTTGCACTCTGACTGTCATTGTGTAAAATGCTCATCTCTTGCTTCTTACCCAATTCATCTAAGAAGCCATATAGCCAAATCATCTCCTTTCCAACTTCAGTTGCTGCAACATACTCAGCTTCTGTAGTAGACAAGGTAACAATCTTTTGTAGATTTGAAGCTTAGGATATAGCTGTACCACCCAGAGTAAAAACAAACCCAGTAGTACTCTTTCTACTATCAATATCACCAGGAAAATCAGCATCTACATAACCTTATAGTTTCAAACTTGCACTTGTGAAGCAAATACATGTATCTGATGAACCCCTCAGATATCTCAGAATCCACTTAATTGCCTCCCAATGCTGCTTTTTAGGCCTACTCATGAATCTGCTCACAACTCCTACTGCATGTGCAATGTCTGGCCTTATACACACCATAGCATACATCAAGCTGCCAATAGCTAAGGCATAGGGCACCTTGATCATATAGTCCCTTTCTTCTTCTATTTTCGGTGACTGTTCTTTACTTAGTTTGAAATGACTACCCAAAGGTGTGCTCACTGGTTTAGCTTCATTCAAGTTGAACCTACTGAGAATTTTCTTTACATACTCTGACTGTGAAAGCTTCAATATACCATTAGTCTTGTCTCTAATGATTCTTATACCAAGGATTTGCTTTGCAGCTCTCGAATCATTGCAAACTATTTTGACAGTTGCTTCTTTAGATTATTAATCTCCTCAATGCTAGACCTTGCAATGAGCATATTATCCACATACAATAGTAAAATGATGTAAGAATTGCCAAAAAACTTGACATAGCAACAGCGATCAGCTTTACATCATTCTATGCATAAAACTATCAAATTTCTTGTACCACTGTCTTGGAGCTTGTTTTAGGCCATACAAGCACTTTCTCAGTTTACAGACTAGATTCTCTTGTCCCTGAACAATGAACCCTTCTAGCTAGATCATGTAAATGTCTTCCTCCAAGTCACCATTGATGAGCCCATAAAAACCATTAAGGTCGTCCATCTTAATGGACGATCATTGCGTCATTAGTACGCCATCAAAGATAGACGAGTAACCATCCAACACATTCAATAATAACCATCAAATCTCTTAAACTCTCTCGTCAAGACAAAGAACGTTACAATAAGGGTAATAATCACCCTATTTATGTCCAACAGCTAAAAATTGTGAAAATTCCATCTACATCACAAATGCCGAGTTTAACTCTTGTAAATTAGGGGTTATACAAATCCAACAAATAAGAGCTCTATAAGTAAGAGTTCAATAACAAAGAGTTATTCAAGAACACTACAATGATGAAAAGGCCGAGGTATGTACAAAATAGTGTTGAGATTCAAGGTCTTCTATTGAGATAAATCATTTCTTTCTTTCTTTTTATCCATGAGATCATTTTATTGAAACTAAATAAATATCAAGCTTGCATGATTATTACAAATGTGTATGTAGAACATGTTGAAAATATTGCTATAAAATTGTTACAATTATCACAATCAATATGACTATATTATTAGTAGCATATGTTTCATCGTCATGAATCTAAGAATTTCTATTAAGTTTCCTAAACTTAAAATGCTAGATGATCGTGTTCACAATATGCTCATGAATTTAAGTCTCAATAAATTTCCGCTATCTCCATCAACTCACCAAAATCTTCTTAAATTGCTCTAAAAATCATATACGGTGCAAGCACCTAACAAAGACTAGTTTAAAGAAGCATATCGTCAAATAGCTTCAATTTTTATACTTCTCTATGGTTCATATAGAATGCACTTCGTCTTGTATAGCATGCAATTGCACATTTGTACATCGTCATGCCGCTAGCACTATTGAAGTGACTTAAGCGTACAATTAAAGAAGAAGGAAGAGGAAATTGCTATTACAAACGACAATGACCATATTCGACAAAGCACACCAAAAAAAGAAAAAAAAAAAGGTTTCAATCGTGATAGACCATTCCTCTAGTAATCAACAAACGAGAATCGTGCTTTTCACGTTTGAACGGGGGCAAAATCATGGCCTAGTTTTTACGCCTTCAAAAAATTGAAGCAAAAGAGATCTAGGCCTTAGACATGAAGTATTATGTTGATCTTAAAAAAAATCTTGAAAAGAGAAGAGCTCGTCATCTTAAAAAGGGAAGAGCTTGTCAAAAAGATCCCAGCAATAAAAAGATCAAGGTACGTGAATAAGAAAAAGGTCCTCCTAGGCTATTGGTAACTTATTATTTATATATGAATTGTTCTAAAATTCTTGTTTAATCAAGTCTTGGCAAGTGCTTGTGCTACTCAATACAGGTACCAACATGGCCTCAAGAAGGTCCAAAATGACATAGCATAAAGGAATCTTTCCAGGAACAAGTGACAAGATTCCTTAAATAGATGTAAGTCACCAAAAAAAAAAAAGAAAAAAGGACAAGATTCCGCTAGACCAATGTAAATTGCTGACGAAGCTCTGTAACTAGATGTAAGTCACCTAGAAGTGGCTAAGTGACTAGATACCTTGGACAAGTACAAGCAAACGAGGATTCTCACACAAACGCAAGTCACACGCAAATCAAGAATATCAAACGTGACAACTAGAAGATGAATAAAAGAAGAAGCATCGAAGTGATCAAAAATGGTCATCCAAAGAAATTAGCTTGCTCTTCAGCAATGATAAAAAATGGCCGTCCAAAGAAATTAGCTTGCTTTTCAACAATGATAAAAAATGATCGTCCAAAGAAATTAGCTTACTCTTCAGCAGTGATAAAAATTATCGTCCAAAGAAATTAGCTCACTTTCAAGATCAAGTTATGATCCTTTGAACGCCCAAAAAGACCTTCAAAAGGCAAATACTAAGAAGTCATCACAAAAATACTGCCATTCCCGAAGAAGAAAGTAGTTGAAGATAAAGAAGTTTGAATCTAAACAAGTCAAGAACATTCCCTAAGCCTGATCAACATAAAGCAAAATCAGACTTGGGAATGGGGGGCAACTGATGAGCCCATAAAAACCATTAAGGTCGTCCATCTTAATGGACGATCATTGCATCATTAGTACGCCATCAAAGATAGACGAGTAACCATCCAACACATTCAATAACGACCATCAAAGGTCTTAAACTCTCTCATCAAGACAAAGAACATTACAATTAGGGTAATAATCACCCTATTTATGTCCAACAGCAACCTAAGTCACCCATAAAAGGGACAATCTGTCCATTTGCTAAGGTATGTCAAAAATACTACAAAAACACTATCTGTATAGGAAATATATGGGCTGATACTAACTTAAGTATCGGAGGCTCCCCCACCGAACACAACTCGGTGGTGTCTTCAATCTATTTCTCCTTTATCTTACAGGCCCTACAAGATCGTCTAGTGCTCTGGATTGAACGAGTGACCTAACTGACGATTTTGGCATCATCAACCATGAAGGAATGCCATCTTCACATCTAACTGCTCAAGATGTAAATTTTCTACAGCTACCATTCCCAGTACCAGTCTAATTGTTGACATTTTCACAACTAGAGAAAATATTTCTGAGTAGTCAATGCCCTTTTTTTGCTGGAACCCTTTGATAACTAATCTGACCTTGTAACGCTTGCTACCATCATGCTTATTCTTTATTCTGTATACTCACTTGTTGTGCAAAGCCTTCTTTCCTACTAGCAATTCAGTCAATTCCCATGTCTGATTCCCCAATAAGGAATCCATCTCATCCTTTATAGCTAACTCCCACTTGCTTGAATTTTCATCCTGCAAGGCTTCATCATAACATTCTGGCTCACCACCATTAGTCAAAAACAGATAATTTAGAGTGGGTGAATAACGCTATAAAGGTCTAATAGTCCTGGGAGATCTACGGACTCTAGCTACAAGTGTACTCTGATCTACCTGTGAATCTACATTCTCCTTATCTTCTTCACCCCATTTCTGGATAGTACTTTCAGTCAATTCATCTAAGTTGACAAACTCAAATTTCTTTTAATCTATCTCTGTAACATCTGGCACTACAATTGGCATGTCCTTATACATAACCTGTTCATTGAATATCATATTTCTACTTCTGATGATTTTTCTGTTTTGTTCGTCCCAAAACCAATAGCCAAATTTCTCATCACCATAGCCAATGAAAAAAAAATATTTTAGACTTTGCATCAAGTTTACTACAAGCAACAAAATCAATATGAACATAAGAAATACAATAAAAAACTTTTTAATGGAAAAACTTTACCTCTTTACTACTCCAAACCTCTTCAGGAAGTCTGAACTCCATGGGAACTAATGGTCCTCGGTTTATCAGGTAAGCTACAGTACTAACAACATCAGCCCAAAAAGTTTTTGGTAATCTAGCATGCAACCTCATACTCCTAGCATGCTCATTGAGAGTTTTGTCCATGCGCTCAGCCACACCATTCTACTGTGGTTTCCCAAGAATAGTCTTCTCCATTCTGATTCCATGTGCAGCACAATACTCACTGAACCCTCCATCTATGTACTCTCCTCCATTGTCTGACCTTAAACATTTTACTTTCAGACTTGTTTCTGTCTCAACCATAGCCTTCCACTTCTTAAAAGTCTCAAATACATCAGATTTATTTTTCAAAAAACAAATCCATACCTTTCTGCTTGAGTCATCAATGAAAGTAATATAATATCTTGAACCTCCAAAGGATGCAACTAAAGAAGGCCCCCATAAATCAGTGTGTACTAACTCCAATTTTTCAGCCGTCGGTATCCTATCAGTTTTCAAGAAACTCACATTTTTCTGCTTTCCTAAGATGCAGCTTTCACACATATCAAAATCAACGGACTACAATTCTGGTAGTTTCTCTTTTAACAACAACATCTTCATCCCTTTCTCACTCATATGACCAAGTCTATGGTGTTATAGGATTGTATCAGTACTTGTTCAGCAACTGGAATTGTGTCTCTTGGACTTGAGGTTATATATAGAGTACTAGTCTTCTTTCCACGAGCCAATACTCTAACTCCCTGTGTAACCTTCCAAGTACCACCAACAAACATTATGGCATGCCCTTCATCATCAAGTTGTCCAACAGAAATCAGATTCCTCCTCAGATCAAGAATATGTCGAACCTTCTCCAATAACCAAACAGACCATTGTGCACCAGGCATCTCCCATACCCACAACATCCAAGGCTGTACCATTAGCCAAATACACCTTACCAAAATCACCTGCAACATAGTTTTGTATGATTTCTTGGTGTGGAGTGGTATGAAACGAAGCTCCTGAGTCCAAAACTCAATCATCAAGTGGATTGTCTACTTTAAGAAGTAATGTATCTTATACCTCTTCTGTTACAGCGTTAGTAGAATCATCTTTATTCTTCTTCTTAGGACTTTTGCATTGCCTCTTAAAGTGACCTGTTTTCCTACAGTTCCAGCATTGTACTTGTTGGCCTAATCTAGATTTACTTTTGTTCCGATTAGAATTTCTGGATTTTGATCTGCCCCAATTTGAATTTCTATCATTACCTCTACCTCTTGTCTCAAGGTTTAGGGCAGAACCAGATCCTGAGGTTTCACTTGCATCTCTTCTGCAAATTTCTTTAACCAGAATTAAATCTCGTATGTCATTGTACTTTAGCTTTTCCTTTCCTGTAGAATTGCTTACTGCCATCCTCATTGCCTCCCAACTGTTTGGTAAAGAAGGCAAAACAATCAATGCACGGATCTCATCATCAAAATCAATTTCTACATACGACAATTGATTTGTGGTAGTGTTAAATTCGTTCAGATGTGCTACTGATGCATTCTCTACCATCTTCAAATTGAATAGTTTCTTTATCAGATGCACCTTGTTGTTTGCTAACGGCTTTTCATACATACCAGAAAAAGCCTTCATCAGATCTACTGTAGTCTTCTCCTTTACAACATTGTGTGCAACAGACCTAGACAGAGTTAACCTGATAACTCCCAATACCTGTCTGTCAAGAAGAGCCCATTCCTCATCCTTCATAGTTGCAAGTTTTTCCCCTAGAAGTGGCAAATGCAACTTCTTCACATAAAGATAATCCTTGATTTGCATCCTCCAAAATTCAAAGTCTATGCCATCGAACTTTCTATTCCAGATGCCTTTCCTACTTCCTCTGTCATTGCTCCCAGTCAAACCTAACCCTAGGCTCTGATACTAGTTGAAGGGAATTAACACAAAATTCCCAAACCTGTGATAAACAAAATAGAGAAAAATACACGCCAAAGAAAAATAATTACACGCACAAGATAGTATTTACGCGATTCAGCAATTTGCCTACATCCACGGAGTTGTAGGGATTTCACTATTATTAGGGAAAAATACAAAGTGCGATCATACAGTTTTTCTCTCTCTAAAAAAACTACAACAAGAAACCCTAATCACCAAAACAACGATTTCTATATCCCACTCCATGGTCTAAGCCTCAGAAAATCTCTCATGAAAAACCATGCAACATTATTTCAGGTCAGGTCATCATCTGAATCAAACACAACTAGACTCCACAAAACCCAACAGTTTTAACAAAGGTGAGTGCACTGTATAGTAATGACAGTCGCTGATGTTTATGATGTATATCGAACTTTTGATGAACTTGAGCTCTTCACAAATGTCATTGAGAGGTTTGTATAAATAGTATTACACCTCAAACCCTTTAAAGCTATCTTTGACATAAAGACTTAAATGTACTCTTTAATTTCTTTGTGATTCTAGATGGGAGATCAATGCAATTGATTGACTTTCAGATTATATGAAGATATATTTTCTCATTATCTACAATTCAGTTATGAAATGGTTTTTGATCCCTTTAAGGAACAAGAATTTCACATCATTCGATACCTTAAAAAAGTAACATTTTCTCAAGGACATGATGATTTTAATTCCTCTAATTCATGGACCCACTATAATTATTTCAGTGGCTAGATTTATGTAGATCTTATTTGCTAGAGGCAACGCTATAATGGATATATACCAAGCCTTGAAGAATACCTTGAGAATGCATGGATTTTGAAAGCTCAAATTTGTGTGAAACACACGAGCTTGTTTAGACCCCCAAAAATAATTTACGACTTAATTACTTTTACTCTAACTTATCTAAGTGCGGAACAAGAGTAAATGAAGCGCAATCACCGGATCTACTCTCTAAGCCATAAGCAAGCAAGCAACAATAAATATAAAACTTAAAGAGTAAGGGAAAAGAGATGCAAATACAAGACAACACCAAGACGTGTTATCAAAGAGGAAACCGAAGAACTCAGTGAAAAACCTCTCCGCGTCCCTCCAAGTCGAAATCAATCCACTAGAGAATAAAGTTGGAGTACACGAATAACAAAAGACCCTCTAAGCCTAGTCTAGCCAATGTACTTAAGCTCTCCAAGCTCCTACTACCAATGGACTTCTCGAAATTATGTCTTCTCTAACTTAATGGATCCCCCAATACCACTCGATTGAGAACTTTTCGGGGTTTGGTAGTGTACCCACTCTAAGAGCATCCACAGCAGTGGAGCTATTTTTTTAGCTATTTGGCACTACAAAAAACTATTTTACCTATTCATTTTACAAAATATCCAGCAGCAGTGGATCTATTTTAGTTTTCAACACAATAAAATAATATAAACATCACAATAAAATAATATATCTACTACAATAAAATAATACATCCCACTACTAAAAAAAACACCACAAACCAATCAATGGCACAATCCACAACCACTGCCAACCAAGAACAACCACCCAACAACAACGAAACCCAGAGAAATCCAGAGCTTGGATCGACGATGAAACCCACAAAATCTAGAGAAACCTAGGCTTGTCGACGTTGGGTGAGCGATGAGATGGAGGACTGGGCGGAGGCATGGATCAGAGGCTTGGGGCTTGAGTCAGCTTAGGACTTCGATGGAGTGGGTTAGCAGTGGGCCAATGACATTGAGGCCATCGGCAGTGAGACAAAGTGGTGAGAGTCCAAAGGGAGTTGAGACACGAGCTGGAGAGTTTAAAGGGAGTTGTGAGTGAGTCACGGTTGGATAAAAAGAATAGAAAAAAAAATCAACAAACAAATAGTATTTTAATCGGATAGATAATAAAATAAAAAAATTTAGTTCTCAGCTACAGTGCATAGCTAACATCAGAGGCATCGGTTTCAACAATTTTGAAAGCACCAACAGTAGGAATACCAAGACAAAGCAATGTCTTAACATGAGATTTGATTTGTTTAACAATAGAAGTATGAACATCAGACCAAGGAGGAGGGTTACTTTTTAATCGATCAAACAGAGGTTTGCATTGTTTCCTCATATTGTTTAATGACCCAAGAAATCTTTGGAGCTGTGTTTTGTCAATGATAACATCAGGAAACTTATCAGCAAATTGGATGGCTCTATCTATAGGACGAATCTGTCCTTCAGAGATATCATAGCCAAGAAAGTGAACCTTGGTTTGAAATAGTTTAACCTTCTTGGCTGAGACAGCAAGACCATTTCTTTTGATAGTGTCAAGAAATGAATTCAAATGTTTCTAGTGTTCGTCAATAGAGCTAGAGTAAACAAGAACATCATCAATATAAATAATGGTGAAATGACTGAAGGAGTTGAAAATATCATTCATGATATTTTGAAACTCGCTTGGGGCATTTTTAAGGCCAAATGGCATAACATTCCACTCATAATGCCCAAAAGGAGTGGTAAAAGCAGTTTTGTACCTATCATTCTCACTAATCTGAATTTGCCAGAACCCAGATTTCATGTCAAACTTGGAGAACACAACAGCTTCACTCAGCCTATGGACAAGGTCATTTTTATTGGGAATAGGATACCGAATCCATTCTAAAACCTTATTCAAGGGTTTGTAGTTAATGACTAATCTTGGGGTTCCTCTTTCAATCTCAGCATTTTTTTGGACATAGAAAGCGGAACAAGACCAGGGGGACTTACTATTCCTAATCAATTTTTTCTGCAACAAATCATGGATTTCTTTTTTGCAAAATTCAACAGTTTCAACATTCATTTGGATAGGACGAGCTTTAGTGGGAATATTTTTCTCATCAAAATCTTTAACATATGGCAAATCAACAATATGTTTCTTCCTATGCCAGAAAGCATTAGGAACATCGGAGCAAACATCATCAATCAACATTTTCTGAAAATTATCAATTTTAGATTGCAACAATTTATCATAAATTTGTTCAGCAATTTTCTTGTATCTAACCTCTTGCTGAAGGAATTTAAGATGTTTAATTTTAGCATGAATCATGTTTGAAGCAGTATTAGTATCAATATCAATCTTCGAAGCAAATTTGAACTTTACTTTTTGTCCAAAAGGATCAATAGTAATTCCATCATGTTCAACTAGAAAAGGATATAAAGCATTTATAAAAGGCAAACCAAGAATTACTTTATCAGTCATATTTTTAACAAGAACAGAAGGAATCTTGAAACAGACATTAGCATGGCATACATGAGCATTATTCAATTCATACTTAATTTTCATCTGAGAACCATTAGCAGAAACTAATCTTTCAGTAGATTTTTCAAAGTATTTTGAAGGAATCAGTCCTTCTTGGATACAGTTCATATCCGCACCTGAATCTATCATAGCAATAACAGTGAAATGATAATCAAGAGAAACAACAATTTTAACTTTTGTAAACCATTTTGGAGGAATTATTTTATTAACAAGAGCAAGTTGAGAATTAGTGACACCATCAGGAATACCTTTACCAGAAAGAAGAGCTTGTTGACAGGATTCATCTCCATCTTTATGCTCATGTTCTTGTTTAAGATTATTGTTATCGATTTTAATATCTTTAAAATCATGTTTCAATTCGCTTATCTCTTGTTTAACAATATTAATTTCATGTTGTAAATCATTAACAGTTAGTTCTTTAGATTTCTTTTTATTAAATTTTTCCAAAGTTTTATCCTCTTTACCCTTGGTGAGAACATTGGTTTTAATAACATTGCAGCAAGAACCTCTACTAACAATTTTAATATCAGAAGAATTATCAATATTTAGTATGTTAAATTTGTTTTTTAAATTACCAGGTTTTTCTTTACAGTTTTTACCAAAGTGTCCAGATTTTCCACAGTTAAAACATCTACCTTTACCTGACCTTTGTTTAACATATTTTTTTGAAAGATTTTTCTTCTTAGCATAGAAATCATTAGGTTTAACAAAGTTATTTCTGTACTTTTTATATTTTTTATGGTTTTTATCATATTTTATACTTTTTTGCCTGGAAGGAGCAATAGGAGGCAAACCATATTGGACACAGAAATTTCGCATTTCATATTTAGCTTTTCTTTTGTCCTTTAATTGGTGTTTTAACAATTTTTTATCATTACACATATTGATACCAAGTTTTTTAATAGTACTGAAAATATCTTCATAGGTTAAATTATCATAATCAATAGAATCATTTTTACCCATTAATTCTTGTTTTACCTTATGAGCAAAGATAGGAGGCAGACCGTCAATAAACTTTTCTTTTCAATAAGGCTTATAAAAATCTTTCCGGAGCATTACTCTGGAAGTAAAAACATCTTGATACCATCTGTATTCAGACATAGTTGGACAACTCAAATTATTTAAATAATCATGAGATGAAATATTGGATGGAGTACCAACAAAGTGTTTGAGAATAGTATAGATCAAGGTATTGACACCATTAGGAATACCACGACCAATACTTTCATCAAATATAGGCAAACCTTCATCATTCTTTTTAACAGCATGTTTAACAGACTCTCTGGATTCTTCAGTGATATATGAATCCCACCATCCACGAAGAGTACCAGAAAAACCAGTAACAAGTAAGTTAATAACATCAGGTTGATCAAGATCATGGTTATTTTGATAAGCAATACCAACCATAGACATGTGAAACATTTTAGTAACGATTTCATGTTCAGACAAACCATCAATATTCCATTCATATAGCTTATCAGTAGAAACAGAAGAAACGGTATCAGAATCTGTATTTTCTCCAGAAACAATTTCTTTTTTGGAAATAGTTCGAGCAGTTGGAGTACTTGTAGAAGTACCCTCAGTTTTAACCTTTAAATCAGAAAGCATTTTTTCAACAATTTTAAGAGCCCTAGACTGAGAAGATTTAAACATAACTTTTTCTCTTTGACTGGGTAAATCAATCAAAGGTTTCTCAGTTTTAACAGGAACAGATTTTTCAGAAACAGAACCAGATTTTTCAACAATTGTTTCTTCAATACGATCAAGCTGTTGACCAATAATATGCAAAAATTGGTTAGTAAAATTGTTTTGTTCAATAAGGCTAACAATAGGAGTTTGATCATCAGCAATTTTGAAAGGAGAGGCCTTCACTTCCTCTTTTGTCACTTCATCTTTCCTAGTAGTTATCAAAATTGAGTCAAGAGGAGGATGACTAGACCTAATAATGGTTTTATCTATCTTAACAAAATTTGATCTCTTTATCACATTTAAATGTTGTTTTGAAACCTTATCTTTTGAAACATAATGGTTTTCAAGAAAATCAAAAAACAAAATATGTTTTTTCAATTGATTCATCTTTTCCAACCAGTTTCTTTTAACATGGTCTTTTTCAGACTGAGCAAAATTATTTTGGAAATATTTTCTTTTGGTCATGTTTTTTGCAAGCATAAACTCATTGTACAAAGAATCTCAATCAATTTCAAAATCATCATTTAAAACAGTCAAAACTCTTAATTGATTTTGGTAAACAGGAGGATTTTCAATAGGAGAATCAAAGTCAGATGGAGTAATAGAAACAGTGTCTTCCTTATGTTCATTAGCAGTTTTATTAAATGGAGAGGAAGTTTCAGGTTTAGTAGAATAGTAAACAGAGCTAACTTGAGATTTATCACTTAAAATACCTTTTAGCTTTAAATTAGATTTTTCCAAATTCTTTTTCAAAAATTCATTGATCTCAAGATCTCTTTTTGAAAGACTTTCAGATCCAGCAAAGGAATGTCTTCCCTCGTTGATCCTTAAAGGTGGATTATTTTGAAAACTTATTTTAACAGTACCATCAAGATATTGTTGAATATGGGTGAGATCAAGTTCATCAAAAATGGGTTTAGCAGGAGGGGTTTCTTGTTCTAACAGCCAATCATTAGGAAGTTTAACATCTTGCCATTGAATCATTTTTGGAACTTGAATTTTAGCATCAGGAGTTGAACATTGAATAACATGGTTTTACCTGAAGGTTCTCTAGGAATCATAGCACAAGGATTCATTTGAGTACCCATTAGTTTATAATAAATGCGATAGATCAAAGCAAAAGGCTTACTACCCTCTTCCATGTGATAACCAGATGAAGCAATATTCAATGTCAAAGCTTTAACAATATTAGGATCATCCAAAGCAAGAGTAAGATCAGGATAACAGTTAAAATAAACAGGACCATCATACATAGAAGCAGTAATCATACCAAGGATGCTATCTTTGAAAATCTTAAATCTAGCATCTCTTAAACACATGAGAACAGAAGCATTAATACCCTTTTGGGTAAACGGTTTAATAGCAACTTGAACCATACCAATATGCAAATAATTGAATTTTTTAGCAGCAAGGAAATCATTAATATTCTTTTTAGTGAACATTTTTCATGAACTCTCGAAATAGAGAAAATTTGTTCAACAGTTCTAGCTTTGTAAGCAAAATGAAAAGTACTTTCAACAAAACTAGTTTTATAAATAGTTTTAGTATCAACTTTAGGAATAGTCCATTTATGAAAATCAGGGATTAACTCATTATCATCAATAGTGTGATCTTCTTCATTTACAATATCAGGAGGACAACTAGTCCTAGAGCTGATAGAGGAGTTGGATCTCCACAACTTATCCATACTATCCTAGGTTCAACACTCAGTTATCATGTTTTTCTCACAATCGTTGCATTTCGTAGAACATACCCTAACCAACCTTATACCTCTCATGCCCTACACGCCCTCTCTTGGCTCAAACGGGCCTTACAATTAGGTTCTAAGACTTCACTTTACGAATAGGGTGGCGCCAACGATAGTAAGAAGGGAACACAATAACGAAATATCAAGGGTTCAGGTAGACACGGACAAGAGACAAAGAACACAACAAAACAGCCATATATAGCTATGCACTGTAGCAAGGTAGGTAAAAAAATATACCTATACCTTCACTGCTACAACACTCTTTTTAATATATAATGGTGCTAAAAATAGCTTTTTAGCACCACTATTGTGGATGCTCTAATAAAGCCCTTTTATTCGCTCTGACATTTTTATTTTTTATATTTTTTGGAAATATTTTCCTACTTGAACTTGGAGAGCTTGTAACAATTTTTTTAATGCTCCTACTTGAACTCTTTTCCAGTTCTGAACTCCAAATAGTTATATCATGAGAGGTACCAATGGTCCAATACACATGAGGCATGAGACTTGAGAGGCAATTGGTTTTGTCCCTTTCTGTACTAGTGTATCCTATGCACTTATATGCATGAGAGGTACCAATGGTCCATTTACCTAAGAGGAAGGGGCTATTATTGATTTTCCAAGAAGAGGCAGTTGGTTTTGTAATTGTTAAACTGACTTAGCTAAGTTGTTTTAATGTAATTTATATTTTCTTCCAAAAAATTAGTTTGGGTGGCATGTGCAAAACTCGTGCTATCTCTTGAGTGAGAAAATTAAGATTAAATGTTTATTTAAAGAAATATGAAACTATATATATATATATATAAATGTATGTCATACAAAGTTAATCTCATTCGTATAAGAATTTTGATCAAACATAAAGATAGGGTTGCTATTTAACATATGAATATCTATTTTACTATAATAATTTCTTAGTATCTATTTGCTAAATGCAATACATCCACTCACTAAAAACTTCTAAGAATGATAACTGAAAGCTCAAATTTGTGCTTAAACACAAGAGTTTGTTCAGACCCCCAAATAAAAATTACGGCTAGATTTCTTTTACTCTACTTAAACTAAGTGCGGTGCAAGAGTAAATAAGCACAATGAACCGATAACTCTACCCTAAGCCATATTCATCCATAATCAACAATAAAATGAAAGCTTAAAGAGTAGGAAAGAAAGATACAAACACAAGATAACACCAAGACGTATTATCGAAGAGGAAACCAAAGAACTCGACAAAAAAACCTCTCCGTGACCCTTCAAGTCGAAATCGATCCACTAGAGAATAAAGTTGAAGTACACGAATAACAAAAGACCCTCCAAGCCTAGTCTACCCCATGTACTTGAGTCCTCCAAGCTCCTGCTACCAACAAACTTCTCGGAGTCTTGTCTTCTCTAGCTTTCCAGATCCCACAATTCAGCCCGATTGCATCTGCCAATGAATGGCTCCTTCCAATACTTCCCAGCAGCACCAAAATCTCACTTAACAATCAGAATGGGTGTGGTAAGTGTTTGGGCTAACAACCTCTCAAGACTCTAAAGATGGAAAGGTAGGATTTTGAGGAAAATTACAAGGAAATGTGTAGATGATTGTGGGTATAACAATCTCCAACTCTCAAATGTATTTGCTAGGATTTTCTCTCTAAAAAGCACTCCTTACAATTCATAGGTAATGAGAGTATATATAGTGTGGGTAAATAATTTGTTAAAGCAAATAAACTTTTTGCCAAACAGAGAGTTTCGTGGGTACTTCACGGGATGGCCCTTCTCGCGAAACACTCACGAACTTGACAGCCTAGCATGACTCTTCAGCTTCTAGTCATATGCTTCACACGTGGCCTTTTCGATGGTTGCTTCTCGCGAGTGACTCGCAAATTCCACTGATTCATCTTTTGAAACTTGATCATTCACCAATCTCTCACACTCATCCCTTACAAATAAACCCACATACATACAAGGAAATTATTAAAGAAATTACAATCAAATTTGGCACAGAATTAAAGCCAACAAGCTAGTTGGAAATTACAACTTTAAACCTAGAAAATCAATATTCTTTAGGTAATAAATAAAAACACCTTACTATCATCATTCTAATTTTCCAAGCATTACTACCATCTAAAACTCAAAATACGTGAATTTTTATTTTTGGAATATTAAAATTTAGTGGGAGTATTTTAGACATTACACAATGAAATATTTTAAGAATCATAAGGTTTCATTAGGATTTAATTGAAAGAACAACAATATGACATATTTTCACTTTTCCAAAATATTAAGGGGAAAATTGCTTGATTTTTAAGTTTAAAGGAGGAATTGTGAACTATCCTAAATATAAATGATGAAAAGTGTTTTTATCATGAGTTTTGTTTTTGTTTTTTTTATTTTTTTTAACTATGTGTTTTTACTTAAAATTGTGCGTTTAAAAAAAAAAATGTTAACCCAAGAAAACTGTATGTGAAATAATGAATTTTGGCTCAACAAAGTTGACCAAATCAAAAAAAAGAAATTTTTAAAAACTCAACATTTTCATAATACCTTTATAATTTTGTAATATTTTATTTTGACTTGTAAAGAATTGACATCTCAGCAGTTATGAAAATATTGTGACAACAACAAGATGTCTTAACATTTTCTCAAGAGAAATGCTATATTCACAACATTTTCATAATAAATCATAAGTAGTAAGTTGTTACAGCTTGTTATTGGTGGGCAAAAAAGTAATTCCATTGGTAAGTTTAAATTAAAACTAATAACAATTTACCAATTATAATTTGTTATAAAAGTATTGTAAAAAAATGTTATGGATGTAGCACTTTTTTTAGGAGTTTTCCAACCAAACAAAGGCTTGTCTTATTGGAACTAGTGATGTTCGGCAACGTAGCCCCAGCGGCGATGCTAGGCAATGATTGTGGAGGTTTGGAGGAGAGAGAATTTTGATTTTGCAAAAAGGGGAAATATGTGTTGTTAATGGCTAGGCTTGGAAATTTTTAGGGGGCATTTTTGTCTTTTTATTTTAAGTGACCTGAGTATGTTGATATGTCATTTTAATACATGTGTCAATTTATTATTAGACTTAGAAACACCACATAAATGCTGAGTTAGAGATCCAGAAACATAGCGTATACTTTCTTGTGCTATACAATAAGAGAATAAACATATCTCATATTAAAATTCATTTTATCCATAATCCAAAACACGCCAGGGCTCACTTACAAAATGTTGTTTGGGAAGGTTTTTTAAGTCTTTTTTTTATTGCTGAAAATTGAGGGGTTGTTTGGTAAGGTATTTTAAACAGCGATTTTTAGTATTTAAACAATATTATATATATTTTTATACAATTTTTCATACATATGTATTTCTGAAAAATACAAACAAAAAATATTACTAAACACCCTTGAATTTCGAGAAATTATAAGATTTACATGGTAGACAAATAATGTGGTCCACCATTTCACTAAAAAACTTCAACTTGTTTAAAATTGTTTGTTAGAAAATTTTTTTAAACAGAAATTAATTACTGACTCAGCAATTTTAAATAAATGGAAGTTTTTTAATGGAATGGTAGATAAGTAACTTACTCTACATATGATTCCATAATTTCTCCTGAATTTCAGTGGCATTGTTGTTATTTTGGTGATTTTATGGGACCATGTGCAGTGAGTTGTGCCGTCAGACCCACTGCACATTGATAATACCGTCGGCATTTTTCATTTCATTTCTTCTTTCTCCATTTCACTTTACTCTTCCCAACGTCCATTGTGGATGTGTGTGTTTCTCACAAAAAAAAAAAAAAAGAAGGAAAATCCAACGCATAACAAAAGAGAAAGTTAGAGCATCTCTAATAGAAGGGTTAAACACAAAATATTCTCTATTTTAGAAAGTAAATCCACAAAATAAGTTATTGTTCATTTTTCAAATGTTTTTTTCTATTATTATAATAATAAGTTATTGAATAAAAAAAATATTGAAAAATATGTAGTTGTTAAAAAAAAGAATAAATAATGAATGAAGAAATAATATTTAAATGAGATAAAGAACCTATGGAAAAATATATTTTAAAAAATAGATAATTAAAAGATAAAAATTACTGATCATTCTTTAAATAATACAAAAATTTACCTATGGAGATGCTCTTACACGGCTAATAAAAGCTACAGATGGGAAGGGATGCGTGAGAAGAAAATAACTAGGTGGTCCTGAACATGAACAGTCATTCTAAGAGAACAATTGATGTCCTATCTAACTCCAAATTAGTGAATTGTCCAAACGGCCCAACCTGTCTATTCACTTGGGTCCTGACTGAGTCCAGAGTCCATCGAAGAGGTCCAAAACAGGCCACGTTAGCTTGACTTTCAAAAGAAACAAATCTATAAATAAACAACCAATCCAAGTACTCACCGTTCTTCATGAAAAAGGTATAAAATGATTGAAAGTTAAGACTAACACGTGGAGTTTGAAAGCTAAGGCTAACCCACCATTCTTCAGCTTGGCATGACAATAAGAATCACGAGCAGTTTGATTTCTTATCAACCAACCCACCATTCTTCTTGAGAGAAATTTCTAAGCTTTACAATTATTATTTCGGTGGCTGCAGACTTAGCACTAATTAATGAGAAATTGATATTGAGAAATTCCTAGCACCTGCAACTTTTGTCATAGCTCTTGACGTGATAGGTTGTATGTAAAGAGAAAAATTAGTAGATTTGTCACATTTTACAATCAACCGATTTAACAAATTATGATAAAAGCTTATTGCAGGTTTGAATTTGGGGACATCCTTTTAAAGTTGGAATGAGGTGTTGATTTTGGAAAATAATAGTTACTTCTCAATTTAAGAAATAATTATTATAAAGAATAACTATAGTTATTAAAAAGCAAATCTTATTGTAAATTGATTTAATATTTATTTATTTCAGTTTATCAAAAAAAATTATTTATTTCATATTATGTAATGTAGATAGTAAGATTCACAAACATCTAAAAAATATAGATATACATATAAAGCGTATATTCATTACAAATTTGAAATATATTCAACTAATGATTAGTTTAATAATTATTTATGTAATAATATTCAATAAAACTAATTAAATAAATCAAATTAACATGTGTTTGTAATATTCACGTTCAAATTAATTAAACCCAAAAGTGTAATATATAACATATGAGCCAAAATAATAATTTATTTATCATCATATTTATCATTTTATCTAATCAATTTCATCTAAGTCAATATTATTATCATATTCATCATCTTGCAAAATTAACTCTTCATTAACACTTTCTTCCTCATCATCAATATTTACTACCTCTCTTCTTCTTCTTTTCTTTTTTCTTGGCATTCAAGCTTCTTAGAACCAAAAACAAAAAGTAATTTTATTGTCATTTAATACTTTTTTTTTCCCGAAGATTGTCATGCAATATGTTACCCATAGTAAAGAAAATAAATTTGTATGATTGTAAAGTGTCAAGTATTTGGTCCAAATTTGTTAGTATTATTTATTTATTTAGTAAACGAAAAACTAAGTAAAAGGTTAGATTGTGAGATGGACCTCTCTCTATCTCTCTCTCTCATACAAATCTTGTGTATTGTTTTTTGAGTTTTATTTTATAATCTACCAATTGTGGTATATCAATGTAGAGAAAGAAAGCGTGGGTTCCAGTTAGCTCAACTGGTAAAGTCTCTGATGGTTGTATTAGAGATTTGGGGTTAAATCCCCTCCTACACCAAAAACTGATTGGTGTCTTGGTCTAATGATAAAGAGCTACCATCAGAAGCAGATACCATAGGTTGAAAATCTCTCTCTTAAAAAAAAAAAAAATGTAGAGAAAAAAGAATACAAATTCTCTGTACCAACCGATGGAGCATAAAGTGAAACAATTGGTAGAGTAAAATGTGGTGCATAGTATTTGCATTCCTCTTTCTCTCACTGTGGAGCCGCAGTTAGTGGCATTTTAATTTTAATTAATGTAACGGTCCCCATATTTTTTTGCTTGAATTACAATCCCCACCTTTCCAAAATGTCCACGAATGTTATGGTGACGTGAGCACTTCAAAAAAGCATATAAATTCCCATGACTCCATTGCTATATATCCTATCAAAAAGACACAACATGCACCATATATTCCACCAAGTTGTAGTCAACTTTGTCCAATCACAGTAACATCAAACCAACCATGTCCTCTTCCTCGACCAATAATACTGACCCTCACATTGCAGTCTTAGCCTTTCCGTTCGGCACTCACGCCGCCCCACTCCTCACCATCATCCACCGTTTAGCCACTGCTTCTCCAAAAACCCACTTCTCATTCTTCAGCACCTCAACATCCAACACCAAAATCTTTCCCACCTCCAAACATGGTGGTGAACTGCTTAACCTTAAGGCCTATGATGTGTGGAATGGTGTGCCTGAGGGCTATGTGCAAGTGGGAAAGCCACAGGAAGATATTGAGCTTTTTGTGAAGGCGGCGCCGGAGAGCTTTCGGAAGGGGATAAAGGCGGCGGTGGCAGAGTTGGGGAGGGAGGTGAGTTGCTTGGTCAGTGATGCTTTCTTCTGGTTTGCGGCGGAGATGGCGGAGGAGATGGGTGTGCCTTGGGTGCCATTTTGGACTGCAGGGCCTCACTCACTATCAGCTCACGTTCACACTGAACTCATCAGAGAGACAATTGGAGTTGGAGGTAGTTTTCTCATTTATTAACTGTAATAGTGGTTATAGATGGTGGACCTATGAGATTAAATGTGTATCATACATATGTCTTCGTTTCGACCTTGCACTTGAAACTTTATTGTTGTGGTTAAAAGTTTGTGGATTAAGATCTAGGCTATTGTACAATACAATAATTGCGACTGAGGTTGAAAGTTAAAAATTTTACTTTTTTACTTTCACTCTTGAATTAGAAAATCAATTTAACTTTTTACACACACACACACACACACACACACACACACATATATATATATATATATATATATTAAAGATGCTATCATGGTTTTAAAACTGGTATGGTCAAAGAATCGGTTTTGGTCCAGTTGCCGATTTTACCAGGTTTTTGACCGCTTTTGGAGCTTTTTATCTAGATTGGATTGGTGCTCGGTTCAACTAATCGGTCCGGTCCAATTTTTAAAACTATGGATGCAATTGCACAATACAATAATCTTATCTATTGCATCGAATTCATATCCAAAATTTTGTTTCTTACTTCTTCTTATATGAAGAATTTGGATTCAAATCATCATTTCTCATTTAGTATAAATTAAAAATATATACTATTATTAAGTTAAAGTATACATCACTACTATAAATTTGACATGTATGTCCTTATAAAAATAATGAACATTATTAAGTCAATTGATTGGAGATTCTAAACCTTATAGGATACATTTCCAACTTTATAGGTTGTGTTTTAAAACTTGATTCCATGATCTAAGAGGTTGTCCAAGAAGGAAGATGTTTTCATTTAGTGTATTGGAGTATTGGATAGGACATTGACATAAGACCAATAAATAGCCAATTTTAGACACATGTCATGTTTGTGTTGCGTCCAGTGCTCAAATGCACTGGACAAAAGCCAAACTCATTTGGGAATTAATTTGTTAAAGAAAAATGCTAAAATTGCTACAAAAAGCTTTAGTTGATGTAGTAATAAATGTGATTAATAGACTTTAATAACATAGTAAATAAATGTTTAATTAATTTATTGTAATTAGTGATACTAAAAGGTTCATGTTGTAAAATTGTATATCCTTAACATTATTCTTTCACAAACTGAGCTCTTTCGTATTTTTGTGGCTTAAATTAATGCTTATACCAAGTGTCAAGTCATGGGTTTAACTGTTTAAGAGAGCTTGTGAGAGAGATTAAAGAGAGAAGGTGAGGGGAAAAAAAGAATGGTTTTGAATTACAGGAAAGCAGTAGACCATCATGAATAAGGAATATTATTGTGGTGTCCTAAAAACTTGAAGGAGAAGAATGGTGTCCACGTTTCTCTATATATTATGTTCCAACGTAATATATCCCAGTTTTAAAGTGTAGGATTACTATCTTGGACTCCACGTCACTGGTCAATGAGTCAATGGCTACAACATTTTAGTGATAGGGTAAAGAATGGATCCGGTGCTTTAGTGCACTAGACAGATCACAATTATAACATATATTCATTTTTGGACATGTCTATTTTTGGTCATGTATCTTGATCTTGATGAGTCTAGTGCACTAGAGCACTAGACCCAAACCAAGTCATCTAGGGAATAGGGTCTACATTAGGACGTTAGTTGATGAAAATATTAGCTAGGCAATGCCCGTCTAGTCCTCATTTCATTTGTATTTTTCAGTCTCATACATTGGATTGACAACACCCATCTATGTGCAGGAATTGAAGGCCGTGAAAACCAAACTCTCAAATTCATCCCAGGAATGTCCCAAATACGAGTCCGTGACTTGCCTGAAGGAGTAGTGTTTGGGAACCTCGAGTCAGTCTTCTCGCGCATGCTGCACCAGATGGGCCAAATGCTACCACTAGCAACCGCAGTTTTCATAAACTCCTTCGAAGAATTGGACCTCACCACAACAAATCATTTCAAGTCCAAGTTCAACAAATTTCTTAGTATCGGTCCCTTCAACCTAGTATCACCACAAGTTTCACAACCAACTTCAGATACAAGTGGTTGCCTCTCTTGGCTTGAGAAACGTAGGACAGCATCAGTGGCATACGTTAGCTTTGGCTCAGTGGCAACTCCACCTCCAAACGAGCTTTTTGCACTAGCTGAGGCCTTAGAAGCTAGTGGGGTACCATTCATTTGGTCACTTAGGGACAATTCAAAGGTCCATTTGCCGAATGGTTTCCTAGAAAAAACAAAAGTAAATGGATTGATTGTACCTTGGGCTCCCCAGTTGGACATCCTAGCACACAGTGCAGTTGGAGTGTTTATAACACATTGTGGTTGGAACTCATTGCTAGAGAGTATTTCAGGAGGTGTGCCTATGATTTGTAGGCCATTCTTTGGTGATCAAAGGCTAAATGGACAATTGATAGAGGCCGTGTTGGAAGTGGGCCTGAAAGTTGAGGGTGGGATCCTCACAAAGAATGGAGTGATAAGTAGCTTGGATGTCATTTTATATAAAGAAAAAGGGAAGAAAATGAGGGAGAAGATGAAAGCCCTTAGAGAATTTGCCAAAGAAGCAGTCGGACCTGAAGGGAGCTCAGCTCGAAATTTTGAGTCGTTGCTGCCGATAGTATCGAAGCCAAAAACAAATGCAGCAAAGGAATGAAATTTACACTATTCAAAACAAATGTGCTTTGTTCTCCAAAAACAAATTGATGCCTTATGATGCTGTTGTCCAATAACAGGCGTTTTGTATGGAAAATAACGTACCTTCAAGTTTTAACTATACTCTACTGAGCAATTTATATCTACCAAGTTGGGTTATGTGTCTGACCCTGCACTGCCTCTCCCACTTACTAGAATTGAATGGGTCTAGTTTCAAGTGAGAATGTGAGATACTAGCATTAAAGATACTCTAATGAAATTTTAGTAGTGTTGGGAAATCCAACTTTTGCAGCAATTTTATGAAACTGAAAAGAAGTATTAGAGCGCATTTGCCTTGAGATTTTGTGGGGAAAATGAAAAAATCAGTGTTTTTAAATAACAACGAGAAGAAAGTTGGCATTTCGCTTTATTATTTAAAGAAAATTGCATTTTATAAATCAGGCAAACACTGAATCTTCAAATCGTATCTCACAGGTTGCTTTTTCAAAAACGTTTTTAAAAGCATAATTGCATTTTCATTTTACATTTTTTCACCGGTATGGTACTTTTTCACAGATTTATCAAACTCTCAATTACTTTTTTTTTTTTTAATTAAAAAAAAATCACATTCTCAAATCACTAAATATTTTGAAAATGCTAACAGACACGTCTACTGTAGCGTTAGTGGAAACAAGACTATGGAGCGAGAGCGAAAAGAATCAGTAACTATCTCTCTTAGCTTTGAATATGTTTGCCGCTAGAATGTTGTTGGCTTCATGGGAGGAATTTGGCCCATGTTAAAGTGGAATCCAAATTGATTTGGAGCTGAATACAACTGGTCTCTTACCTACTCTCCCTACCTTTACTAATGCTTTTTTCATTCCCCTACTGGCTGTCCAACAAGTCCAGGACCCGATCAAACCGCCCAAATCCGACCAACCCGAAGCCCAGTGGGTCGGCCCAAAGCCCTTGGTAGGTCGGATTTAGGTCCTTCTCTCATAAAACCCGACTCTTTAGTTCGGGTAGCAGGTTGAGGGTTTAAAAACCCGTATAACCCAACCTGACCGAAGTATTAGAGAAAAAAAAAATTACAATATCAGATCAAATCACCATCTACCATCTAGTCACGTGTGAACTAAGGATGATAAGAATAAGCACTGCACGACGCCATCTACCATCTAGAGTCTTCCTTCCACGCAAAAGCAGAGATCAAATCACCAAAACAAACATCAGATCACTTGAACTTCAGAAGAATCAAAACGGCTAAAAGCCTAAAATTGAAATGGTCTCAGTGTTCAATCCCATCAGACTTCTCCCTATACTCGGTAATCCAAACAATATCAATATCTCGCAATATCTCACAGTCACAGCTCTCTCATATTTCAAAATCTCACTCTCAATATCAGTCTCCGTTCTCTCTACTCTCAATCTCAACTCTCAAGTCTCTCTACTCTCAATCTCAGTCTCCTTTCTCTCTGCTCTCAATCTTAAGTTTCTAGTCTCAACTCTCAACCTCTCACTCCATACCCTCCACCTCCACGAATACACTCCTTTCCAAACCCTAGTTGGCCGCCACCTCATCACCATTCCACAGTCATGAGCTCACGGCTTCACCTCACTTTGCACCATGGGTTAAAGCCTTCTCATGCTCAGTTGCTCACAAATCAGCTTTTAGTCTCAAGACTCTCAACCTCAGATATATTTTCTTCCTTTTTCATCTATCTTTTTCTCTATTTTGAGATATGGACATTTCATCTTGTTTAATTTTTTGAGATATGGGTTTTTAATCTAGTTTAATTTATTGATAATTAGGAGTTCATCTTGTTCAACTTATAGATTGCTTAGTCGTACTGCCCTAGAGTTGCATGTGCTTGATTCTATACTTTTCTGTTTGATTCAAAGATTAGGGGACCAAAATAGACCAAGTGATTGGATTCAAATACGAAACCCTAATTGTCTTGATTTGATTTGTTGGATCAAAGATGAGTTCAAAAAAAAATCATCCAAATTCACAAATTTAGCCCAATTCGAAACCCAAACCCGCCTACCCGAGGAATCCGACCCGTTCAACTAATGACCCGAACCACCAGGTCTGACCCATATAGCGGGTCAGTTGCGGGTCACACTTTTGGTACCCTAATCCAATCGGGTCGAGTCCGAGTCAGGCCCAAACCCGAGCCAACCCGACCCGTGAACAGCCCTACCCCTACTTTTCAGAGGTTGCTTCTTCACCGTCCAACCTATCTATTATTTTTTGTTCCTGGCTTAAACCTCTACATATTTCTTTTAACTCCCATAGTCCACGGTCTCTCCTCTCCATTTCCGCCTAGGGTATAAATTTTCTTCTCCGGCTAAATGATAGGAACTACTCAGAACCACAAAGACACTGAGTTTTGATAAATAATAATAACGAAACAGCATGCCAAATATCTAACTGACATTTAGTCCTTCAAAGTTCCAATCTGCTTGAATTTCTGTGACTACATACACCAGTTACTGAATTGACAGATTTAAGGCATAGACATTTGAAGAACTCTAGAGTCCGGACTAATATTACTGTCAAAAAAAATAAATAAATAAATAAATAAAAAAATAAAAAATAAAACCCAAATTAATATGATAAAATCAGAAGCAATAGAATGCCATACATCAAGTGCAATCAGTACTTGGGAGTTCACTAAAAACTTTTAAATAGTAGGGAGAAAGAAGCCCTTAAACCAAACACCAAAACATATCACATTCTATCAATAAAAACCGATTGAATTTCTACACAACCCCCCAGGGTTAGTATACGTTACACCTAAAGATGAATCATCAATACTTGCAAAGGAGCCATTTAAACTGTCTGCATCTCATCCTGCCAATACAAATATTAAGCTGGATCCAGCAAAACCCGTATAATGACTCTTTTTATCCCCCTACCATTAGTAACTAAATAACCTACACACAGCCACCAATAGGCGGTATCGCCGGCAGCCCAACCATTGCACCCAGGTACCTTACTGATTTATACAAGGTTCAACAAGAAAACTCTGGGGAACAGGAGGGACACATAGGGAAAATTGCTCTTTTCTGCTCTTATCCACAGAATCTGGTAAAAATGAATCAAGGTGCCCACTTGCAACTCTTGAGTTATAGAAGTCCATGACATTAGATTCACATCAGCGTCAGCCATTTATGAGTCCAACATCTCATCTTGTATCTCATTGGGTGCAATAAGCCCTGGAATGGAAAGCATCCGCTGTCGCTCTCTTTCTCTCTGAGCAGCAGCCTCCTCTGCATAAAGGTCTTTGTTGTCCTGCACGAAAATAAGCATTCACAGAACACACACCCATTGTCAGTACAATTTGAAGTAAAAAATATTGCTAAGACAAAGAAGTCAAATTGTTCAAAGCAAAACATAACAGATCACAAATCCAAACACCAAGTAAACTACAAAGCCTATTATATATTTCAAACAGCCTTACTCTGGACTTTTAAAAAATAAAAACCCAAATATAACCCCTACACTTAATTGTTCCATTTTAACATTATGGATGTTTTAACCATCCACTAGCGAGTAAATTATGTTATTTTACTCAAAACCAAATTCACACAAGGCTATTATACGCTTAAGGTAACAACTAAGAACCACATCACTTGGTTTAAAAAATAAAGCAACATTTGTAATGCACAAACTATTTTCCTGAGTTGAACCTTTTTGGTTAACTAATTTGGTCCCTCATACCATTGAGACTGACTTAACTTTTTGAAATTTCCACAATTTCCATTATAACCTTTTATAGTTTATATTATATAAACCTATCATTTGATCATAAGCTTTAAAATTAGAAATAAGCACTGCCTCAAGTGACTTGTGCAAAAATGAAACTCTCAATCACCACACGAAAACTAATATTTTCAATAAAAGACAGCCATTTAATCTTTAAAAGGACGAATATAGCAGAGAAGAACAGATCCTTACCTGAGCTGAAAACTCTTTTGACTGCACAAGAAAGTCTCTTATATGATTTTTAAATGCAGAGAGCTCATTTCTTGACTCAAACAGTCCATTCACAAATTGCGTGACCTGAAAGTTCCCTTTCAAATTAGTCATATGCAATCGAGGGAAAAAGGCAAAAAGGAACCCCCCGGGGGGGGGGGTGGGGGGGATGGGGTGGGGAATCAAGCTTCTTTACTATATACCTCTGCTGCAGTCATGTTGGGGAATGAAGTGCTCAGAAGTTTTATTGTGTACTCACGAACAAACATCGTGTTGTTTGGATATGGATAAGGAACTGTGGCAACATCCCACAACGGCTCCGTCAACCCACCAGACTCCACCTGAAGAAAAGAAAAGAAAAAAAAAAAGGTGGGGCGGGGGGGATCAATCATAGTAACTGTATGCTTCTCAACTATTTAAGGCATTATGAGATAATTACCAGGCAAAACAAGTGTTGTAGCACCAAGACATGCAACTTGAAACCAGGTTTATGAAAGGTGTCCGTCAATACAGCAAATATTTCTTGCTCAATTTGCAAAAAGTATGACTGGTAGAATTGATTACAAAACTCGGAATTCTGAAAATTTACCAAAAATACTATTAGCATCCCGCAGTATAAAACATTAGCAGGTTTCCAATAAAATAAGTAAACAACACCTGAAAGTTCTTTAGCATCTCCAATAAAAGATTCAGCCCAGTTTCAGCAATATTCCTTTCTGTGTGCCGAAATGCCCATATAATGGAATCCATGACAAGCTTCAGTTGCTGGACAACAAAGAGAGAGAGAGAGAGAGAGAGAGAGAGAAACAAGAATAAGTTAGCTCATTTGAATGAGTTAAAACAACATAATAACATGAAACAAAAAAAATAAGCAATAAAATTATGTACACAGGAAACCTCATAAAAGAGATACTAATCATATCAGGGATTCAAAAACAATGTGAAAAGACGGATACACAAGAAAATTTTAACACAAACCTGACTTGATAAACGAATCAATGCAGGAAAACAATGTGTAGCAATTGCACGAAGTAATGAAAAAAACTTGAGCCGATGCTCTGGGTAATCTTCAAAATTTTTTGTGATCATCTGTGGCACAAAGATCCTTAGCATGTTAGCCAAACAACTGAAGCACGATATACAGTTTAAAATTAAATTTACACATAATGGTTTCAAATAATTTGCACTATGATACATATCACCAACGCACAAAGGACTTTAGAAACAACACGTCAGTCGCCACATAGCCTAGTGCAAGTAAAACATGCAAAAATATTTCTTTACAGTTGGTAAGACATTTAATATTAAGGATGCATAAACTCTAAAATATATAAATAAATAAAAAACCAATATAAAAACAAAATGGTGAGAAAAACCAATACCAGGACATTACATGAGAGAACTTGCAACATTTTAAAGCTTTTTTTTTAATACAGTCCAAAATGTTCAACCAGTTTATGTAGTAAAGTAATTACCACATACACTGGTTGGACATCTTGGTCTCTGTTGAAAAGTGTGATCAACACCGAGCTCTAAAAGAGCCCCACAAAAGATATATTAAACAAGAAAATATATTAGCTAAATCCTGACCTCCAATGTGCATTGGAAAACTGCTTCAAATATGCGAGGCACATCATCAATCATTGCAGCTTTATACCTACATATGAAGGATGGGGAGAATGAAACATTAAGATAAGAAAAGATCTCTGCCTCCCAGTAAGGCAACAAGGGATCAGAATAAAGTGAAAATATTGCAAGGGTGATGGAATGTCAATTTATCCCTATAACAAGAAGATCAGAAGATCCAGAACAAGAAATAAAACACAGAAATCCTTAGTGCTGAAGTTCAGTTGACATAAGGCTTAAAATAGGAAAAGGAAATTTGAATGTACAACAGAATTAAGAATTACGCTTTTCTCTGAACATGTACACCAATATCTCTACCTCCAAATTCTATTGGGAGGGGGCGTGTTAATATACAAAAGTTTTATTTATCCAACTCAAAATAGTGCATATATGCCATCATTAATTGTAGTCAAGTAAATTGTCATTTGCAAGTGAAACACATTTGCGTCTCCCTAACAAAATACAAGAAAAGTTATCTAAAAAACAAAATACAAGGAAAGTTGCATAATCAACACCATGAGAAGAAGATTGCGTACTTATTTATTATTGTGGCAAAAAGTGAGAGAACTTCTGATTCCCTAGCATCAGGCAAGTTCCTAGCATAGTCACCAAGAACGGGATCCATCATTGGGGGCACAAATTGTTTTCCAATTTGTGGTTGATCTTCTGCCTTGTCCAAGAATGTCTCAATGAGCTTAAGAGTCTCTCTTTTAACCGACCTGATTCATGGATCATATTGAAGATAAGATAAACAAGATATGTGCCTTACATGGCAAACTAAAGGAGAATCAACATAAATGTTACCGTAAAAGTTTCACATAGGATGTTTTAGATGCAAAGGGCCCTCCTTCTGCAATGCTACTTGATATAAGCTCACTGTACATTCTGTTACAAATATTTAAACACTCGTTAGATAATACCAGCAATAAAACCAACTTTTATAAACATAAATGTAGATAACTATACCTGTAAACGTTAAGCATGTCCAAAAAGATCAGAGAAATTTGAGATAAAAAATATGTTCCAAGTGAATTGGCAACGCTAGTATTTGTCTGCAAAGCAACAATGACTTCTTCAAAACACACTCCACAAGAGGCACTTTAAAAAACAAAAAAGCTGTAAGACAAACGCCACAGTAACAAATTAAACACTCAGTTGAATGGACACGAAAAGTTCTTCAGAGAAGGCTCTTCAACACAAAAAATTCTTCAGAGAAGGCTCTTAATAGAAACAATAACGAGGTAATTTGCAACAAAAATTAGTACAATATATTTTTCTCAATAAGGTCGTGTATAAATTCACAGCTTCTTAGATGCATCTTAAAAACGGTCATATAGGAGCATTTGAAATTTGAAAAGTACGAAATAAGACATCATCCATCAGACAATGAACTTACCAACAATTAAACAAACTGGTAAGTGAGAAAAACAGGTTAAACCTTAAAAGTCAAAGAATGAAACGTGGCACTAGAGGAAGACAGAAGAATACTTTGAGAATGATGGGAAGATTTCTGCAAGAAAAGTTACCCCATCATGGACACGGAGTCCTATTGTGCATTACTGTAATACAGCAAGGAGAACATGCCACTTCTCACAGCATTTAGAGTTTACAACCGCATACCAGAGGTGGCGCATCATTTCAAAACCCACTTAATATTACCCACAACCAAGCCACCCGGTATACCCACCAATCCTCACCCTGCCCATACCTAAAAAGCCAAGACTAGTAAAAACAACACTCAAACATAACTTTCTATTCCACAATTTCCAAAGAGCCCAACAGAAACCACACTTCTCATTGAATTTTTTTTTTTTTTTTGGTTAAAATTGGTGTCCAGGACTCTTAAGAGGGCCTTGACTTATCCCCCAGGCAAGTGTAGCTCCCCCATTACACAAACACACCTCATGGATCGCATGAGGCCAGCAAGACAAACCTCTTCAGTTTGACACTGACATTATAAAATAAAGAAAACCAAAAACTATTTCGTGGGGGGGGGGGGGGGGACCCCATACTGGTTCCACAAGAAACTCATACATGACTGAATCAAATAAAATTTTGCACAATAAAACTAGCCCAATCTCACACATGCACACAAGGGTATGAACAGAAATTTTCAAACCAGTGTCAATTTAGCATATTTCAGATGCACCCCTTTAACCGTTCCCTTGTCCCACAACCAGGACAGGCTTTACTCTCAATCTGTATACCTGCCATTCCCTGATTAAGACTCCTCCAAACATTCCGATCAGCTAGGGGCAGGGCCCAATCGAAAGAGTGGAATTGCCATTACTAAAATTTAATCTGAAGCACCAATGAGCCTCTTAAAGCCATTAAAAAACTTCATAGATTAGTTTATATGTGTATCTTACATACAGCAACAATCAAATAGATCTAATGGAAGTTTCAAGGTTGATTAGAAAGCAACACCTGCAATATATTAAGCACAGTCCGGATTACGTCTTGATCCTTCAGGAAATCAACACTTTGACGCGCCTTCCCTATGATCTCAACCCATTTCTGCATCAAAAGAAATGGCATGCAATAGCTTAAGCAACAAGCTAGGAAGACATCTTGTGCAAATTGTATGAGTGTATCTGTGTGTGTGTGCAAGAGAGAGAGTTGGACAAGCAAATTCCAAATCAAAACAAACCTGATTTGGGAGCTCCATCAACCTCTGAAGGTATTCATCCCGCTTCTGGGGATCAGATTCCGCTTGTATCATGTGACCAACCTGAAAATAAAAAATAGAAAGAAACAGTAAAATTTAGCATAAATCCTCTGTTAACAGATTTAGTAAGGACATATAAAATACATACAGATTCATAGAACGTATGAATCTGGTGTGGCTCAAGATCAGCTATGGTTGTCGGAAGGCCTGTTAGAAGTTCAGAGACAAATGGTTCATTCTCTCCAACCTGAGAATAAGAGACGCATATCATCAATGTGTAGTAACCACTCCCCCCCCCCCCCCGCGGCAGTCTCCTTTGTGCAAGAGCATGGGGGGAGCACAGTGCCAAATAGAAACACATGGGTCACCGTACCAGAAATAAACAAGGTTTTCAACACCAACTGAAATTAGAAAATTCAAAAGCAAATGTTACCTGTACAATTACAAACTTCCGCTTGCACTTCTGAACAATTTTCAAGAATGTGTCACAGGCCATATCCTGAAATGAATTCAATACATGGATTTATAAAGCAAGAACATGCAAAAAAAAAAAATAACACACAAATAAAATAATAACATATAATTTTATATAAAAATAGAAAAAGGGGGGGGGGGGGGGGATATAGGACAGATTGAAAATTGGGCATATCTTTGAAAATGTTTGTGTTCAAAAAGGGAATCCCCAACTCATTAACGTAAGTTTAATTTTAAATTAGACAATTCAGAAATCAGACACAGCACAGACACACCACAAATTGCAAATATTTGGTATTAAGGAAAGTTTTAAGGGGAATCCATGCAATTTATATATATATATATATATGGCGACATTAATTCAGTCCAAAGCTTTCAATCAAATAAGACCATTGTTACACAAAATGGTAATAGAAGGGTAGAGATAGAAAAGAAACAGTAAATCTTCTACTTTTAGACTGTACTTCAGGAATCATTTTCTATTCTGTCGAATAAATTAGGACATAATTTTTATGCGACATTACAATCCACAGAGACATTCTACATTATGTACAAGTACAATATTTATGCAGACACATCTGGGACAAGGATACAAATACAGACATACACGCAGTCAAACTGTCATATATAGTGGATATATGCATTGTTCACATACAAAATCCCCACAGCTCATTTAACACAGATATAGACTTAATACATAATTTCTTGACAACAACCACACCCCGGCCCCCGGAAGAAAAAAAAAAAAAAAAAGGCCAAAAACAGCAATAAATTTAAAAATGTATATCTTTCATGGCTTTCAAAGATTTAAAGAATGTATGCAGAACCTCTCATTCGTTTACTTCTAGCCCCTGGCTTAGCATCTTATACCAGAACATGAAACTTTACAATTATCAAGAACTCAAAGCAAAACCATACTTAAGCGTAAGAGAACATTAGAGGAACTGAAAACATAACATGGGTAAACACTGCAAAATTGCAGATACATGCTGATACTAGTGCTTACTTTAGTTATGCCTTAGGAATCAATGCAATTCTATCATTATTTGTCATATATAATTTACCTTAACATTTACTCAAGGCATCATATTTAACATAAAGAACAATACTCCTTCCAAAAAAAGCTTCCATATCTAAAAATTTTAAGAGTTAAAAATGGGACATGTAACTTTCACAAATTTTAAACAAGTATGACCACATTAAATTCCAAATCTTATTGTTGACATCTGAGCTAATATATTACACAATTTCTCATCTTATTAGGTGCAATAACATCTAGATCCTGATATTAAAAATCATAAAATAAAATCACCTGAACTCCTGGATGAGTCTCATGCATGAACTCAAACAACTTATTCACAACAGTTTTCAAGAATTTCCAATGGGCTCTTAAAAACCTTGGGTACTGCCCAACAACATACCTGCCAAGAAAACCGGCAATTACAAATCTGAAACAGGCAACAACAAATACCAAAAATATAGAACATATTCCCTACAATCAGTTTGTCCTTGGTTCCCCCAATTACCGATCAAGGCATACCATGCCATTGTACTCAGAAACTGCACTATTACCCTAATGGACAAGTAACTAAGAGATTTCATTTTAAAAAATTACTCTAATAGCATGATGGAAGCACCAAAATGTGGTATGCCTAATGGGTAACTGTAGGAGCTGTTGGGGAGCCAGTTGCAGATGCCCAATAAACTTTTGCACCAGGAATACTTACATAATGTTACTAGCAATAACAGCTTTATTATCTTTCCCTTTTGTGATTTCACATAAATTCAATAAATCACGAATGACCATCACCAAGAATCTGTTTTCCTGCCAATATAGTGAAGGTGTCAGAAATGTCAAGACATTTTTAGAACCCATACAAATATTGTGGAAGAAAAGGACCATGTTTGATGGATAAATGTAACAACAAAATGGAAACAGCATTTGCATCAGAAAAATCAATGGCTCTTGTATGCATGTTTTTCTAGCATAGGAAAAGTTTGACAGAAATAATAGATCAACGAGTTTATTTCCTATATTATGCCAAGCCCAAAGTTAGACTATAAGGTACATGCTCTCCTCATGCCACACTAGTCAAATATCAACTTGAATAGACTAGGAGATATTTCGTCCATTAAATTTATCCAAGTATACAACATTTTTGAAAAACAACAGATGGTTATAGGTTGAAAAGTTACCATAAACCATTCTCCCAGTGTATAATGGATAGTTCACAAAATCCAATGGTAGCATTCACAAAATACAGGTACCATAGAGAAAGAATATGGGCAGGGTTACCATAACACATTACTACCAAAAGAGAGGAGCAAGATTTCATTTCAAACAAACAATTCTCATACATCATAACAAATCCAGAACCAATCTCTTCTTTTCTAGGAACATGGAGTAAATCATACCTGTTCCTCCATCATGGAGCCAGATATAGATCCTATTGCCCAGCATAATGTGTTCAAGTTGTTCCAAGTCCAATCCTCGCCACTCAATTGCTTACTTAGTTTCTTCAACATCTGTGTATACAAGAACAAAGAGAGAAGCACCAACATTAGTGTATCATAAAGGAGGTTATTCACAGTTAAATGCACCAGTTTTTGGGTTACATCTTAACCACTCGATCAAAACGGTCTTACCCCTGTGTAGGACTCGACTTTTTATTAAGGGGAGTGACGGATGATTAGTGGCTCATGGTGGGGAGATGTTGAAGATAATTATACAATAATAATAATTTAATAAATGAAATAATACATATTTTGACTAATACATTCAGTTGCTGGTCCATAAAATATTTTTTCCTATAACAGATCAGAAACAATTGCCTATTCAACAATATGACTAACTGGAAACCAGCTAGAACATGATTCATTCTCATCATTGGACCGCAAAACAGGATAATATGTTCACAGCTGTTTAAGGATACAATTCCATGCTGTTACCACCACCATTACGGTTCAGAGAGACACAGCATAACAGTATCTGTGTCTTATGATTCAGAGAGTGATAGAAATTACAACTGCCATTAGCAATGTACGAGTGGTTTAATGCGATTGACAATGTCTCCTCTTTGTTTTGTAGGTTTCCTCAATGATATCCAATTTTATTTATTTAGAAGATTTCTTCATATACAACTTGTATAATTAGGTTTCACCTCTTTCTAATAAAATTTTACTGATAGAAAATTAGAATAACAGCTGCCATCATAATACTTTACCTGCTTTTCAGTGTCCTCATGATCAAGATGAGACAAATAGATAAGAGTCTCCCTCATTATCTGCACCAGAGAACTTTGATTAACCATAGAAACAGATATTTTAATATGCATAATGATTAATCCAATGTACAAGCCACTATAACTTAAAACGTTAAATTAATATTTATTTTATTCAACTACTTTATTCAACAAATATTCTCATGGTGAAAAGCCAGGGTGTCAACATCTTGACCCCTGCAAAGTGAACCAATAAGATACAGAAATATCCATATGATTGATTATTATTACAAGTCAAAGCATGTACATTTAATATATATCAATAGATATCTTAAGGGGCAACATATTTCTTTGTGTTTAGTAATAGAACTATACTCTGTCTTCCTATATGCACCGAACATAACATAAAGATGCCATTACCTAATACTTGTGCAGGACCATAGTTCTTGACAAGCTAGAACTTCTTATTCATCCAAAATGCATCATAACAAGAATGCACATCATTTCAGTTTTATATTTTTTTTTTTTCCAAGAGGAAGGGTGGGGGAGATGGGTAGCAACTAGGCTATTGCAAAGCATAGGGTTCAAATAAATGGAGATGCACATCCATATCCAGAGCCTATATATCAAAGTCTATATTCAGATACCAGCAAAAAGTGGTTTATTACCTTGTATTGAACAAGAACATCATTGTCCTTCATGGTCTCACGAACAATATTCCCATTTTCATCTTCAACTATGAGAACCTCTTCAGGCTTAGCCATTCGACAAATCATAAGCATTCTTAACTTTGACATTGGAATGGCAAAAAGCTGCCGCCTCTGAAGAATTTGTGAACCAATGCCATCAACCATACCAGGAAGCATCGGCATCTGATTGATTAATTACAAATAAACCAATAAGGCTTTATATGACCCATGATAGTGAGAGAGATTGGCTTGTATCGCATACAAAAGAAGTCTAGTTATATAACTGTATTAGTTCACAAGACTGGCAATAATGTTTGCATAAACACGCATATTACAGAAAAAATGAACATGAAACCTCCTACAGGAAAGAAAATCAGGAACAAGCTTCTCCTCCCAGACCAATTTAGGGTTCTGAAATTTTAAGCCGGACTTTAGAAACCCATGGATAACAAATCTGCTAGTGAATTTCCCAAAAAGAAAAGAATAATTATGGTTTGCATCAATCCCGAGATGAGAAGAAGAATTCTAAGTACTAATATGACATGTCAGTGGACAAATCTTTTTCTCAACATCTTGGTACTAAAAAATTGGGCACAGTCCACCTTCCTCCTAACACACAGATCACCCCGTTATTTCACATTGAATGTGAACAAGAAAAGTAAAAAAGGAGAAGTGAGAAGGACAAACCATTAAAAAGGCTCATAAGCAAATAAAAAAAGGGGCCACATAAGAAGAAAAAAAAACGCATGTATGAGAAGGTGAACACACCACAAGTGTTAAAAGAAGAAAATAAACTAAGATTTAACTTTGTGATAGTACAACAACCCAGCCCAAGTCCCAAAACTTTTAGGTCAACTATATATCCTCAACAGACTAATCATGGTCGGCCACATGTAACTTCATAATAATTTTTCCAAATTTTCAAGCAGGATCCCTCTTATGCCAAAGGGACAAACAAAATCATCTGAACATATCATTAATACCTGCAGTCCCATCATATTTGCAGCTGCTACTGCAGGATTATCAATGTTATGGTGTGATTCAAACAGTTCCAAAACCAAGGAATTCCAGTAATCCAAGCAAACCTGTTCAGTCATACGATATGGTGGAAACAATATCATAACCTTGCAAATTTAGTGAGCATGTGCGAGAGAGAGAAAGAGAGAGACACATACCTTAAAAACCTCAGTGTCATCCACATACGAGATGTTAGTAAGATATTCAAGACCCATTAGCAAAGCAGTTATATTCTCTTGAGTAGCTTCTAGCACTCGAATATGAAACTGCATAAAGTGAAGGTCATCAGCTGCATAGTTCTCAAATGCAAGTAGGCAACATGGTAATCAAAGGCTCAAGGAATAATCATGGTTAGAAGTGATGACGGCATGCCAATGTATTCAATTCAACCTAACAGATTTCAGTGAAGCAATAACTCTAAACAACAGAGTGATGATGGCCTGATGCAATCATATAAACAGTTGGAAGTCAGCCAAGAAATGCAGATGAAATAATATGTAAAACCAAACCCTACGGTATAACAAAGAAAATAAACATGAAACAAAAAAAAATCCTAGAATTTAGATACAAACAATCATGTGTGCATACATAGTGTTCAAAAAGCATACAAACATGCACGCTCACCTTTTCCATTGTGCACTTAATTTGCACAGTTCAAGGCAAAGCACATTTTCATGATTACATGTAAAGTTAAACATAATTGTAAATAATTATATAGCAAGTGTTTCCTAACTATATGGATTTCCTTTTGGTAAGTAAAGACAATCTCGAGTGCAGTCCTATGCCTCTCTAAATTACATGAAAAACTAAGAATAAATGGCCCGATATGCTTTTTTTTTTTAAAGTTAATGGCCTGATATGCAACTGGCAAGGTAAGAACTGTCAAGATACAGCCCAAATTTCAGATGCACTCATGTAAAAATGGCTTAAATTTTATTATAAATATCGTCCCACATGACCCGGGAAAAGAAACTTGCCTTGTAAAATGAAGTGAAAAACAGTGCCAAGTTCTGAATAAATGCCTGAAGTTACAACCAAAAAAAAAAAAAAAAATACTTTAGTTACGAGCACAGCAAAATTAGACTTTGAGCTCTAAAATTAGAAACACTCACTTGTTCCTCACTACTTCCATGTGCATAAGCCTCAGGGATGTTTGTAGTAGAGGGGAGAATAACCTGTACAACATCAAAAAGACCCAAGAATTCAAGCTAACAAAAATAGAAAACAGAAGAACAATTGAAGTTAAAAATTAAAAAACTAGAAGAATAAAATGTTTAGTATATCTACAAATCTTAATTGTCAAACATTCATTTGCAGATAAAACCGTAGAAGTAATTATGCTCAGACACACCTGTAACTGCACCATGAAGATACTATACATCTTAACATACTGCACATTGTAGAAGTCCCCAAAATTAAGGGCTGCAACCTGCAAAAACAAAAAAATAAACAGAGACTGCTCAACAATTCCAAATAAAAAACTATAATTACTTGTATAAAGTTACAGTCGAACAACAACACACCTCAGTTAAGCATTGAAGGGTAAGATTCCGATATGCTGGCACAGGGAAGAATTTTAGGAGTGTCTCAAGCTAAGACACAGACACAACATGGGAGGTAAGTTCCAGTATAATTTTCTTACATAGGGAAAAGGTCAA